>NC_041392.1:581431756-581585433 GCF_002162155.2 Triticum dicoccoides | reverse complement strand
GGGGAGGCGGACAGCGTCAGCTAGCGAGGGCGACGGCGGGGGCGCCGCGCGAGGGAGCCGGCGACATCGTCGGCTGGCGAGGACGACGGCGGGGGCGGGCCGGGGCGCCTGGGTGCGCTCGGGGGTGGCGGACGGTGACGATGTGGGCGGCGGATGACGTTGGTGTGGGCTCGTGGGCAGGGCACGAGCGATGGCGACGGCGTCGAGGCAGCCTGGTGGCATCGAGGAGGTCGGCGTCGTCGGGGGGAACTGCGAGATGAAAATCAAAATTTTCACAAGTGTTTCTTATATACATGAAGCTTTGGTCCCGGTTCGTGGCACCAACCAGGACCAATGCCCACCTTTGGTCCTGGTTTGTGCCACCAACCGGGACCAAAGTTCTCTTTTCGAAATGGATTTCATTTTTTTAACTTATTTGAAATCCAGACTATTTGTATGGTCAAAATGCACCATTCAAAGCCACATCATCAATTTTCAACCCTTTCTGACTTCAATTGGTAATTTTCATGCATTTACTATTTTTTGAGCTAAATGACCCTGAAATTGAAAAGCACTACAAATGAACTCTAAAAAGGTTGAAAGTTGGCATGGTATCATCATTTCACCCACATAGTATGTGCTAAAAAGTAGAGAGGGTTACGGCATAAACTAGATGCACTTCGTGTACAAAATGGACAATCTCTTTCAAAGTATCAGTGTTTCGGACGAAAACTCATCTGTTACAAAGGGATTTCATTTTTTTTGAACTTATTTGAACTCTAGACTTTTTGTGTGTTCAAAATGCACCATTCAAAGCCACATCATCAATTTTCAACCCTTTCTGACTTCATTTGGTATTTTTCATGCATTTTTTGAATTTTTTAAGCTAAATGACCCCAAAATTGAAAAGCACTACAAATGAACTCTAAAAAGGTTGAAAGTTGGCATGGTATCACCATTTCACCCACATAGCATGTGCTAAAAAGTTGAGAGGGTTACGGCAAAAACTGGATGCACTCCGTGTACAAAATGGACAATCTCTTTCAAAGTATGAGGGTTTCAGACGAAAACTCATCTATTACAAAGGGATTTCATTTTTTTGAACTTATTTGAACACCAGACTTACCGTCTGTTAAAAATGCACCATTCAGAGCCAAATCATCAATTTTCAACCCTTTCTGACTTCATTTGGTATTTTTCATGCATTTACTGATTTTTTGAGCTAAATGACCCTGAAATTGAAAAGCACTACAAATGAACTCTAAAAAGGTTGAAAGTTGGCATGGTATCATTATTTCACCCACATTGCATGTGCTAAAAAGTTGAGAGGGTTACGGAAAAAACTGGATGCACTTCGTGTACAAAATAGACAACCTCTTTCGAAGTATTAGGGTTTCATACGAAAACTCGTCTGTTACAAAAGGCATTTCATTTCTTCGCATGTAACTGCAGTGATATTCTAGATCAAAGGCATCATCATAATAATTGTGGAGAGAAAGTCTTCACTTTTTCTTCGCTTGTGTCCTTTGCTTATTGCGTCGTAACCATGCATATTCTTCATCGTTTAACAGGGTGCTTGGGTCAGCCTTGACTTTGAAGGGAGGAATTTCATGAAACTTTACATAATCTTCGGACATGTCTGTCTTGCCCTCCAATCCCACGATGTCTCTTTTTCCTGAAAGAACTATGTGGCGCTCTAGCTCATCGTATGATGTATTTGCTTCCTTATCTTTTCTTTTTCTCAGTTTGGTAGACATGTCCTTCACATAGAAAACCTGCGCCACATCATTGGCTAGGACGAATGGTTCGTCTGTGTACCCAAGATTGTTCAGATACACTGTTGTGATTCTGTACTGTGGGTCTACTTGTACCCCGCCTCCTGACAGATTGACCCATTTGCACTGAAACAAAGGGACCTTAAAATCATGTCCGTAGTCAAGTTCCCATGTGTCCACTATGTAACCATAATATGTATCATTTCCCCTCTTGGTTGCTGCATCAAAGCGGACACCGCTGTTTAGGTTGGTTCTCTTTTGATCTTGGGCGATCGTGTAAAATGTATTCCCATTTATCTCGTACCCTTTGTAAGTCAATACAGTCGAAGATGGTCCCCTGGCCAATGAGTACAGCTCATCAGAAACAGTGTTGTCACCCCTAAGACGTGTTTGCAACCAACTGCCGAAATTCTTGATGTGTTCACATGTAATCCAGTCGTCACACTGCTTCGGTGTTTGGAGCACAGAATGTTCTTGTGTTCGTCGACATATGGGGTCACTAAGGTCGAATTCTGTAGAACTGTGTAGTGTGCTTGAGACCAAGAATGCCTGTCCCTACATATTATTGAGTCCCCTCCTAGCGTGCCTTTTCCAGTCAGTCTCCCCTCATACCGCGATTGAGGCAGACCAATCTTCTTAAGGTCAGGAATGAAGTCAACACAAAACCCAATGAAATCTTCTATTTGATGGCCCATGGAGATGCTTCCTTCTGGCCTAGCGCGGTTATGGACATATTTCTTTAGGACTCCCATGAACCTCTCAAAGGGGAACATATTGTGTAGAAATACAAGGCCCAGAATGACAATCTCGTCGACTAGATGAACTAGGACGTGTGTCATGATATTGAAGAAGGATGGTGGGAACACCAGCTCGAAACTGACAAGACATTGCGCCACATCGGTCCTTAACCTTGGTAGGATTTCTGGATTGATCACCTTCTGAGAGATTGCATCGAGGAATGAACATAGCTTCACAATGGATAATCGAACGTTTTTCGGTAGAAGCCCCCTCAATGCAATCGGAAGCAGTTGCGTCATAACCATGTGGTAGTCATGAGACTTTAGGTTCTGGAACTTTTTCTATGGCATATTTATTATTCCCTTTATATTCGACGAGAAGCCAGACGGGACCTTCATACTGAGCAGGCATTCAAAAAAGATTTCCTTCTCTTCTTTAGTAAGAGCGTAGCTGGCAGGACCTTCATACTGCTTTGGAGGCATGCTGTAGTTGTTTTGTCACGGCAGATGTCCTAAGGAAAGGACTTAGTCGTGGAGCCATCGCACGGGTTAGCTTAAAGGGGTTAAAGCAGACAAGGGATGCAGAGAGTTTATACTGGTTCGGCCCCTTGCGGTGAAGGTAAAAGCCTAATCTAGTTGTTGTGGAATTGCTAGGGTTCCGATGACCAGGGAGCGAAATACGCTTTGCCTGAGTCTCGGGTTGTTGTCTATCCCTTGAACCGCCGTCGGGTCATCCCCTTATATACACGGGTTGACGTCCGTTGGTTTACAGAATCCCAAGGCCAGCTCATAAACGTGTCCGGCTCGGTCTCTGCTTTTTCTATCTTACAACATAAGTTTACATATCAATGTCGGTTTATGTCTACAGGCCTTAAACCGGCCTTGGGCCCTGGGTCTTCATAAAGCGTCATCGTCCTTATCTTCATGGGCTTCAAGTATAGTGAACCATTATGGGGTTAACCCGGCCTCTCCTGGTCGGTTTACACCCGGTAGTAATATCCCAACATTAGGCCCCAGATTGATTTGAACTGGTTCATGTCAATCCTCAATACTTAGAAAATTTCTTCTCCAACATCTTCAAATAATCTTGTAAACCGCCATGACGTCAGCTTCCAGGATCATGATAAACCGCCATGACATCATCTGTTATTAAAACTACGCATAACCCACCTTCATTAATGGGCCTCCGACAATCGAGGCAACAGAGTTGTCACATACGCCATTTTTCAGGCTCCTCGATTCTCGCGCCTGCCTTTTATCCATTCACCTTTATAAATAAGCCGAGGGGTCCCTTTCACTTTTCCCCCTCGTGCCTCTTCGCGTCCTCTTCTTCCTCGCGCCAACCAACCTTCAAGCTCCGTCGCCGTCGTCGTCCTTCGCCTCCGCCTCAGCAACGGCCGCTACATCAACCTGACCATACCAGAGAAACGCGGCGATCCTCCGCTGCTTCCCCAGCGCCAGTAAGTTCCTTTTCTCCTCACCCTAGATCCACCATTAGGGTTCGGTGTTCCTCATAGCTTTTCAAATTACTTGAAGCTGTTCTTCCTTGTTCCTCTTTAGTAAATACCGATGGCTAGTTAGATCTGATTCTTCCAGTGCCCTTGTAGTTCAAACTTATTTTTTCTTTGTTTAATAGATCTGCTGTATATCAAACTCATCTGACCTTACTGAATCCTTTGAGAACTTGGAATTAGGTCAGACTATATCTTGATTTTCCACCGCACGGCAGATCTGAGATTACCATGCCAATCTGTGAAACTTGTTTTTCCTTTACTTACACATCTTTAGACTTGTATCTCCACATCCAGATTAAGCGGTTTAATCCCATAGAAAAAATGATGACCCGGTAGATACCATTAGTCGCTTGTTGAACCGCCAATGCATTCATCATTGTACTGTATCCATTGTTAGACTCCGGTTTACAAATAACAAACTCCGGTTTAACAACATGCTTACATCCTTATACCGCTTTATAGTTGTCCACTGTAACTCTTAAACCGGCAATAATCATGTTTCAGCTTCTCATTGTAATGTCCAAGCAAGTATATGAATGCAACTGGGTTCCTTCTCGAGTCACCGAAGATCAGTTAAACAAATGCGTCACTACGGGCGCTTTAGCTAAGAAAGATATCATCCACTGGAGGGCCCCTAGCCCGAAAAATCCTCCTACACCCAGGGACGGAGAGGTAGTCGTGTTTGCTGACCATCTGGGTCGAGGTTTTAGCCCTCCCGGTTCAAAATTCTTTCGAGATGTGCTGGCTAGTTTTCAATTTCACCCTCAGGACATTGGTCCAAATTTTGTGACCAACATCTGCCACTTCCAAGTCTTCTGTGAAGCTTATCTGCAAGAGGAACCTACAGTCGAACTGTTTAGGGATTTCTTTCACTTAAACCGTCGCACAGAGTTCACTGATGGACCCAATACTGAATTGGGTGGAATGGTTGTTCAGAAAAGGAAGGAAGTCACCTTCCCTCATACCAAGCTCCACAGTCACCCCAAAGAGTGGAACCAGACCTGGTTTTATTGCAAGGATACATCTCCAAGTGATGAAAACCCCCTGCCGAGTTACCGCCCTGAACGCCTTAGCAATACGCATCCTTTTCCTCAGAGGTTAACAGCAAAGGAAATGGCCAACTATGCCCCTCAACTATCAAAACTTAGAGCCTTCATCGCGAACGGTTTAATAGGTGTTGACCTTGCTCGTTGCTGGATAAGCTGGAGTATTCTGCCCTTAAGCCGGCGCCCCGGTTTGATGTGTGAGTACACAGGGAGTTTGAAGGACGCTCAATGACACATTGATATTCAGCTTACAGATGCGAAAGTTACTGAGGCTGTAAAAAAGATGCTGAATGAACCGGAGGCTGTCTGTGACCAGACCGGATTAAGTCCTTTCTGCACTTTCAACAAACCGCCATCTGTAAGAATCATATAACCTTTCTATCTTAAGTTGCTTCTGTCAAAATATTCTTCTGAAAGTTTGACTATTTTCTGACAGGGTGATGATCCGTTCTGGAACAAGAAACCACAAGACAAACCGGCAATGCCGCAAGACAAAACGGCCAAGCCACTTCACCCAAAGACCAAGGTTGTTAAAAAACCTGCCAAGAAAAGGACCACTCCATCCTCCGAGCTAAATACTGATGACGATGTGGGTAACCCGGAATCAGAGGTAGAACTTGACTCTCTTGGTTGATTTTTCTTACACCTCATTGACAATGATTATTATCAGGACGACGCTGAAGGCAATCACGCTGATGATGTAGAGGTAATCATTCTTTCCTCCGATTCAGATCCTCTGCCAACATCAAAAATCCGTCGAGCAAACCGGAAAGTAAAATTTTCTCACCCCCTTGCTTACTTGGACCCAAACTTTCTTTTGAAGACGCAGCAGCACGAGGCTCGCCGCACAACCCGGCACAACGGCCAGGTAGTTACCTCCGCCGGTTTACCGAACACTCTGGTTCGGAAACGCCGATCAAAGGTCTCTTATCCCCTTGACACTTCATGCCCCAAAGCGGGTTGTTTCTGCCAGCCTCTTAACCTGTCTGATTCAAATTATCAGGGTACTTCTCACTCATCTTCGGGCGAGTCATCGGCCACAAAACTTCCACCCCTCAAAACAGTTCTTGGGTGAGCTATACACTTGTTTTTATCCTTGATGTGTTATTATTATATACTTTACTGATCCTCATGTTTTTTTCTCAGCGCCAAGCCCACACCCAGCAAAAAGCTCGGTTGAATAAACCGGCTGATGATAACGTGGCTGTTGAACCGGAAAAGACTCCAGATCCTGAAGAGACCGATGCCGACGCCATGCTTAATGACCCACCGCCTCAAGACCATGACTTTTTTGCTGAACAGGTGGAAGTTGACACCACAAGCCGTGTTGATCAGCCATCCAGCCCTGTCCGAACTGATGACTAACCGGTCAGTCCTGTTAAAGATACTGACAAACCGCCAACTCCAGTAAAGGCTGCTGATGACAAAGATGATGATATTATGATTACTGGCACTGGCCACACCACTCCTGGCAATCCTGTCGCTTTGTCAAAGCATACTGCCAAGGACGAGCTCTCTGCTATCGGCAAAGGCAAATGGAATGCCGATTTATCAAGCTACGCCCATCTCAATGCTCAAGACGTTCACTCTGGCTTCTTGAACCGTCTATACACCAGCCGTGACTATGAAGCTGGTTTGGTAAACTTGATGAAGGAGCGATATGAGGTAACTACATAACTGTTTCTCTCTTACATTCAATTGCAGCTTATCAACTCCAGTAGCCCCCAAGTGACGGTTTATGATACCAATCTGAACCGGGACTTAGTAACAACTTTATGTTTGCAACACTCCATCTTAACTTCACTGATGTAGCCCCCAAGGGTCGGTTTAACTTTATAAAGATGAACCGGGACTTTTAAAAGATTGCCCGGATCAGAACTTGGAGCAAACATACATTAGCCCCCAACTGCCAAGAGTAATACTTGTATTATGCTTGGGACTTTGTAGGAATTTCCGAGAACAAGCAAATATGCATTAGCCCCCAAGTATCAAGTGCATAACTTGTTATGTGCTTGGTACTTCAATCATGTAGCATCAACTCATTATACTTCTATCTGTTATAGGCTGAACTAAGCAAAAAGGAAGCTCAAACCGCTGATCTACAAGAGAACATCAAATCCCAGCAAGCTGAAACCTCCAAGGCAAAGGATGAACTGACTAACACTTTAGCCACTATGGAAAAGCTAAAGGAGGATTTCAACAAAGAGCGTGTGGATAGGAACACAGAAAAATCCGCTTTGCAGAAAAGAGCCGAGGACGCAAAAGCAGCCCTTAAACCGATGGTAGATGAACTGACTGGCGTAAAGCGGCAGATACATGCCATGACTGCGGCTGTGTTCGGTAAGCATCCATGCTTTATACTTTCAACATATCTTCCCATGTGTTGCCAGTTTACTGACATTTGTAATGATGCAGGAACTCGCATTAGTCACCTGGGCTCTGATGTACAGAAGAAGCTGAAGGCCGCCTACACGCTGATAGAGCAATTGTATACCGGCGCGCAACGAATCATCTGCACCGCTTCTCACAATAAGCCGCCCCCGACGTTAATCAAGGATACCTTAGCCAGGCTATCTATATTGCCTGCCCGGGTAGAAGAGCTAAAGAGATCCACTGCAAGGGTTGGCGCTTTGACTGCACTAACCCGGGCAAAAGCATGGGTGCCTGATCTTGATCCGGCAGACGTCATTAAAGGCTACCCAAGCTTAAAAGAAGATGGATCAGAATTTTGCACTGATGATCTCCGCGCCATAAACCAGGAAGTTCGTCCACTGGCTTGTCAACTTGCTGAAGAAGTTGATCTGTCATTTTATCATGCGAGTTATGACACCAATAACAAACGGGTTGCTGCACCGACTCCTGAGGCTCAAAACCTGATCCCTCCAATCCGTAAGCACACTTATGCCCCTGATATTGAACCGTCCACCCTTATAAGCGACGAAGCTATGTTCCAAGCGTTAACTGGGATCGGCTGGACAACTATTGACTTCTAGATGCTGGGTAGAGACGAAGATGATGAAACGGTGCAAGATGATCCGCAGCCGTCAGGTCAAGCTGGTGGCCAATCATAATCCGGAGGCCGGTTTAGTCTTCTACGTGCTGCAACACGTATTTGAGAAAACAATTATCCTTTTGGGCACTGAAATGCCTTGTAATAGGCTAGTTAAAACACTTGGTCTGTTATGCCTTCATGCATATTTATCTGCAACTGATGCGTGCTAATCCGCCATGCTTAAGATATGATGTTCATAATCCATAGCAATTTACTCAAGCTATCCCTGCAGGTAAAAAGCTTAAAGCACCCGGGCGGTTTACCACCGGGCGGGTCATAATGCCCAAATATATATATATCCAACCAAGGTTTATAACCAAAGTTAAAAAAAGATAACCAAACATGGAAATATGTGATACCTGTGACCTTGAGTTGGCTAACCAACTTCATAGTGAGGGTAATAACCCTAACCCGGAGTATTAGTAACTCTTGTTATATGATGCCGGTTTACAATAAAACCGTTCCAGGTCGTGATAAACACCGGTTTATTCAATACTGGTGACTTTTAGTCAAAATCAGACAGGGCTGATAGTCTCCGGATTATAACTTGATCATGTACTGACAACTTGTAATTGACAGCCTAACCGGGTTGATGAACACCGGTTTGGAAACATCACAAATCTTGTCAAAAGAAAGAAAAATTTAACAAAAGGCAAATAAAAATCGTTGTAGTTGAGGCTTTTCACGGGCTGCCAGGCCCCAAATTCGAGGCTTTTCATGGGCTACCAGGCCACTGGGTTAAACCATTTATGCAAAGCCTTTTAAGATGGTCCTCAATCCTTAACAAAACATCATTTTAACTTGACAAGTTCAGGGTCTTATTAGAGTAACTTGTCAAAGTTCGATGGGTCATACCAGGTTTACCTGGGCAGAGTAACTTACTTAAAGAGGCAGCTAACCCGGGGTTTTTGGTGTATACACCAGGCTTCCAAGCCATGGCTTGATAGCCTATTACAAGTGTAGATTCTTAGTTCATTTCGACAACAAAGAATCCCCAAGTAACCTTATGAGCTATGCTCAGTGGGTGCCTATGTTTGAGTTGTTGTTTTACAGCACTCTCTTTGGCCCCGGATTGATTTGGCTTTGAGCCGATCAAGAGGTGTGACTATGGTTCGGATACGACCAAGCCCCCAAGTGATGTTGTGGCATTGCACCGATCAAGAGGTGTAGCTATGGTTCGGATATGACCAAGCCCCCAAGTGATGTTGTAGCATTGCACCGATCAAGAGGTGTAGCTATGGTTCGGGTACGACCAAGCCCCTAAGTGATGCTGTGGCATTGCACCGATCAAGAGGTGTAGCTATGGTTCGAGTACGACCAAGCCCCCAAGTGATGTTGTGGCATTGCGTTGATCAAGAGGTGTAGCTATGGTTCAGGTACGACCAAGCCCCCAAGTGATGTAATATAAAGCTTTGAGAAGCTAAATCAAGGGGTAAACCGGACGCCTCTTTATAAACAGAAGCTCCATGTAGCCACACATGATGTAAGAAAAACAACAGATACCCCGCTTTAGCAGAGGTTCCGGTTTATTATATTGATCATAATATATACATTGTCATAATATGTACATAAGCAGAGCCTATGGCTCAAGTATAGTAGGGCCGAAGATGAGCAATATTCCACGGCCAGTTGGTCTCCTCCTCCGATTTACGTGAGTCTTTGCGCTCTCGAACATCGATTAGGTAGTATGACCCGTTGTGCAGATTCTTGCTGACCACAAAGGGTCCTTCCCAAGGGGGGAATAGCTTATGTATATCCATCTGATCCTGGATGAGTCGAAGCACCAAATCGCCTTCTTGAAAGGTTCTAGTTCTAACCCGGCGGCTGTGATAACGACGCAGATCTTGCTGATAAATCGCCGAACGGGTTGCTGCCATGTCACGCTCCTCATCTAACAGGTCAAGAGCTTCTTGTCGTTCCTTCTCGTTGTCAGCTTCAACATATGCCGCTACACGAGGTGAGTCATGACGGATGTCACTAGGAAGAACCACTTTCGCTCCATAAACCATGAAGAACGGTGTGTACCCTGTCGATCTGTTGAGTGTGGTATTGATGCTCCATAACACAGAAGGTAACTCTTCAACCCAACAACCCGGCGTCCGTTGCCAGGGAACCATAAGCCGGGGTTTGATGCCTCTCAAGATCTCTTGATTGGCCCTCTCCGCTTGACCATTGGATTGGGGGTGAGCCACTGATGATACGTCAAGCCGGATGTGCTCATGTTGACAGAATTCCTTCATGGCACCCTTTGACAGATTGGTACCATTGTCTGTTATAACGCTGTGTGGAAAGCCAAACCGGAAGATCACCTTTTTGATGAATTGAACCGCCGTAGCTGCATCACACTTACTGATTGGCTTCCTCCACCCACTTTGTGAACTTATCAACCGCCACCAAAAGGTGAGTCTTCTTGTCCTTGGATCTCTTGAAGGGCCCAACCATATCCAGCCCCCAAGTTGCAAACGGCCAAGTGATTGGAATCATCCTCAATTCTTGAGCCGGTACATGAGCACGTCGTGAGAATTTTTGACATCCATCACACCTTTTGACCAAGTCTTCGGCATCAGCATGAGCTGTTAACCAATAAAAACCGTGAAGAAACACCTTGGCCACCAGAGACTTTGAACTGGCGTGGTGACCACAATCTCCTTCATGGATCTCACGCAAAATTTCACGGCCTTCTTCAGGAGACACACAGCATTGAAACGCCCCTGTCACACTCCAATGATGTAACTCTCCATTGATAATAGTCATGGACATGGACCACCGGATTATCTGTCTGGCCAAAGTTTCATCCTCTAGTAACTCGCCCCGGTTCATATACGCCAAATATGGAATCGTCCAATCCGGAATAACATGAAGAGCCGCCACCAACTGAGCTTTCGGATCAGGAATAGCCAAATCCTCTTCACCAGGGAGCTGGACGGACAGACTATGCAACACATCTAGGAAGACATTAGGTGGAACCGGTTTATGTTGGGAACCCAAGCGGCTTAAAGCGTCCGCCGCTTCGTTCTTCCGCCGGTCCACATGATCCACCTGATAACCTTTGAAGTGACCTGCAACCATATCCACCTCACGACGATATGCCACCATGAGTGGGTCCTTGGAGTCCCAAGTGTCGGACACTTGCTGAGCCACCAGCTCCGAGTCACTGAAGCACTTAACTCGGCTTAGGTTCATCTCCTTAGCCATCCGAAGACCATGGAGTAAGGCCTCATATTCAGCTGCATTGTTAGTGCAAGGGAACATTAAACGGAGAACATAACAAAACTTATCACCTCGTGGGGAAGTTAATACGACTCCAGCTCCTGAGCCCTCCAATTGCCTGGACCCATCAAAATGAATAGTCCAATAAGTATGATCCGGCTTCTCTTCTGGCGCTTGTAGTTCTGTCCAATCATTGATGAAATCCACAAGTGCCTGAGATTTGATCGCCGTTCGGGGTATGTATTTCAACCCGTGAGGCCCGAGCTCAATAGCCCACTTAGCAATCCGGCCAGTTGCCTCCCTGTTTTGGATTATATCCCCCAAAGGAGCAGAGCTGACCACCGTGATGGGATGGCCCTGGAAATATTGCTTAAGCTTCCGGCTTGCCATGAAAACTCCATACACCAACTTCTGCCAATGCGGGTACCTCTGCTTGGACTCAATAAGTACCTCACTGATATAATAAACCGGCCGTTGAACCGGATATTTCTTTCCAGCCTCCTTGCGCTCCACCACAATAGCCACGCTAACAGCCCGGGCATTAGCTGCCACATATAGCAACAATGGCTCTTTGTCAATCGGAGTAGCGAGAACCAGCGGATTAGCCAGCTGCCGCTTTAAATCCTCAAATGCTTCATTAGCGGGGTTACTCCAGACGAAGTTATCCGTTTTCTTCAGCATCTGATACAAAGGGATGGCCTTCTCGCCAAGGAGACTGATAAACCGGCTCAACACGGCAATCCGGCCTGCCAGGCGTTGAACATCATTGATACACTTCGGTTTGGCCAAAGAAGTGATGGCTTTGATCTTTTCCGGATTAGCTTCAGTGCCCCTGTTAGACACCAAAAAGCCCAAGAGCTTGCCTGTCGGTACACCAAAAACACACTTGGCCGGGTTAAGCATCATTTTATAAACCCGTAGGTTATTAAAGGTCTCTTTCAAGTCATCTATCAATGTCTCCTTCTGTCTAGATTACCACAATATCATCCACATGAGCATGAACATTGCGGCAGATCTGATCATGCAGACAATTCTGCACACACCGCTGATAAGTCGCCTGGGCACTCTTGAGCCCAAAGGGCATAGACACATAACAGAAGGCTCCAAAAGGAGTTATGAAGGTTGTCTTCTCCTGGTCCTTAACTGCCATTTTGATATGATGATAACTAGAATATGCATCCAGAAAGCTCAAACGCTCGCAACCCGCTGTAGCATCAATGATTTGATAAATACGCGGGAGAGCAAAAGGATCTGCTGGGCAAGCCTTGTTGAGATCTGTATAGTCCACACACATACGCCAAGTGCCATTCTTCTTAAGCACTAGCACTGGATTAGCCAGCCACTCAGGATGAAACACTTCGACGATAAACCCAGCCGCCAAGAGCCTGGCAACTTCCTCTCCAATAGCCTTGCGTCTTTCTTCATTGAACCGGCGGAGAAATTGCTTGACCGGTTTATACTTGGGATCAACATTGAGAGTGTGCTCAGCGAGTTCTCTCGGTACACCTGGCATGTCAGAAGGCTTCCACGCAAAGATGTCCCGATTCTCACGGATGAACTCGATGAGCGCTCTTTCCTATTTCGGATCCAAGTTAGCGCTGATGCTAAACTGCTTGGACGAATCGCCGGGCACGAAGTCAACAAGCTTAGTCTCATCAGCCGATTTAAACTTCAGGACCGGATCATGCTCTGTAGTTGGTTTCTTCAATGAAGTCATATCTGCCGGATCAACATTGTCTTTGTAAAACTTCAACTCTTCTGTTGCACAAACCGACTCAGCATAATCCGCATCACCTTCTTCACACTTCAAAGTGATCTTGCGGCTCCCATGCATTGTTATAGTTCCCTTGTGACCCGGCATCTTGAGCTGCAGATAGACATAACAAGGTCGTGCCATAAACTTAGCATAAGCTCGCCATCCAAACATGGCATGATACGGGCTTTTGATTTTCACCACTTCAAAGGTCAAGGTTTCTGATATCGAGTCATGCTCATCTCTAAAAGACACCTCCAGAGCTATTTTACCAATAGGATATGCCGATTTACCAGGCACCACACCATGGAACACCGTATTGGATGGTTTAAGATTTTTATCTGTTAACCCCATGCGACGGAAAGTTTCGTAATAAAGGATATTGATACTACTCCCTCCATCCATGAGTACCTTAGTGAACTTATAACATCCCACCTGAGGTGCCACCACCAATGCCAGATGACCCGGATTGTCAACCTGGGGTGGATGATCTTCTCTACTCCACACGATCGGCTTCTCAGACCAGCGCAAGTAACGGGCACCACCGGTTCAACGGAGTTCACTGCCCTCTTATGAAGCTTCTGATCGCGTTTGCACAAGCTAGTGGTGAAGACATGATATTGCCCGCTATTCAACTGCTTTGGGTTGCTCTGATAACCCGACTGTTGTTGTTGCTACTGATTGCCCTGATGATTATAACCACCTTGATTGCCCTGAATGCCTTGATTCTTATGTCCACCCTGATTACCGTGGAAGCCTGAACCGGAATTGCCTCCACCATAACCCAGCCCATGAGATCCGGGGCCTGAACCGCCACCCGGTCCACGATCATACCGAAATAGATCAGAATTTTTGAACTCCTGCATGATATAACAATCCTTCCAGAGGTGCGTGGACGGTGTCTCCTTCGTTCGTGTTTTGGGCAAGGCTGGTTCAATAAATAAGACAGGCGGTCCGGGTTAGGATTTTGCCCTCCACCACGCTAGGGCAGTTTACCCTTACGCCTTTGACCCTTGTCGTGTGCGTTGGTATTAGCCACAAAATCTAGGCTGGCATCCGCTTTACGTTTACCATTATTTCCATGACCCGCCGAGTTATGCTGCCCCTTGGTATTGCCGCTCTTCTTTCCCTTCCCTGTCTTGTCATCGCCAGACTCGGGATCCTTGGTACTATCAGAGTCGGCATACTTCACCAGAGCAGCCATGAGAGTCCCCATGTCATTGCAGTGATGCTTGAGCCGTCCCAACTTCAACTTCAGTGGCGTAAACCGGCAATTGCCTTCCAATGTCAAAACTGCTGTATCAGCATTGATGCGGTCTGATGAATGCAAGATTTGTGAAACCCAACGCACCCAATGGGTTGTTGATTCTCCTTCCTCCTGTACACAGGCATGCAAGTCCACAATCGACATAGGCTGCTTGCACATGTCTTTGAAATTTTGAATAAACCGGGCTCTCAGCTCGGCCCATGACCCAATGGAGTTAGCTAGCAAGTTTTTCAACGAAGTGCGGGCCGTTCCTTCCAACATCACGGTAAAGTATTTAGCACACGCTGCATCGTCCACATCCAACATCTCCATTGCCATCTCATAGCTTTCGACCCATGTCTCGGGGGATAAATCAGCAGTGTAATTCGGCACCTTGCGCGAGCCTTTGAAATCCTTGGGAAGGCGCACATTGCGCAGTGCTGGGACAAGACACGGTACTCCCAAAGAGCTGGAAGTAACTCCTGGTTCCACCGATGTGGTTGGACGGACTGGAGTAAGTTGACGGGCCTCGTGCTGTGCTGCTAACTCGGCCTCTTGACGAGCTCGAGTGTGATCTACCACATCCTGAGCATCACCTCCACCACCCGCCGGGTTATGGCCATGGGGCGGATCACGGTTTCGCGCATTGCTTGACACGGTCGGTTAATCCATACGCCTGCTGTAACTCCGGCTTGGGCGGGGAGTAGAATGGATCCTCTCGCGACTATATGAATAAGCCTCCTACTGAACCAGAGCTGTCTGAAGAAGCTCCCTAACCCGTCGCATCTCGACTGCCACCGGAGACTCGCCTTCGATCGGGATGGCCGTCAGCCATGAAGCGGCAGCGACAATGTTGTCCATTGGGTTAGAGTAATGACCCGGTGGTGTTGGGACATGCTGTGTTACAATGTTGTTCCGGTGAGGCGGATCAACCAATCGTGGCTGAACCGGCGCCCCCGCTCCAGGTGCCTCCGCCCGGTTTACCACCGGCGGATTATTGGTCCCTACTCCTGAGGTATTAAAGAGGTCCCTAGCTTCATAAACCGGCGGTAGACAAGATCGGTACCTCCTTTTCAGGACATCGTTCGACGCACTCTGATCCAGCATAAGCCGATAAGCCGGTGCATCCAATGCGGCCCGCTCCGCAGCCATCCTGGTATCCTTAGCTGCCAAGTCAGCTTTGGCCTGGGTGATCTGATCCTTCACCTTCGCGATTTCCGCATTATGTGCATCTTGATCCGCTGGATTAACTTCCGCCATCAGCGTTGCCAAAGCGTCGAATAAGTCAGATAACACCTGAGTCGGCGGTCGCACAGGGCCTCCTGCCCCGGCCGCTGTCGCTGTTGTTGATCCGGAAATCATCGCCGCTACGGTCGAAGAGTGGAGTGTTGGTTGTGTACCGGCCATGAAGATCGCAACCCGGTTTGGCAGATCAAAGGGGTCCGGAATACTGTCGCCATCGGAACAGCCCCCAATCCAGCCATTTTGCAACTGATACAACGACTCGGTCTCTTCGATTAATGACTCGTCGCCGGAATAAACGACGATTTCACCGCCAGATTCTGATCTATCCTCAACACATGCCGTCTTTTTCATGCACATGTTGCTGGTCCTCCCGTGCTTTCGGTGTATCTTTTGTCTTCCCATACACGCCCAAGAATCCTAACAGGTTCACGCAAAGATTTTTCGTCACGTGCATCACGTCGATTGAAGAGCGGACCTCTAGGTCTTCACAGTAGGGTAGGTCCCAAAATATAGATTTCGTCTTCCACATGGGTGTGCATCTCTCAGCGTCATTCGGAACAGATAGTCCGTTGGGACCCTTTCCAAAGATTACTTCTAAATCATTGACCATAGCAAGTATATGATCACCGGTACGGATGCCGGGCTTCTTCCGGCGATCTACCTTGCCTTTGAAATGATTGCCTTTCTTTCGACATTGATGGTTGGTCGGAAGAAATCGGCGATGCCCCAGGTACACATTCTTCCTGCATTTGTCCAGGTATATACTTTCGGTGTCATCTAAATAGTGCGTGCATGCGTGGTATCCCTTGTTTGTCTGTCCTGAAAGGTTACTAAGAGCAGGACAATCATTGATGGTTACAAACAGAAACACATGTAGGTCAAATTCCTTCTATTTGTGTTGATCCCACACACGCACACCGGTTCCATTCCACAGTTGTAAAAGTTCTTCAACTAATGGCCTTAGGTACACATCAATGTCATTGTCGGGTTACTTAGGGCCTTGGATGAGAACTGGCATCATAATGAACTTCCGCTTCAGGCACAGCCAAGGAGGAAGGTTATAGATACATAGAGTCATGGGCTAGGTGTTGTGATTGCTGTTATGCTCCCCAAAAGGATTAATGCCATCGACGCTTAAACCAAACCATACGTTCCTTGTTTCACCTGCAAACTCCTCCCAGTGCTTTCTCTCGATTTTTCTCCACTACGACCCGTTAGCGGGTGCTCTCAACTTCCCGTCTTTCTTACGGTCCTCTCTGTGCCATCGCATCAACTTGGCATGCTCTTTGTTTCTGAACAGATGTTTTAACCGTGGTATTATAGGAGCATACCACATCACCTTGGCAGGAACCCTCTTCCTGAGGCGCTCGCCGTCAACATCAACAGGGTCATCTCATTTGATCTTATACCGCAATGCACTGCATACCGGGCATGCGTTAAAATACTCATACGCACCGTGGTAGAGGATGCAATCATTAGGGCATGCATATATCTTCTGCACCTCCAATCCTAGAGGGCATACAACCTTCTTTGTTGCATACATACTGTCGGGCAATTCATTATCCTTTGGAATCTTCTTCAATATTTTCAGTAGCTTCTCAAATCCTTTGTCAGGTACACCGTTCTCTGCCTTCCACTGCAGCAATTCCAGTACGGTACCGAGCTTTGTGTTGCCATCTTCGCAATTGAGGTACAACCCTTTTTTGTGATCCTCTAACATGCGATCGAACTTCAGCTTCTCCTTTTCACTTTCGCACTATCTCTTTGCATCAACAATGACCCGGCGAAGATCATCATCAGGCACATCGTCCGGTTCCTCTTGATCTTCAGCTTCCCCCGTTGCAGCATCACCATATTCAGGGGGCACATACTTGTCATCATCCTCTTCTTCTTTGTTGTCTTCCATCATAACCCCTCTTTCTCCGTGCTTGGTCCAAACATTATAGTGTGGCATGAAACTCTTATAAAGCAGGTGGGTGTGAAGGGTTTTCGACTCAGAGTAAAACCTCGTATTTCCAGAGCTAGGGCATGGACAACACATAAAACCATTCTGCTTGTTTGCCTTAGCCACTGCGAGAAAATTATGCAGGCCCTCAATGTACTCGGAGGTGCGTCTGTTACCGTACATCCATTGCCGGTTCATCTGCGTGCATTATATTTAATTAAGTGTGTCAAAAACCATTACAGAACATCATGAATAGATAAGTGACCAAATTAATAGAAGTTCATCATCAAATTAAAACCAAAGTACATACATAGTTCTCCAGAGCGTCTAATTAAACCATACATTGAAACTATGTAAAACATTTCAATGCAACAACAAATGCGATCATAATCGCAACCAAGGTAACAATTTAAGGAAATATGCCCTAGAGGCAATAATAAAGTTATTCTTTATTTCCATATTTCATGATAAATGTTTATTATTCAAGCTAGAATTGTATTAACCGGAAACTTAGTACATGTGTGAATACATAAACAAAACAAAGTGTCCCTAGTATGCCTCTACTTGACTAGCTCGTTTATCAAAGATGGTTATGTTTCCTAACCATAGACATGTGTTGTCATTTGATGAATGGGGTCACATCATTAGGAGACTGATGTGATGGACAAGACCCATTCGTTAGCTTAGCATTATGATCGTTACAGTTTCATTGCTACTGCTTTGTTCATGACTTATACATGTTCCTCAGACTATGAGATTATGCAACTCCCAAATACCGGAGGAACACCTTGTGTGCTATCAAACGTCACAACGTAACTGGGTGATTATAAAGATGCTCTAAGGTGTCTCCGATGGTGTTTGTTGAACTGGCATAGATCGAGATTAGGATTTGTCACTCCGTGTATCAAAGAGGTATCTCTGGGCCCTCTCGGTAATGCACATCACTATAAGCCTTGCAAGCATTGTGACTAATGAGTTAGTTGCAGGATGATGCATTACGGAACAAGTAAAGAGACTTGACGGTAACGAGATTGAACTAGCTATGAGGATATCGACGATCGAATCTCGGGCAAGTAACATACCGATGACAAAGGGAACAACGTATGTTGTTATGCGGTTTGACCGATAAAGATCTTCATAGAATATGAAGGAGCCAATATGAGCATCCAGGTTCCGCTATTGGTTATTGACCAGAGATGTGTCTCGGTCATGTCTACATAGTTCTCGAACCCGTAGGGTCCGCACGCTTAACGTTCGATGACGATTTGTATTATGAGTTATGTGATTTGATAACCGAAGTTGTTCGGAGTCCCGGATGAGATCGGGGACATGACGAGGAGTCTCGAAATGGTCGAGAGGTAAAGATCGATATATTGGAAGGCTAGATTCGGACATCGGAAAGGTTCCGAGTGATTCGGGTATTTTTTGGAGTACCGAAGAGTTACGGGAATTCGTCGGGAGAAGTATTGGGCCTTATTGGGCCATACGGGAATAGAGGAGGCAGGCCAAAGGGAAGGAGGCGCGCGCCCCCCCATGGGTCCGAATTGGACTAGGGCAAAGGGGGCGATGCTCCCCTTGCCCTTTCCTACTCCCTCTCTCTTTCCCTCTTTCTTCCCTCCTACTCCGAAAAGGAAAAGGGGAATCCTAGTAGGACTTGGGAGTCCTAGTAGGACTCCCCACACTTGGCGCGCCCCCTCTAGGGCCGGCCTCCTCCTCCTCCCTCCTGTATATGCGTGGGCAGGGGACACCCCAAAGGCACAACAGACAATCTCTTAGCCGTGTGTGGTGCCTCCCTCCACAGTTACACACCTTGTTCATATCGTCGTAGTGCTTAGGCGAAGCCCTGCACCGGTAACTTCATCATCACATTCGCCACGCTGTCGTGCTGACGGAACTCTCCCTCGGCCTCAACTAGATCAAGAGTACGAGGGACGTCATCGAGCCGAACGTGTGCAGATCGCAGAGGTGCCATACTTTCGGTACTAGGATCGGTCGGATCGTGAAGACGTATGACTACATCAACCGCATTGTCATAACGCTTCCGCTTACGGTCTATGAGGGTACGTGGACTACACTCTCCCCTCTCGTTGCTATGCATCACCATGATCTTGCGCGTGCGTAGAACTTTTTTTGAAATTACTATGTTCCCCAACAGTGGCATCCGAGCCAGGTCTATGCGTAGATGTTATATGCACGAGTAGAACACAAAAAGTTGTGAGAGATAATAGTCATACTGCTTACCAGCATGTCATACTTTGATTCGGCGGTATTGTTGGATGAAGCGGACCAGACCGACATTACGCGCACGCTTACGCGAGACTGGTTCTACCGACGTGCTTCGCACACAGGTGGCTAGCGGGTGCCAGTTTCTCCAACTTTAGTTGGATCGAGTGTGGCTACGCTCGGTCCTTGTTGCAGGTTAAAACAACACATACTTGACGAAAAATCATTGTGGTTTTGATGCGTAGGTAAGAATGGTTCTTGCACAGCCCGTAGCGGCCACATAAAACATGCAACAACAAAGTAGAGGACGTCTAACTTGTTTTTGCAGGGCTTGTTGTGATGTCATATGGTCAAGACATGATGAGATATAAGTTGTTGTATGAGATGATCATGTTTTGTTGAAGTTATCGACAACTGGAAGAAGCCTTATGGTTGTCTCTTTATTGCATAAGATGCAAGTGCCAAATAATTGCTTTGCTTTATCGCTATGCGATAGAAATAGTTGCAAGAGCAATAGTTGGCGAGACGACCATGTGCCGACATGTTGATAGAGATCAAGATGATGGAGATCATGGTGTCATGCCGGTGACGATAGAGATCATGACGGTACTTTGGAGATGGAGATCAAAGGCGCAAGATGATCATGGCCATATCATGTCACATATTTTGATTGCATGCGATGTTTATCATTTATGTATCTTATTTTGCTTAGTTCGGCGGTAGCATTATAAGATGATCTCTCACTAAATTTCAAGGTATAAGTGTTCTCCCTGAGTATGCACCGTTGTGACAGTTCATCGTGCCGAGACACCATGTGATGATCGGGTGTGATAAGCTCTATGTTCACATACAAAGGGTGCAAGCCTGTTTTGCACACGCGGAATACTAGGGTTAAACTTGACGAGCCTAGCATATGCAGATATGGCCGCGGAACACTGGAGACAGAAAGGTCGAGCATGAATCATATAGTAGATATGATCAACATAGTGATGTTCACCATTGAAAAGTACTCCATCTCACGTGATGATCGGACATGGTTTAGTTGATTTGAATCACGTGATCATTTAGATGACTAGAGGAATGTCTATCTAAGTGGGAGTTCTTAAGTATTATGATTAATTGAGCTTTAGTTTATCATGAACTTAGTCCTGATAGTATTTGCATTTCTATGTTGTAGATCAATAGCTCGCGATGTAGTTCCCCGTTTATTTTTGATATGTTCCTAGAGAAAAATAAGTTGAAAATGTTAGTAGCAATGATGTGGACTAGCTCCGTGATCTGAGGATTATCCTCATTGCTGCACAGAAGAATTATGTCCTTGATGCACCGCTAGGTGACAGACCTATTGGAGGAGCAGATGCAGACGAATGAACGTTTGACAAGCTCGGCATGATGACTACTTGATAGTTTAGTGCACCATGCTTTACGGCTTAGAACCAGGACTTCAAAAATGCTTTGAACGACATGGAGCATATGAGATGTTCCAAGAGTTGAAATTGGTATTTCATACTCATACCCGTGTCGAGAGGTATGAGACCTCTGACAGTACTTTGCCTATAAGATGGAGGAGACTAGCTCAACCAGTGAGCATGTGCTCAGATTGTCTGGGTACTACAATTGCTTGAATCAAGTGTGAGTTAATCTTCCAGATAAGATAGTAATTGACAAAGTTCTCTAGTCACTATCACCAAGTTAGTATAACTTCATGGTGAACTATAATATGCAAGGGATGACGAAAGTAATTCCCGAGCTCTACGCGATGCTGAAATTGGCGAAGGTAGAAATCAAGAAAGAGCATCAAGTGTTGATGGTTAACAAGACCACTAGTTTCAAGAAAAGGGCAAAGGGATAGAAAGGGAACTTCAATAAGAATGACAAGCAAGTTGTCAATCCCGTGAAGAAGCACAAAGCTAGACCCAAGCCTGAAACTGAGTGCTTCTATTGCAAAGGAAATGGTCACTGGAAGTGGAACTGCCCTAGATACTTGGCGGATAAGAAGGATGGCATAGTGAACAAAAGTATATTGGATATACATGTTATTGATGTGTACTTTACTAGTGTTGATAGCAACCCCTCGGTATTTGATACTGGTTCAGTTGCTAAGAGTAGTAACTTGAAACGGGAGTTGCAAAATAAACAGAGAATAGTTAAGGGCGAGGTGATGATGTGTGTTGGAAGTGATTCCAAGGTTGATAAGATCACCATCGCACACTCCCTTTACCTTCGGGATTAGTGTTGAACCTAAAATAAATGTTATTTTGTGTTTGCGTTGAGCATGAATATGATTGGATCATGTTTATTGCAATACGGTTATTCATTTATGTCAAAGAATAATTGTTGTTCTATTTACATGAATAAAACCTTCTATGGTCATACACTCAATATAAATGGTTTATTGAATCTCGATCGTAGTGATACACATATTCATAATATTAAAGCCAAAAGATGCAAAGTTAATAATGATAGTGCAACTTATTTGTGGCACTGCCGTTTAGGTCATATTGGTGTAAAGCGCATGAAGAAACTCCATGCTGATGGGCTTTTGGAATCACTTGATTATGAATCACTTGATGCTTGCGAACCATGCCTCATGGGCAAGATGACTAAGACTCCGTTCTCCGGAACAATGGAGTGAGCAACTGACTTATTGAAAATAATACATACTGATGTATGCGGTCTGATGAGTGTTGAGGCTCGCGGCGGGTATCGTTATTTGCTGACCTTCATAGATGATTTGAGCAGATATGGGTATATCTACCTGATGAAACATAAGTCTGAAACATTTGAAAAGATCAAAGAATTTCAGAGTGAAGTGGAAAATCATCATAACAAGAAAATAAAGTTTCTACGATCTGATCGCGGAGACGAATATTTGAGTTACGAGTTTGTTTTTCAATTGAAACAATGTGGAATAGTTTCACAAATTCATGCCACCTAGAACACCACAGCATAATAGTGTGTCTGAACGTCATAACCGTACTTTATTGGATATAGTGCAATCTATGATGTCTCTTACCGATTTACCACTATCGATTTGGGGTTATGCATTAGAGACAACTGCATTCACGTTAAAAAGGGCAACATCTAACTCTGTTGAGACGGCACCGTATGAACTGTGGTTTAGCAAGAAACCTAAGCTGTCATTTCTTAAAGTTTGGGGTTGTGATGCTTATGTGAAAAAGCTTCATCTTGATAAGCTCAAACCCAAGTCGGAGAAGTGCGTCTTCATAGGATACCCAAAAGTAACTGTTGGGTACACCTTCTATCACAGATCCGAAGGCAAGATATTCGTTGATAAGAATGGATCCTTTCTAGAGAAGGAGTTTCTCTCGAAAGAAGTGAGTGTGAGGAAAGTAGAACTTGATAAGGTAATTGTACCTTCTCTTGAATTGGAAAGTAGTTCATCACAGAAATCAGTTCCAGTTATGCCTACCCCGATTAGTGAGGAAGTTAATGATGATGATCATGAAACTTTAGATCAAGTCACTACCGAACCTCGTAGGTCAACCAGAATACGTTCCGCACCAAAATGGTACGGTAATCCTGTTCTGGAAATCATGTTACTAGACCATGACAGACCTACCAACTATGAGGAAGCGATAATGAGCCCAGATTCCGCAAAATGGCTTGAGGCCATGAAATCTGAGATGGGATCCATGTATGAGAACAAAGTATGGACTTTGATTGACTTGCCCAATGATCGGTGAGCCATTGAGAATAAATGGATATTCAAGAGGAAGACAAATGCTGATAGTAGTGTTACTATCTACAAAGCTCAAATTGTCGAAAAAGGTTTTCGACAAGTTCAAGGTGTTGACTACGATGAGTTTTTCTCACTCGTATCGATGCTTAAGTCTGTCTGAATCATGTTAGCAATTGCTGCATTTTATGAAATCTGGCAAAGGGATAAAGAAAACTGCATTCCTTAATGGATTTTTTAAAGAAGAATTGTATATGATGCAACCAGAAGGTTTTGTCGATCCTAAAGATGCTAACAAAGTGTGCAAAGCTCTAGCGATCCATCTTTGGACTGTTGCAAGTATCTCAGAGTTGGAATATACGCTTTGATGAGTTGATCAAAGCATATAGTTTTATACAGACTTGCAGTGAAGCCTGTATTTACAAGAAAGTGAGTGGGAGCACTACAGCCTTTCTGATAAGTATATGTGAATGACATATTGTTGATCGGAAATGATGTAGAAATTTTTGGAAAGCATAAAGGAGTGTTTGAAAGGAGTTTTTTCAAAGAAAGACCTCGGTGAAGCTGCTTACATATTGAGCATCAAGATCTATAGAGATAGATCAAGACGCTTGATAAGTTTTTTCAATGAGTACATACCTTGACAAGTTTTTGAAGTATTTCAAAATGGAATAGTCAAAGAAAGAGTTATTGCCTGTGTTGCAAGGTGTGAAGTTGAGTAAGACTCAAAGCCCAACCACGGTAGAAGATAGAGAGAGAATGAAAGTCATTCCCTATGCCTCAGCCATAGGTTCTATAAAGTATGCCATGCTGTGTACCAGACCTATTTTATACCCTACCCTGAGTTTGGCAAGGGAGTACAATTTTGATCTAGGAGTAGATCACTAGACAACGGTCAAAATTATCGTTAGAGGACTAAGGAAATATTTCTCGGTTATGGAGGTGATAAAGAGTTCGTCGTAAAGAGTTACGTTGATGCAAGCTTTGACACCGATCTGGATGACTCTAAGTCACAATCCGGATACATATTGAAAGTGGGAGCAATTAGCTAAAGTAGCTCCATGCAGAGCATTGTAGACATAGAAATTTACAAAATACATACGGATCTGAATTTGGCAGACCCATTGACTAAACTTCTCTCACAAGTAAAACATGATCACACCTTAGTACTCTTTGGGTGTTAATCACATGGCGATGTGAACTAGATTACTGACTCTAGTAAACCTTTTGAGTGTTGGTCACATGGCGATGTGAACTATGGGTTTTAATCACATGGCGATGTGAACTATTGGTGTTAAATCACTTGGCGATGTGAACTAGATTATTGACTCTAGTGCAAGTGGGAGACTGAAGGAAATATGCCCTAGAGGCAATAATAAAGTTATTATTTATTTCCTTATTTCATGATGAATGTTTTTTATTCATGCTAGAATTGTATTAACCGGAAACTTAGTACATGTGTGAATACATAGACAAAACAAAGTGTCCCTAGTATGCCTCTACTTGACTAGCTCGTTTCTCAAAGATGGTTATGTTTCCTAACCATAGACATGTGTTGTCATTTGATGAACGGGATCACATCATTAGGAGAATGATGTGATGGACAAGACCCATTCGTTAGCTTAGCATTATGATCGTTACAATTTCATTGCTACTGCTTTCTTCATGACTTATACATGTTCCTCAAAATATGAGATTATGCAACTCCCGAATACCGGAGGAACACCTTGTGTGCTATCAAGCGTCACAACATAACTGGGTGATTATAAAGATGCTCTACATGTGTCTCCGGTGGTGTTTGTTGAGATGGCATAGATCAAGATTAGGATTTGTCACTCCGTGTAACGGAGAGGTATCGTTGGGCCCTCTCGGTAATGCACATCACTATAAGCCTTGCAAGCATTGTGACTAATGAGTTAGTTGCGGGATGATGCATTACGGAACGAGTAAAGAGACTTGCCGGTAACGATATTGAACTAGATATGAGGATACCGACGATCAAATCTCGGGCAAGTAACATACCGATGACAAAGGGAACAACGTATGTTGTTATGCAGTTTGACCGATAAAGATCTTCGTAGAATATGTAGGAGCCAATATGAGCGTCCAGGTTCCGCTATTGGTTATTGACTGGAGATGTTTCTCGGTCATGTCTACATAGTTCTCGAACCCGTAGGGTCCACACGCTTAACGTTCGATGACGATTTGTATTATGACTTATGTGATTTGATGACCGAAGTTTGTTCGGAGTCCCGGATGAGATCGAGGACATGATGAGGAGTCTCTAAATGATCGAGAGGTAAAGATCGACGTATTGGAAGGCTATATTCGGACATCGGAAAGGTTCCGAGTGATTTGTGTATTTTTCGGAGTACCGGAGAGTTACGGGAATTCGCCGGGAGAAGTATTGGGCCTCATTGGGACATACGGGAATAGAGGAGGCAGGCCAAAGGGAAGGAGGTGCGCGCCCCCCCATGGGTCCGAATTGTACTAGGGGAAAGGGGGCGGCGCCCCCCTTGCCCTTTCCTACTCCCTCTCTCTTTCCCTCTTTCTTCTCTCCTACTCCGGAAAGGAAAAGGCGAATCCTAGTAGGACTTGGGAGTCCTAGTAGGACTCCCCACACTTGGCGCGCCCCCTCTAGGGCCGGCCTCCTCCTCCTCCCTCCTTTATATACGTGAGCAGGGGACACCCCAAAGGCACAAGAGACAATCTCTTAGCCGTGTGCTGTGCCCCCCTCCACAGTTACACACCTCGTTCATATCGTCGTAGTGCTTAGGCGAAACCCTGCGCTGGTAAATTCATCATCACCGTCGCCATGCCGTTGTGCTGACGGAACTCTCCCTCGGCCTCAACTAGATCAAGAGTACGAGGGACATCATCGAGCCGAACGTGTGTAGATCGCGGAGGTGCCGTACTTTCAGTACTAGGATCGGTAGGATCGTGAAGACTTACGACTACATCAACCGCGTTGTCATAACGCTTCTTCTTACGGTCTACGAGGGTACGTGGACTACACTCTCCCGCTCGTTGCTATGCATCACCATGATCTTGTGTGTGCGTAGGAATTTTTTTGAAATTACTATGTTCCCCAACAACAATTGATCCAACGGCATAATGATACCAAGCATCGGTATGAATGACATATTTTCTAATCCTTCTAATCTTCAAGCGCATTGCATCCATCTTGATCTTGTGATCATCGACGACATCCGCAACATACAACTCCAATATCATCTTCTCCTCCTCAATTTTTTTTAATTTTTCCTTCAAGTAATTGTCTTCTTTTTCAACTAAATTTAGCCTCTCAACAATAGGGTCGGTTGGAATTTCTGGTTCACATACCTCCTAGGTATAAAAATCTATGTCACGTTGGTCGGCATAATTGTCATAAATAATAAATGAACCAAATAGTTATAAAAGATAATATATACCACATCTGAATCATAGACAGGACGAGAGTCGACGGAGGCGGATACCAAAACCATCGCACTATATAATAACAAACAATAATAAAAGTAAGAAAATTACACAAGTATATATCTAAATCATACGAGTAAGAACTTTTTTCTTTTAGAAAGAAGATAAGATCAAGAGGCTCACCACGGTGGTGCCGGCGACGAGATCGACGCGTGCGATTGACGGCGGTGAGGACGGGGACGGAGCAGGACGGACCGCCAAACCTAGACAATTCTCGAGGAAAATGGAGCTTGCACAAGGAGCTTCGAGAGGAGAAAGCTTAAGTATGGCTCGGGCATTTCATCGAACACCTCATGTGCATAGAAGGTGAGCTAGAGCACCACAAAGCTCTCCCCTCACCGGTCAGAAAAACAGAGTAGTGGAGTTCTCTGCTCGCGGGCGAGGGGGTATATATAGGCATCTCATTGGTCCCGGTTCGTGGCTGGAACCGGGACTAAAGGACCCCTTTTGGTCCCGGTTCCAGCCACGAACCGGGACCAATGGTTGTGAGCCAGGAGCGAGGCACATTGGTCCTGGTTCGTGTCTGGAACCGGGACCAAAAGGGGCAGACGAACCGGGACCAATGCCCCACGAGGCCCGGCCGGCCCTCTGGCCTCACGAACCGGGACCGTTGCCCCCATGGGTCCTAGTGACTGAACCGGGACTAATGGGTTGGCCAGGCCTAAACCAAAGCCCTGTTTTCTACTAGTGTATTAGGTTTAGACAACTTTTTAAAGACCCTGAGAATCGAAAAAGAAAAATAGAGAAAAAATGGAAACAAGAAAACCGAAAGCACAATTTGTGCCTTTTGACTTCAAGGGCGGAAGCACAGCTATGCTTCACTATAAAGCACAACTCTATTTTTCACTTACCGGAAGGTTTTTCACTTAGAGCAACTATAGTAGATGCCGTATATCGTGGTACTGTAAAATTAGTTTATCGGACAGCCTAAACAGTTTTTGTGGTACTGCAAAAAAAAAATAACCGCCGACTCTCCGGCAAGGCTCAGGCATTGCTCCGACCGTTCGTGTACTATGGCAATGCTCCGACGGCCACTGCCGAGCTCCTCCGCCTGCACCGCAACACTCTGCCTAGTTCCTTTGCTCGATAATCCTAGAACTACGGGTCTTTACGTCACTGTTACATGACCCCGAATTTCAGGGTGGGGCCAATCCCCCAACTAATGATAGTCCTCCAAATCAACCCCTACGTAGCATACATAAAGAATTTCATGTGGATGTAGCATTGCTCTTCCTTGCTACTGACAGTTGGCTCATGATTTTTGATCTTTGCCATTTAATTTTTTTAATTTAAAACATATGCAATTAATTAGTTGTTTGATAATACGGGAACAATCAGCAAAGTCTATCATATGTTTGGATGGTCGATACACTGTCCATGATAAGAATAGAAGCGGGGGCTACTTTGAAGGAAGAGGTTAGTTACAGGCCCGGCACTACATGGATTATGAGCTTGTCGGGCTGGTGGGCTGAAGACTTGTAGCTCTCCGAAAAGCCTTCAATTGGGGCCCTGTTCCTTCTCATGGGCTCGACATCCATGGGTCTAGGCCTATTCAAGAATGACTCCTTTGAGGAATTGGCAGGTTTATTGCCTATATATTAACATACTAGTACACAGTTGGTGTTACAAATGTTGGGTTGATACCGGTGTCCGTCACCGTTGATACATTAGAGCTAATCCCGCTCTGGTTCAGTTGCGTTTTCATCAGTGAATGGAAAGGTTTGGCTGATGAATGCTTGCTTTGTCCGCTTTTAGCAGCACAAACTTACATTCTGTGGGTATTGATCTTCTTGCACAACTTTCTTCTATTCTTCAGGCTAAACAAACGGTTCTTGTGGATAAAGCTCACACCATCAACGTCTGACATGCCTGAGACCCTAAACAGGGAACCACAATCTCAGTCCTAGAGCATCGCGGCTGCGTCACCATTCATAAAAATGCATCTCGTTCATTTGGCTTACTCCAGTATCTCACAAAGATCTAACACTTCTAAGATCAACGTCAAACATTTCTCGCTATATATATACACCTCCTTGAACGGTAAGATTTAATAAACCAAAAGTAGTCTGCGGCTTTAGTGATCAAACTATCAATGGGACGGCAGGGCATGTTGGTATATATAGATGCACCATTTGTATGGAGTCGTGAGTATGGTTCTTGCTGGAATTTAGTCTATTTTGGGCAGCCCAATAACTATTTTAGAAATTTCTAATAAATTCTAGAGGCCCACTTAGCCCATTTGTGCAAGGCAAAGGATACTACTAAAGTTTAGTCCCACATTGCTAGTTGAGTGGGAGTTGGACCTCCTTATAAGGGAGGTTCTTTCCCCACTTGTACGAGCACGAGAACAAGAGGGATATCCACGCGCGCACCTCCTCCGCCGCCTACCTCGCCACGCGTCGCGTCGCGGGAATGAGCCGATATCTAAATTTTTGTCACGCACTACGGGTATACGAAAGGTCACTCGGGAGCTGAAAAGTTTTGTTGTAGTGGATATTGAATACGAACGCTGCACCCTTCGGCTGCTGTCTGTTCGTTTCATCTCCCGCGTTCCTTTCAGCTCCCGGCGCAGCCTCTCGCCTCCTTCTCTTGCGCCTATAAAAGGGAGGTCGCTCCTCTCAGAGAGACGCACCAGAACTTCTCCTTCCTCTCGCCACCGGTTCCATTCCCTGAGCTACCGCTGTCTTCCTCATCCCGGCTTGCGGCGTGCACCGCGAGTCGGGATAGTAGGCATCCGAAACCGCACGTCTTTAAGTTCTGTACGGGAGAAGGGTGATAAGGTTTTTGGGGAGCGCTCCGCGCGACTACTGAATTCTTCATCACGGACTCCGACGACTACTTCCCTGACGACGACTTCTTCCCCGACGTCGTCGACCTCATCGACGACATGGCTGGAGAGGACGTCGACCACAAGTCCAGTGCTTCTGCTGCTGCTGTCCCGTACGTGTTTATGCTCTTTCTGTTAGACGTCCTGCCACAGTTCTTTGCTCTAGTTTCTGCCCTACATGTGTTAGGTTCTACTTCATATATGCAACTTGTTATACTGCCTGCTCTAGATGTGTTTAGTTACAGTTCATATGTGAAGTTGTTGTTTACCTTCTCTTTGTCAAATCGCATGACTTGCTTTATCACTGTTATATTAGTCATACTTTATCTAGTATTTCTGTTAATAAAATCATTTGGTAAATTGCTCATATTTCCAACAATCCAAAAACCTTATTATAGGCAATTTACCCCAAGTGGTTTTGCTGCTTCCATGAGACCTCCTATGTTTGAGGGTATCCACTATAAGAGGTGGCGCGTGAGAGCAGTCTTATGGTTTCAAACCATGAGTTGCTATGACGCCACTCTCGGCAAACCTGAAGGAGAGCTTGATACTCAACAGGCACAAGCTTTTCAGAAAATGGATACTCTGTTTAAGGCTGCTCTCTTGAGTGTTCTTGGTGAGAACATAGTTGATACTTATGCGTCAATTGATAATGGAAAAGATATATGGGATGCACTCGAGGCCAAGTTTGGTGTCTCGGATGCTGGCACTGAGCTGTACATCATGGAGCAATTCTATGATTACAGGATGACTGAAGAGCGCTCCGTGGTTGAGCAAGCTCATGAGATACATCCATTTGCTAGAGAACTTGAGCACTTCAGTTGTATGCTACCGGACAAGTTTGTTGCCGGAGGTATCATCACTAAGCTTCCTCCTTCGTGGAGGAACTTTGCTACCTTACTGAAGCATAAGAGGCAGGAGTTTTCCGTTCCGGATCTCATTGGCACTCTTGATGTGGAAGAAAAGGCAAGAGCAAAGGACACACGTGCTCGAGGTATTGAGGGAGGATCTAGTGCCAATGTGGTACAGAAGCAGAACTTCCAGCCCCACAAGTTCAAGAACAAGGGCAAGTTTGATGGTAAAGCAAAGTTTGATGGGAAGAACAAGGCTGTGCAACACACGAACTTCAAGAAGAAGAATGACAAGAAGAAAGGTGCTTGTTATGTGTGTGGGGATCCTGATCATTGGGCTCCTAGTTGCCCTAATCGCTATGACAAGCGTCATCCTGGGAAAGGCGGCAAGACCGCTAATGTTGTCATTGGAGACACTGACATGAAGGATGCTGGGTATGGTATATTTCCCACTATTCTTTCAGTATGTAATTCTCCTGACTGGTTGATTGACACGGGTGCTAATGTGCATGTATGCGGTGATATTTCCATGTTTTCGTCTTATCAGACCGCAGGGACTTCAACCATGCTGATGGGCAACGGTTCAAGTGCTTCTGTTCATGGTGTTGGCACGGTCGATCTGAAGTTTACTTCGGGGAAGATCGTGCGGCTGAAGAACGTGCATTATGTCCCCTCCGTCAATAAAAATCTTGTTAGCGGATCTCTTCTGTGTAGAGATGGCTACAAGCTTGTCTTTGAGTCGAATAAATTTGTAATATCCAAGTATGGAACCTTTGTTGGTAAAGGCTATGAGTCAGGAGGCCTGTTTCGTTTATCCTTATCAGACGTTTGCAATAAAGTTGTTAATCATATTTGCAACAATAGTGAATCAAATGTGTGGCATTCACGTCTCTGTCATGTTAACTTTGGTTGCATGTCGCGACTAGCGAAGTTGAACTTAATCCCTAGTTTCACCACTGTCAAGGGATCTAAGTGTCAAGTGTGTGTGCAAGCTAAGCAACCTCGTAAGTCTCACATGACTGCGGAAACGAGAAATCTTGCATCACTAGAGCTCATACATTCAGATCTATGTGAAATGAATGGTGTTTTGACAAAAGGTGGAAAGAAATATTTCATGACGTTAATTGATGACTCCACTAGATACTGCCGTGTGTATCTTCTGAAATATAAGGATGAGGCTTTGCATTTTTCAAGATCTATAAAGCTGAAGTGGAAAACTAACTTGATCGAAAAATCAAGAGGCTTAGGTCTGACCGTGGTGGAGAGTATTTTCCAATGAATTTGATGCTTTTTGTGCGGAACATGGCATAATCCATGAGAGGACGTCTCCCTATTCACCTCAGTTAAATGGGGTGGCCGAAAGAAAGAACCGTACTCTAACAGATTTGGTTAACGCCATGTTAGACACTTCGGGTCTCTCCAAGGCATGGTGGGGGGAGGCGATATTGACTACATGTCATGTCCTAAACCGAGTTCCCACAAAGAACAAAGAGATAACTCCATTCGAGGAATGGAAGAAGAAAAGGTTAAAACTCTCTTATCTACGAACATGGGGTTGTTTGGCGAAAGTCAATGTTCCAATCCCAAAGAAGCGAAAACTTGGGCCAAAGACTGTGGATTGTGTTTTCCTGGGATATGCTTTTCATAGCATTGGCTACAGATTCTTGGTTGTAAAATCTGAGGTACCTGACATACATGTCGGTACGATCATGGAGTCGAATGATGCGACTTTCTTTGAAGATATCTTTCCCATGAAGGATATGGCTACCTCATCTAATCAGGAGATGCCTAGTTCATCGAATCAGGAACCAGTTACAATTACCGAACCTGCCATTTTGATGGAACACTTTGAAAGTCCTGTGGAGGAGAACAATGAAGTTTCTACTAGGAGCAAGAGACAGAGGACTGCAAAGTCTTTTGATGATGATTTTCTTGTGTATCTCATAGATGACACTCCCAGTTCTATTTCAGAGGCCTATGCATCTGAAGATGCTGACTACTGGAAGGAAGCGATTCATAGCGAGATGGGTTCCATCTTGGCGAATGAAACCTGGGAGATAACTGATCGTCCTTATGGGTGCAAACCTATAGGATGCAAATGGGTATTCAAGAAGAAGCTTAGGCCTGATGGTACTATTGAAAAGTACAAGGCTCGACTCGTGGCTAAGGGTTATACCCAAAAGGAAGGTGAAGACTTCTTTGATACTTACTCACCTGTGGCTCGACTGACTACTATTCGAGTTCTACTTTCACTAGCTGCCTCGCATGGTCTTCTCGTTCATCAAATGGATGTTAAGACTGCTTTCCTAAATGGAGAGTTGGACGAGGAAATTTATATGGAACAACCAGATGGGTTTGTACTAGATGGTCAGGAAGGGAAAGTGTGCAAGTTGCTGAAGTCTTTGTACGGACTTAAGCAAGCACCCAAACAGTGGCATGAGAAGTTTGAAAGAACTTTAACAGCTGCAGGCTTTGTTGTGAACGAAGCTGACAAATGTGTGTACGATCACCATGGTGGGGGCGAGGGAGTTATCATGTGCTTGTATGTTGATGACATACTGATTTTCGGAACAAATCTGAATGTTATTAAGGAGGTCAAGGATTTCCTATCTCGTTGTTTTGAGATGAAGGATTTAGGAGTGGTTGATGTCATTCTGAACATCAAGCTGTTGAGAGATGATGATGGTGGGATTACTTTGCTTCAATTTCACTATGTGGAAAAGATCTTGAGTCGCTTTGGCTATAGTGACTGCAAGCCCTCTCCAACACCATATGATGCGAGTGTGTTACTTCGAAAGAATCGAAGAATTGTCAGAGATCAATTGAAATATTCTCAGATTATTGGCTCGCTTATGTACTTAGCAAGTGCTACAAGACCCGACATCTCTTTTGTTGTTAGCAAACTGAGTCGGTTTGTCTCAAAACCAGGAGATGTGCATTGGAAAGCTCTAGAGAGAGTTTTGCGTTATTTGAAAGGCACTGCAAATTATGGAATTCACTACACCGGGCATCCAAAGGTGCTTGAAGGGTGTAGTGACTCGAACTGGATCTCAGATGCTGATGAGATAAAGGTCATGAGCGGTTATGTATTCACTCATGGAAGTGGCGCTGTTTCTTGGAAGTCTTGCAAGCAGACCATCTTAACGAGGTCAACAATGGAAGCAGAACTCACAGCACTAGATACAGCTACGGTTGAAGCAGATTGGCTTCGCCGACTCTTGATTGACTTGCCGGTTGTTGAGAAACCTGTACCGGGTGTCCTTATGAACTGGGATAATCAAACTGTGATCACGAAAGTGAGCAGCTCAAAGGATAACATGAAGTCATCAAGACACGCTCAGAGAAGGTTAAAGTCTGTCAGGAAAATGAAAAACTCCGGAGTTATTGCGTTGGATTATATCCAAACGTCTAAAAATCTGGCAGATCCTTTTACTAAGGGTCTATCATGTAATGTGATAGATAATGCATCGAGGGAGATGGGTATGAGACCCACAATATGAGTTGTTCACGGTGGTAACCTATTCTTTGTGATCGGAGATCCCGTGAATTAGATGTGGAAGACAAGCTGTTGGTCAACTGAGAGGAGAGTATCCTTACTATTCACAATACCACTCCATGAAGATGCAATACTCTCCTAATCTGCATGGCAGGTTGATGTATATCTTAATATGTTCTAAGTGGCTTATTTAAGCAGAGATGTTATCCTGCAGAACATCTTTTTAAGAACACACCTATATGAGTCTGATTGTCAAACGTCGCAATCTATGAGAGTAGGATTCTCTCTAGTAAACTCATGAAAGGTCACGGAGTATGACGCATAACCTCCACCCGCGGGGAAGGCCCACGGTAGCCAAGTATCGGTCAAGGCTTTATGTGAAGTTAGATTCGCAGAAAACTTGCAGTTCAAGGCCCAGTCCACTGTTCAAGTTGCTTACTAGTGTAGCATAGAGTTTTAGGTGGAAATTCAACTTAACAGTCTCCACTGCAACACCGGTATATAAAACAGTGTTTTGGAATCAAAGGCAAATTTTTGTGTGCCTCTGGGATCTGGTAGGGGATTGCTGGAATTTAGTCTATTTTGGGCAGCCCAATAACTATTTCAGAAATTCCTAATAAATCCTAGAGGCCCACTTAGCCCATTTGTGCAAGGCAAGGGATACTACTAAAGTTTAGTCCCACATTGCTAGTTGAGTGGGAGTTGGACCTCCTTATAAGGGAGGTTCTTTTCTCACTTGTACGAGCATGAGAACAAGAGGGATATCCACGCGCGCTCCTCCTCCGCCGCCCGCCTTGCCACGCCACGCCACGCCACGCCACGCCCCGGCGCAGCCTCTCGCCTCCTTCTCTTGCGCCTATAAAAGGGAGGTCGCTCCTCTCAGAGAGACGCACCAGAACTTCTTCTTCCTCTCGCCACCGGTTCTATTCCCTGAGCTACCGCTGTCTTCCTCATCCCGGCTTGCGGCGTGCACCGCGAGTCGGGACAGTAGGCCTCCGAAACCGCACGTCTTTGAGTCCTGTACGGGAGAAGGGTGATAAGGTTTTTGGGGAGCGCTCCGCGCGACTACTGAATTCTTCATCACGGACTCCGACGACTACTTCCCCGACGACGACTTCTTCCCCGACGTCGACGACCTCATCGACGACATGGCTGGAGAGGACGTCGACCCCAAGTCCAGTGCTTCTGCTGCTGTCCCGTACGTGTTTATGCTCTTTCTGTTAGACGTCCTGCCACAGTTCTTTGCTCTAGTTTCTGCCCTATATGTGTTAGGTTCTATTTCATATATGCAACTTGCTATACTGTCTGCTCTAGATGTGTTTAGTTACAGTTCATATGTGAAGTTGCTGTTTACCTTCTTTTTATCAAATCGCATGATTTGCTTTATCACTGTTATATTACTCATATTTTATCTAGTATTTCTGTTAATAAAATCATTTGATAAATTGCTCATATTTCCAATAGTTCTTGCTGCTCATGCTGTCATACAACCTTCATGCTGAGCCAACTCTTTCAGAAGAGGAACGAAACCTGTGATTGCTTCACGTACGTGATTCTTCTTCTATCCAAGGCGTATTGTGCTTGTTTCCTTTCAAGGTCTACGTGCAACGGACTGCACCACCTGTTCCGACTCCTAGCCACATTCGGATTCGGCCAGGCTCACCGAACCGTGCGCTACCAGAAGAAGCAGGACGCACGCACCCATCAATGGAAGCAGATGCTCCTAGATGCCTTCTGTGTTTCTCTCATCCTCACAAACGAGCAAACTCACGCACACGTATTGCTACGTATTGTACTACTAGGTCAGACATGGCGCGCGCGACGAAGCTCGTGCGGCTGACGGCCTGGCTCACCGTGGCAGTCGTACTGATGTCCCTGTGCATCCCCATCGGCGACGCCGACACGAGGGCCGTCCCGAGCCAGAGCCACCACCGTCTACGTCGCCCACGGTTCCACTACGAGTCGGACTACCTGTACATCGCTGACGCTTACATGAGGCCGATACGGGTCGGGCCCAACGGCTACCTCTACATACGGCGACACTGCTCGCCGTGGCAGCTCACGGTCTGCCCCTTCGCATCGCGGATGGAGCTGTCGTTGATCAGGGGATAGGCATTGTCTACGTATTTCGTCACGGTTCACACCGCCGGTTGAAGCATCGACGAAACGTTCTAGTACGAAGAGCAAGTTATAGCTTTTTTTTTAGAAAAAGAGGATGACCCCGGCCTCTGCATCTGGGAGATGCATACAGCCACTTTATTGATTATACTCGAGGACCTTACAAAGTATTACAACAATGTGCCTGAATCCACCATCTTGGCAACATATGCCGCTACTCCTATCCAAAATGATGAAGGGGTGCTAGCTGGGCCGCTACCCAAACCACTCACCTAAGCCTAACATCAAAAGCCGGAAGCCGAAACTCATTCGGAAGCCCCAGCCGAGCCACATACCGGGTCTGGAGCACAATCCGGTCAGACGCACTCGTGTGTCGTCACCGCCATCTTCCACAGGTCCGTCTTCAGATCATATTGAGGCTTCTATCTTGTCTGGCCACTCCGCCATCGACGTCATCATGATGCCAGACAGCAACCTCCTCCTGCGCGAGTCCGGACGCCGAGCCTCCACAGCGCCATGTCGCCGATATCCGCCGCCATCAATGCATGAGATGAAGCACCGCTCCACCATCCCCCCAGCCAGCACTTACTCCAAAACGATGCCCCCAGGAGGGAAAGCGATAAAACGCCATCATCGTCCGATCCGAAAGACTCAGATCTAGGGTTTCCCCCGGAGCATGCCGAGCCTGATGACGCAGACTGCAACGACGATGCCTCGACAAGGGAACGACATCCAAGACGCCGCCATCGTCCGCCATGACCATAGTCGGCGCGATTTTCATCGGCAGTTGCTCCACCAGACGTGCGCCGCCGACGTTGCTGGTCCCTTCAACCGGAGTAAACTCCAAAACAATGCCCTAAAGAGGGACTACGATGCAAAAGCGCCGCCATTGCTCGATCCCAAGGAGATCTAAGGTTTCCCCCGGAGTTGCCCGCGCTGTCAAGGACCAGACAAGGATAAAATCCCGGGGATCTGCCCAGCTGCCGATGAGTCGCACCCACCACCGTGCCGACGGCAGACCAGCGATCAAGGCCCACGCATGGGCACAGATCCGGCCGCGCCGCCGCGAACCGATCCGGTCACGCCGCCGCCGTCCCTGGCGGCCGTGACGCACCAGATCGCGAGGCCTCCTGCCTCGGGGAAGCGAAGTCGCCGAGGCGCCGCCACCACCCGCCGTGGCGTCCGGCCCGCCCGCCACGCTTCGGCACGGGGGTGCCGGCCCGCGCTAGCCCCACCCGAGCGAGAGGGCCCGAGTCCCCGCCGCCGGCGGCGACGGCAAGGCTTCGCCTGGCCGCGCCCTTGGACGGCGGCGAGGGAGGAGGAGAAGGAGTGGGGGAGGTCCGGCCGACGGGATCTGGTGGCCTCCCGGTCGCCCACGCGGGGGGCGGCTCGGGAGGGGGACCGGAATCGATTTTTTATATTATTTTTTTTAAACGGAGGCAAAAGCTTTGCCTCGTCTCATTAATTAAGAAGAGTTTCGAAATACATGAACGGCCTCCATTCGATAGCCTACTCTCGCGGCATAAGAGAGCTCAAATGCTTGGCCCCCGCCAACCCTTAAAGCCTGGCTTCGGCCTTAATTATAGATGTGATTACATATGGCATGGAGGACACATTCCTAAACACTCTCGCATTCCGCTTGTTCCAAATTTTCCATGAAACCAACATGACGACAGATGCGAGGCCCTTTCTCACATTGGCATTGACGCCCACCATGTGGTGCCACCAGTCCTTAAAGTTGTCGAAGCTACTCAGTCAGCGATGAATAGCCTACTCCATGCTATTCATTGTTGATCTTTTTTTAATAAACTTGACCTTCTATTATATTCATATAAAATGTTTGGCCAAGCAAAAAAAGTCCATTTTATTGTTGATGAAAAACAAACAAAAGCAACACTATATATGAGTTACTATTCACACTTTTTGTCCTTGAATTTGTTTCCCTGTAGTCGACGTAAATTTTTTCCTTCGTGAAACTTTTTGTACGAGTACAACAGAAGGTAAATTTTATTTCATAAAATGTTTCAGAGTTTTTTGACTTTTTATTGAAATTTTAATGTTTTCCCCATATCAGATGTATATACACCCGAGAGCCAAAAGAAGGAAAATTCCAAAACTTTTTATGAAATAAATTTGACCAGTTGTTGTATTCGTATAAGATGTTTGGCCAGAGAAAAAATTCCATGGTATTGTTGGTTAAAATACAAAAATCAACACTATATACAACTTACCATTCACACTTCTTGTCCTTGAGATTTTGTTTTTTCACTGAAGTGATGGATTTTTTTTCATTCGTGAAACTTTTTATACGAGTACAACAGAAGGTCAAGTTTATTTAAAAAAAGTTTCAGATTTTTCAGATTTTTTATAATATTTGTATTCTTTTTCCCATATCAAGTGTATGTACACCCAACAACCAAAGGGTATTTCCTGTAAAACTAGAAAATCCCCTTTGGCTCTCGGGTGTATGTACAGCTGATATAGGAAAATTTCAAGAAAAGTAAAAAAATGTGAAACATTTTTTAAAATAAACTTGACCTTCTGTTGTACTCATATAAAAAGTTTCACGAAGGAAAAACTTCATGCCGACTTCAGGGCTAAAAAAAATCTCAAGGAAAAAGTGCCAATAGCAACTTGTATGTAGTGTTGTTGTTTCTTTCACCAACAATACCATGTAATTTATTTCCTAGGATAAACTTTTTATACGAATACAACTGAAGGTCAAGTTTATTACAAAAAAGTTTTGGAATTTTTTGACTTTTTCTCAATCACTATTTTTTTCATATCGGGTGTTTAGACACCGAGGAGGTAAACGTGCTTGTCCGTATGACAGGACAAGCACATTTGGTTCGTGGGTGTATATACATCCTATATGAAAAAAAAGTAATTACAAAAAAGTCAAAAAATGAAACTTTTTTTAACTAACGATGACTCTCTGTTGTATTTGTATAAAAAGTTTGGTCTAAGAAAAATATTCATGATACTATAAAATACAAAATCAACATTATATACAAGTTATTATTCACACTTTTTGTCCTAGTGATTTTGATCTTTTTGTCCTGAAGTCAACGCGCATTTTTTTTCCTTCATGAAACTTTTTATACGAGTACAACAAAAGGTGTAGATTATTGAAAACAAGTTTATGATTTTTTGGCTTAAAAAAATATTTTTTTTTCATATCTGGTGTATATACACCCATGATTCAAAGGGTATCTCCCGACTAGCCTTTTTTTGTTTCAACCCTCCTTTCGGTTAGTGCACAATTAGATGTACTACCTCCTCCAGAATTAGCTGTCACTAAAATGAGTGATTCTACAACCGTCGCTGAAATGAGTGAATCTACAAAATGTGTCTAGATACACTCATTTCAATGACAGCTAACTCTAGATGGATGGAATAGTAATTAATCCTATGACGGTCTTGGAGTTCACCATTTGGTTAGAGCAAAAAGTAGATCTATCTAGTGGTATGTCATATCAAATGATGCATCATGTGAACCATTTATCAATCCGCATACGCTACAAAGAGAAGAAAAGACAATAAAATAAACACATTGCTCTGTGAATCGACTGGTTTTGCTAACCTTAATATTTAGTCAAGTCCTAAATAATGAACATGCCATATACTTTATCTGTCACGGATTGATAATGAAAATGCAACCTTCAGATTGACAACAGAGAAGTAATGTACACTGATGTGAGTGTCAGGCATAGTTTTTCCCGGCTGCGGCAACGCACGGTTTTCCTTCTAGTATGTGGCTATGTGCTCTGTTTTGGATGCCATCCAAAAGTATGAAAGGCTTGTTAAGAGATCTCATGGACAAAGATATAACAAAAGGGTTACGAATGGATTGGTAATATTAGTTCAAATAAAGTAAATCAGCCTGTCATAGCGAGACACATTAGATGTATGCATGCATATTCGACACCGACTGTTTCTACTCTTGAGTGGAGTTTCCGAGCATGAACTTTGTGAACTATGAAGCTTTATCCAAAAAAGGAATCTTTGTGAAGAGGAGCTCATACTCTTTTCATGAAAATTCCATAAGAACTGATGGTTGATGTTTCAAAATTTCCGTACAAAATCATGCACGTATAAATCATATAATTCTGCAAAATTCTAACTTCAAATGAGTGAGAATTAAGATATTCTAGCTCCAAAACTACGACTGCATTTCCCCTAGTAGCAGACTGCTTGTGTCGAAGCGCTGGAACTACCAGTCCGCCGTGCGGTTGCTGTCGAAGTCAGTGAAGTTGTCGCCCACGCCCATGGCCATGGGGTACCCGTACCCGCCAGATGGTGGTGTGTTGACGTAGTCCCTGCCGGTGACGACCTGAGCAGAGTAATCGGGTGGAAGAGTACCGTCGGCAAGGTCAGGGTAGACCCAAGTGGCATGGCTGCATCGCACAACTTGTCGGTGGCCTACATGGTCAGATCAGTCCAGTCGTAGTCAGCATTGCCAAAGCCAGGCGCGAGCATCTCGCCGCCGCTGGAGTAGTTGTAGTCAGCATTGGGGAAGCCCGGCGCGAGCATCTTGTCGCCGCCGGCCGAGTAGTTGTAGTCAGCATTTGCGAGGCCTAGCGTGAGCATATCGTCAACGCCGGCCGAGTAGTTGTAGTCAGCATTGACGAAGTCCGGCGCGAGCTGTTGGAATTGATCTCAGTGTAACAAACTGGGAGAAATCAGGGAGAGACAAAGTCTCCTTACCTAACGTAAAGATGCACCATGATCGGAGGTGCCAAACCAACGTTTTGGTCCGGTCCCTGTTCCCTAGCGCTTATACATAAAAGGAGGTATATGTCCCATGTATGGATGACGATTACAAACACACAGAACCTCAACTGCCGATCCTAAAGAAGCGCCAAGGGTTCAGAAGACCGTCCACCACTGCCGGCCACCAGGAGGGTAGTGCCGGCGGCATCCAGCACTCTGCACGTCCATCTCCATGCTGCTGCTTCTTCCCCAACAAACTCCACTCCGCTGAAGGCTCACGGCAGCTGCATGGAGCCCCTGATGGTCTCTGAAAAATCATGGTTAGTTCCCAATATTCTACAGAAGAGGTGTTTTAATCTAGAGATCAAGATCCTATTATGTTAATACTAAAGAATTATTTCTAACATTGGTATCATGAGCATGATTGATCTCTGTTTACAACCCTAACTAGACCATGTTAAATCTTAATTATTAATGTCATGGTCTAACTTTTTGTATTAATGATGCTAATTGGTCACGATTAGATTATAACATTTTACTGTTAGCACATTAGGATTATGTGTTAAGATCAAATTATGCAGGCTTAAGATTAATGATTAAAGTATAAGACTCTCTGTTAAGTTGACGATCCATGTTTAGGGTTAATTGCTTCGGTTAAGATTCTAATTGCTATTGGCTAGTGTTAATTCGATGATGATGATCATGTTCAACGGCTAGACTAATTGAGCCATGCTTCCGCATTATGTTGATCTTTCAACTAGCCCTGTTTAAGCAACCAGAAGGGGGGAATTGCAAACTCCAGAAAATCCCCAATTTGAAACCCTAGAACTAGGAATTCCGTAAATCAGCGCCCAAAAAATGATGTAATCGAGAAAAAGAAGAGCTTTTGGGGCACACCTCATGATGCCGCGCCGGTGTACCTTCGGGATCCCGACGCCGGTGACGCCGTCGTCTCCTGGGACGACGCGCTGAAAGAATCGGCCGCCGCTGAGCTGCTAAAGGACGACGCGCCGAGGGTTTAGAGCCGCCAGCGCCGCTATTATGGATGTGCGCGTGTGAGGCCATCGCCGTGCACGTCGCCATCGCCCCCTAAATCGGTGGTGGCCGGTGCATCCCTCCCCACCGTACGAATCATCGGGCGCGCGCAGACGCAGAGGCCTCGTTCGACGGCAAAGCGCGCGGGATTCAATCCGCTGCACGCTTGGCCGGCGAGCGGAGCTCCCGCGCCGCCATGGCTGGCGAGCTCATCGAGCCGCTGCTGTTGTCGCCGCTCTGTGCGAGAGCGAGAAATCCGGGGAGGAGGAGGTCAAATGACCTAGGGTTAGCTCGGGCGGCGATTTTGTTCCGTTCGCGAGCGATGCCGACCGTCCGTTTCGATCAGACGATTCACAAGAAATCGCGGCTCCGAGCAGGCCATCAGGCGCCATATGGGCTGTTTTCACGGCCGGACTGTGGCCCAAGTTGCCTCAGCCGACCAGAAAAGTTTGTTTTATTTTACGTGTAGCTGCTATGCTACTGGGCTTACTTTGGGTAGCCGTGGGTATTTTTGGGCCAATTTTTTGTGGCAGTTTTCTGTATTTTTTGGCAGTGCATTTAAGTTTTTTGTTTTGGCTATCCACTGTATAATAAATTTAAGAGCTGCCAGAAAATGTGTTAAAGATTTTGCTTATGTCATCTTTTAAGCAATTAAGATTTATGTCATTTTATGGAATCCTTCAATGATGATAAGATTTTGTTAATAGAACGTCGTGGGTTGTTATGGGCATTTTATGAAGGTTTAGTGCAGTTGTTAAGTTTATAATTATGCTTATGCACTAATATATTAGAATTTGCCTATAATTATGTTTATAATTTTCTGAATAAAGTTGTGCCAAAGGGAATTTTATTTGGAAATTTAATGTGACATTAGTGTTGATGCCATCTTAATGACACCTTTTATGATGATCATATTTTCGGTGTCATTTCAATGAAGAAATTAATGTGAATCATTCATTGAATTTTCTGAAAATTTTATTTGAAAATTTTCATTGAGTGTGAATTTTACGTTGATGCCATACTTATGGCATTTTTTTTAATGATGTGATCGTCACTAAATGGTCGTGTGGTGTGGTTTTTCCGTACCTCACGGTGCATCTAATAATGTTGAGCTAGTGTGCTCGTTGACAAATACTAAAGTTTATGTTGGTTCATTTCTTTTGTAGAATTAAAACATGCACTATTGAAATAAGCTTAAATGGACCATAATGGTATTGATAAAATTATGGTTGATTATCTAAACAAAGAAATTTTGTTTAAAGAACTTTATGTGATATGCAAAATCCTAGTCATTATATGACTTTTTTTTATGAAATCTATCCAAAGTACGTGTTGCCTTTTATCTGACCGTTATAATTTACCAAATATTATTATTTGGTGAATCCTTGTGTAAGCTTATGTCCAAATTTTATATAATTGTTTTTGGGGAAAATATTATGATATCCTTATGATAATGTTAATGTCATTTTCACTGTGAATGTTAATATCAATGTTTACTCAGTGGCAAAGACATTTATATTTTTGTGTTAACTCTATGCCATTTTCATTTATGTCTTTGAGAAATTTTTATGATAATTTTGACACTTAAGTTCACTATTATTATCAGTGTCAACTTGCGTGACAAAAGGTATCATTGTGTATGATGGCAAACATGGTTTTATGTTGTTTCTTTATGGTAATTTAGCTATTAATTTAGCCAAAGTTCTTGCTCATAATTATGTGCTTTATGACTCTCTAGTCAAAATGGAACCAACAGGAAGTTTTGATTAGAGATCTAAGAAAAATGTTATAATGGCATATGATGATATTCTGACCAACGTTGATTATTTTCATGTGTCATTTATGAATATGGATCGGAATAACAATTAAGCATCTCTTTGATTCATCTCATTGCATGGTTATTCATGCTTGATGTTTTGTTGTGATGCTCATAATGGTGTCTTTTTTTTAGCAATGAACATTAATAATGATGCCAAACTTCCGTTTTGGCATAGATGAACCTTATGTAAATAAATTTTGCACATGGAGGAATCTCCCAGTGTTTTCTTTGCCACTAAGGTTGAAGGATGTTAATCATGATGATAAGGCAGACATTGGGGGAGATCTCAAGATGCATTTGCCATCATGCATATTACTAATGCAAAGGATATTTAAGTCAAAACTATTGGATTTATTCCACTAGCTTTTGGAGATAACTTCATTCTTCATCTTATTGATGATGTTTGTTCATGTTCCAGTTATTGGAGAACCTTAATTTTGTCTCTCGAACAGATGACATGATTTTGTATTAAGTCATCTCCAATTATGTAATGTTAGTCCCATTCTAGGGTGAGACAAGTTATGTTTTCACTGAATGAATCATTTGTAAAGATTAAGTGATATGGTATAACTAAAGATATAAGAGAATTTTAAGAGACCTTATCGAAATTGTGGTTTTCGACCACATTTCGAGGGGGTGAATGGAAGTCTTTTTAATATGAGATATCACGTTCACTTCTCCTACTTATATCATATAAAGCTAAGAAAAATATGTGCGTTAATTCTCTAATTAAGATGGAACCAACGAGAAGTCCTGGTTGGAGAATGTATGAAAAGCACACACTAATTTTGGTTCTCTAATTAAGATGCAACAAGTCTTATTTAGAAGAATGAACGAAAAATCACTCCCTTTATTATGTTAATGTGTAATCCCTTATGAGCATTATGAAGCACACATGAATGCTAAAGTGACAAGGTTGCTGGTGTAATGACCATCATGATGTAACATGTTGATTATATATTTGACCAACGTCATTTATAATTATATGTCACATTTCACTCAAGTGGCAAGTTTGTTAGTATCATGTGGCTCGTGGTTATATTTCATTTATAATAACAGTTCATTAAGTTCTTTTCCATCTTCAGCCCGACGGTGTTGTGGTTTAGAACTAAAATGATTATTATTAAGTTTTTGGGTATGTTTTCCATCTTTTAAATAAAGTGATCATCAGGGAACCTGGAGAGTATGAGCAAGAATCTTAAGGATAACTCCATTAGATCTTTGTTCATATGCATCAGGGAAGGTGAGAAGAATGCATATTGCAACACTTAATGTTGAGACTTCACAATTTCCGTGTGATTGATAATGTGTGCTAATGATCATCTTAGAGGCTTGTCTGATAGTGAGCTCTAATGATGTATGGAACTCAATAGAGTTTCCTCATTAAGTTGTTATGACGCTTGTGTTATGATTATAACATGCTCTTGTGTTGACTAATTAATAGTGTATATATGACTCAACCATCGGGTTTTGTCAAATAGATGAAGTTAACATAAGGTATGTTGCCTCAAGAAATTCAATTGTGAAATAAGACGAGCGTTGGGACAAAGGGGAGTAAGTTCACTAAATGTGAAGTTGGAATATTTTTTGGCGGGCCAAGAAATTTCTATCTTCTATTGACATAAAAGGAACTTGGTGATGCCTTATACTTTATTTGTATCGGGCTTCATCAAGATATAGGTCCAAAAGGAGTATAAGTTCTCTTATGACGACATACTTCGATAGAGTACGGAAGAAAATATTATGTGGTAGTACTCTATCTCACCTGCTGCTAAAGTTAAGGGCAATAAAGGTGGACATTTTAGTGTCCAAAGAACCATTATGAACTGATCAAATAATGTGGTTCCTTATGCTTCAGCTGTTAGAAGCAACATGTGTATTCAAGTATGAACATGCCCTTATTTGTGATCGGGAAAATTGGCAAATATACAAGTAAGTCCAAAAATGAACCACTGGAAAAGCCATCAAAAGTCTTGCAGATATGCAAGACAATAAAGTTTACATGCTCACTGATGAGAAGTCTGATAACCTGGTTATCCTAGGTTATTTAGACATTGTTTCTGCGAGATGTGTGGATATTAAAGTTTCCACGTCATGTTACATCCTCACTCTCGCATATGGAGCTATATCGTGGAAAAGCTTCATAATGACGCTGATGGCATTAGAAATAATGCACTTAATTATGTGGCATGTTAAGAGGCTATTGGGCAGGTTGTATGTCAAGAAATTTATTCCCAAAATTATGGTGGTAGACAGCATTTTGTAACCACATACTGCAATATGAATCGCAGTTTTCTATGCGAGTAACAACAAGTTAAATGGTGTTGCCAAAACCATTGACAATATGTTTAGTGTTGTGAAAGATAGAATCCAGGATCAAGCTATTGAAGTTGAGAGTATGAGTATGTTTGAATGTTTTACGGATCCGTTTATCAAAGGCTTACCACCCAATTGTATGATCATGTTGTTAGCATGGGTTTAGAAAGCCTTTTGATCCTCGAATTTAGGACCGTCAAATGAACCAACTCCCTTTAAGTAAAATGATATCCATTTCGAGATAGAATGGTATACTATAATTATTGAGGTTCAATGAAATTTCATTGGTCACTGCAACATCTTACTTTGGTATATTATTTCTATGATAAGAGTGGGTTTATGATGTTTGTTAACCTTACGATCAAGGGGGAGAATGTTGGAATTGATCTCAGTGTAACAAACTGAGAGAAATCAGGAAGAGACAAAGTCTCCTTACCTAACGTAAAGATGCACCATGATCGGAGGTGCCAAACCAACGTTTTGGTCTGGTCCTGTTCCCTAGCGCTTATACATAAAAGAAGGTATATGTCCCATGTATGGATGACGATTACAAACACACAGAACCTCAACTGCCGATCATAAAGAAGCGCCAAGGGTCCAGAAGACCGTCCACCACTGCCGGCCACCAGGAGGGTAGTGCCGGCGGCATCCAGCACTCTGCACGTCCATCTCCATGCTGCTGCTTCTTTCCCAACAAACTCCACTCCGCTGGAGGCTCACGGCAGCTGCATGGAGCCCCCGATGGTCTCTGAAAAATCATGGTTAGTTCCCAATATTCTACAGAAGAGGTGTTTTAATCTAGAGATCAAGATCCTATTATGTTAATACTAAAGAATTATTTCTAACACGAGCATCTCGTCGACGCCGGCCGAGCAGTTGTTGTCAGCATTGGTGAAGCCTGGTGAGAGCATCTCGTCGCCGCCGCCCGAGTAGTTACCGCCGACGCATTGGAAGCCGCCGCACCCTTGCTGCGTCTGGAAGGGATCGTCCCATGAGAATTGCGAGAGTTGCCCTCGTTGTTCCCAGCGTGGAACGGCACCATCTGCAGCTGCTGGAAGCCGGGGGCGTCCATGTCCACGGGGTTGCCGCCACCGTGCCCCAGCTGCTGCGGCATGAAGGCGTCGTCGGAAGAATCCTCGAGCGAGCCGTGGCCGCCGTCGGCAGGTATGCCCAGCGCCTCCATCCTGTCTCCCGTGGCCCGCAGCGCCGCGTCGATGGTCTCGAGCAGCCCCCGCGCCTCCTCCAGCGTCATGCCGGTGAGCGCGGCGTCCCAGTCCGCGAGCGCGCCGGGGCAGCCGTGCCGCGCCCGGGCGAGCTTGGCCTTCTCCTTGCCCAGCTCCGTCTCCATGTAGCTCCGCTGCGTGTGCCGCGCGCGGGCCTCCGCCGGGACGGCGCGCCGGTACCTCTCGAGCACTCCCTCCTCCGACTCCCACACGAGCGGCGGAGCCCCGGCGCCGGCAGAGCAGACGAGCGCGACCGGGACCGCGCAGAGCGTGGCGAGCTCCGACGCCTTCTTCTGCAGCCCCTTGGTCCTCCTGGCGTGGGTCTCGGCGCGCGCCCGCGCCTTCTCGATGAGCCTCATGGGGACCTTGCGGCGAGCCATCGTGGCTGCAGACCTGCGGTGCTTGTTCTTTGCTTCTTCCTCTGCTCCTCCGATCAGACCCGCTTGGCTTGGCTGGCTGGTTGGAGCTCTCCGGCGAAGCGGCCGGTATATATAGATAGAGTATACGTGACGCAGGCTTCTGTGCGCCGGAGGCGGAGGCGGAGGTGGATTCGTCCGTCTCTCCCGGACGCGGCGGGCGCCATGAGTGCTACCTAGTACCTAGGCAGTAGGCACTAGGCCTGTTAAGCCCCGTAATTTAGCATTAGTCTGGCTTAGCGCCAAACAAATGATGCTGTAGGCTGCAAGCTGCGGTTTAAAACAGTACTTGAGGCCGTGATTAGCCAGAAAAGGCAAGTGATTATAACGTACTCCGGAGATACGTACACGGTATGGTTGTGGGAAACCGCTTCGATCCCGGTAGAGAGGCTTGGTGAATCCGGTTATACTTGGCGCAATTTAGAGCATCTCCAGCCGTTGCCCTAGGGGCGCCTAAAATCATCGTCTGGGGTGAGCCGGCGCAAAAAATCGGCCTGGGGACGAATTGGTCCCCAGCCGCCGGCTCCAGGGCTGCCCCCCAGTTCTTTTTTTGGCTTTTTTGGGCTTTCAGAATAAGCTGCCCCCTACCCAGCTTATTCTAGAAGCCAAACTAATTTTTTTCTTTTAGAAGCCTATTAGTCAAGTCTTAACTATTAGGCTTCTAAAAAACTAATTTTGGTTGGACTTCTAGAATAAGTTGTGTAGGGGTAGCTTATTTCAGCTTATTTTAGAAGCTAGCAAAAGAACTGGCCCTTATACTTGGCGCAATTTAGAGCATCTCCAGCCGTTGCCCCAGGGGCGCCTAAAATCACCGTCAGGGGTGAGCCGGCGCAAAAAATCGGCCTGGGGGCGAATTGGTCCCCAGCCGCCGGCTCCAGGGCTGCCCCCAGGCGCGTTCAAAAAAAAACGTTCGGCTAAGCACGTCTAAATTTCGGCAAATTTTGGCATATATTAGATATGTTCGCGGATTTTTACATAGCAAATATATATTTAATCTAAAAAAGGAACTGGCTGAACGCGTAGTAGTTGCCGTCGTCGCCGCCATCCTCACCGCCGTCGTCATCGTCGGCCTTCTCCTTCTTGACGCGGCCGTCCCTGGTGGACCCCTGCCCGGCGTCACCATGGCGGACTGGTGGCGGCGGCGGCGCGTCGTCGTCGTCGCTGTAGTCGATGACGACGACTCCTCCTTCGTCGCGGCCTTGGCGGCGCTGCGCGAAGCGCCGCAGGGCGGCGCACTGGCGCTCCCTCGCCATCTTCAGGGAGTCCTTGCGCGCCCATTCCAGGGCCGCGTCGTCGTCGAGCTCCACGTCGCTGTGTTCCGTCTTCACGGCGGGGAGACCCGGCTCCGTCTTCACCGGTGCGAGCCCTGGCTCCGTCTTTGGCTTGACGAAGCACGGAGGAGCCGACGAGGAGGCGCGCCGGCCGCCCTCGTTGATGACGATGTCGGTGCTGCGAGTGCGCCGGCTGAGGGGCATATCCGCCACGGGCTCGGCCTTGACGCCGAGCAGCGTCGGAGAGCCAGAGGAGTGTGAAGAAGAGTGTGAGGAGAAAGAAGACGAGGTGCTGAACCTCCCGGGCATCCATTGCCCGTCGCGTCGGCAGTGGGCTGGGGCGGCCGCCCTCGCCGGGGGGTATGCCAGCGACGGGTTGTTGCCGCCCTCAAGATGAGCGTGCGGCCGGGGACGCCCCACCACAGGTGGCGCCCCTCGCTGTTCTTTGTGCCGCCCACCACCGGCGCCCCGTTGGCAGACGTCAGCCTCTGCTGCTGACGGCACTCGAAATACGCCGCCCACGCCGCGTGGTTGTCGGCGGTGTACTGGGGGAGGGCGAGCTGCTCGTCGGTGAGGGAGGCGCGCATGATCTCCACCTCGGCGGTGAAGTAGGAGGCGCGCGCCACGGTGTCGGGCAACGGGGGAATGGGCACTCCCCCGTTGCTGAGCCTCCACCCCGTCGGGCCGGCGTGCATATCCGGCGGCGCCGGGATGTTGGCCTCGAACAGGAGCCACGACTTCTGTTCATGGAGCGAGCGGCGGCCGAAGCCGTTGGCCGCCGCCTCGTCGCTGGGGAAACGTTCGGCCATCGGGACTGTCGCTGGGGGGAGAGGAAGGGCTCGGCGGCGGCGCACAGGGGAGGGAGAGGGAGGGCTCGAAGGCGGCGGCGCACGGGAGAGGGAGAGCTCGGTGGCTATGGTTGGTGTGGCCAGAGGCGAGGGAGGCCATCGGCTTATATAGCCGCGCCCGTGTGTACGCGTGGCGGGAGGGGAGGCGTCGCCGCGCCGCCCGTGATGCGCCGCCCGTGAGGAATCAATGACAAGGCTGACCGGCGGCAGCCTTGCTATTGATTCCCCGCGGGAAACCGAGGCGTTTGGGGGGAAGACGAGGCGCGGTGTCGTTGACGTGGCTGACCCGCGGCTTTTTCGCGCCAAAACCGCTCGTTCGGGCGTCCCCGGGTGCCCCCCAGCGCGCCGGGTTCGGCCTGGGTCCATCGGCGCTGATTTCGGCCCAGACCGACGAAAATCGGGTTCTTAAGGACGCGACTGGACCGTTTTTTCGGCGGCGGCGTGAAAAAAATCGCCTGAAAAAGCCTTTCTGAGAACGCGGCTGAAGATGCTTAATGCGGCATCATTGAGAGGAGGTGTCCCCGATCCCAGCACGGCCAGCACCGTCGCTGGCGCGTCCGCGCACGTCCTCCTAAGGCATCATGCCCGATGCTAGATGCCGGCGGAGCGCCAGCGGGCCGCACGCCGCAGTTTTGGAACTAATCGGTGTGTAGGTTTTTAGATGAACATTTTGCTGATGCAGAGTTCAGTGAACCTGCTGAACAACCTGCACCGCTGAACCAGCAGAAAGCAAAAGTCAGGATAAATATTTGCCTGAGACTCGCACTGATCAAACTAATAAATGCAAACAGTTAACATGGCACAAAGTTTGTAACTCAGGATCCAACAGAGCGAGAGATGTCTTGCAAGTCCAGAAAAATGACGAAAAAGAGTCTCCCCGCTTTATATTATAACCACATTGATTATAACAATTGCGGGCACGGCTGCCTTCGATCCTGGCGAGACCCAAAGACAAGACGGCCGAGTGCCCTTCATGCCTGCCACCTTTGATGAAGCTGACATGGACGACCCTTCATGCAAGATCAGGTCGGCATGGGCAGCACGCCAGCACCTACCCGCTCGATCATGAATTTCTAGAGGACTACGGCCTTGACGAAGAGGATGAAGTGGACATCAACATGAAGCCTTTATTCGAGGACGAGCTCGCCAACCAAGCCGGCGCATACAAGAAGCGCAAAAGCAAGCGGATGAAGGCATACACGCAGTGGAAGGAAACTCCTTTGTGAGTGTTGGAGGGCATTGGACAAGACCCCAAGGTCGGTGCCGAGCAAAACCCATCTACCTTTTGGCTTTGCGTTCATCGTGAGTACCATGAACGCAAGAAGTTCGCGCCGTACCAAATGGAGAGCAAGCGCGGGTGGGTGTCTCACTCAAAGCGATGGAGGGTGATACAACAAGAGTGCAACAAGTTTTGTGCAGCCTTGGAGAGCATCCAAGCATGTCCTGTGAGCGGCCTCGGCCTCAGAGATATGGTATATATGCACCCTCTTCGTACCCGTTTTCGTTGTGCCTGCATGTCCATTTGCCCATATAATTGCATGCTATTCATTTGTAGGCATTCCAAGCTTTAGAGGCATTGAAGGCCCAACATCACGGCAAGTCCTTCAACCTCACCTATTGTTGGATGATCATCAACGGGGAGGAGAAATTCAAGGCGCAATATGCCGCCGCTAAGGCGTGTGGGGGCAGGAAGTTATCAAGGAGCATGGGGAGGGCGAGAAGGCACGGCCGCGGGGGAAGACCAACTCCAAGAAGAAGGACAAGCGTGATGCGGCGCCGATTGCCTTGCATGCAACTTTGGAGGGCATGATGCGCAAGAAGGACACAAGGGAGGAGAAGCGCCGACAAGACAAGGAAGACCAAATGAACGTCTTCATGGAGATCCAAAGGAGGAGGCTTGAGCTTGATGCGGAGAAGCAAGCCAAGATGCATGAGTTGGAGGTGGAGAAGCAAGCGAAGATGCTTGAGATCGAGACTGCCAATGCCAAGACCAAGACAAAAGAAGTGGCGCTTGCTAGCATGATGACAGGGGTGGAGATCATAAAGGTGGACTTGAGCATGGTGCCGCCGAGGAAGAGGCCATGGTTCGAGAAGATGCAGACCGACATGCTCAAGTTCGATGACGAGTGATCTATGGCAGAGAGCGCCATCCTCTTTTTTGTATGTCGGCAAGTGTGCTGGCATGACCACGGCCGAGATGGAGTGGTTGAATTATCTTCCTTTTTTGTGTGCTGGCATGTGTGCCGTCCGCTGGTAAGTGTGTCAGCATGAACCGTGCGGTGAATTTTCTTTGGAGGCTGGCATGGTGCCGGCATGAACTCTAAGTGATGGCATGGCCGCTGGCATGATTTATGGTCGCGGACCTTCTAAAAATTGTGTGTAGACATGAAGTGAGTCGGCGCATTGGACGCATGGCCAACCCAAACGCAAAACGGGATGGACGACGAGCAGGCGGCCGACCCAAACGGACGAAAAGCGGACAAAGCGAGCGTCATTTTGGTCGGTGCGTTGGAGTTGCTCTAATGGTTGTTTGTAAAATTTAATTTTACGTTGGGGCTTAAATAAACATTGTATAAAAAGTAAACATCCAAGTTTTGTTGTGATCCAAATTAAGATCAATATCATGGGTGTTGTTCATGGCCATTCTAATATTTACGTAGCAAATATGGATGTATCTTACCGTGGCCGGAAAGACCTTTATATTTGTTTGATGGTTTTTACATTGCTTCTTCTGTATGTAAGAAATGATACAACAGTTCAATTGTATTGTTTTTTCAAATTATATGGAGGTTTGGAGAACAAATATTATACATTGCTAAATGCTATTGGCTGAAATAAAAATTAAAATGGCTGATGTTATTATTATTTCTATTAACTAGCAGGTTCGCCCGTGCATTTGCACGGCTAGAGTTCCTTCATATTTGTATATCTTCTCCATGTTGTTTTAGGTCTTGACATGGTTTTCTATTATATAACCATGACCGGTATGTCATACGGATTATCTTGTACAGAATTATGAATTATAGTATTATAAAATACTCCCTCCGTCCTTTAAAGAGTGTACTTTCAACTTTGTTGGATGGTCAAACTAGCTCAAAATTTGATCAAGTTTGTGCAAAAATATATCAATACTTGTTAAACCAAAAAGGTATATGATGAAAATATATTTCATAATGAATCCAATGCTACTAAATTGATGGCATAAATATTGTTGTATTATTGTATGAATATGGTCAAACATAGAAATATTTGACTTTCCAACAAAGTTGGAAGTACACTCTTCAAAGGACGAAGGGAGTACATTACATTTTTTAGTTGTTCAATCTAAATATTTGTACATGCATATAAATTGTATTCTGTAATGACCTATGTATGGACTATTATATAGGTTATCATATTCCCATTATAAAAAATAGTAATTTGCTCTATTCCAAAATTCATACATGAATACAGTTGTACTTTTGTCCACCTAATAATACAATACTGCATATAATTTATAAATCTACACGTGCTCATGAGTTTTCCATCTAATCCCATATTCGTGAACCATAGCAGTTATAGCATGGAACATGAAATTTAATTATAATCTTGAAAATAAATAATACACATATATTATTGCCTCTAGGGCATATTTTCAACATCTAATGATAGTCACACTTCTTGGTCCTGCTAGCTAGCTCTTCTATATCGTGTGCTTGATAGCGTGTTCGTCTATGGTGATGGTAACTCTAATGTCCACCGTTCCTTCTCCGTCTCAGGAGTAGTATGTCTTGTTGGGGATATGCCGTTGGGCCTTTCCCTCCACTTTCTGTTGAAGAACATGTCGTGACCCATACTAATCTCTGAATTCCTCTTCACCTTGCCTTCCAATGTCTCCAAAATGATAGCCAAGGTTAAGATTTTTCACTAATTTTCAAATGGAAATAAATTTTCTCATTTTGTACCGTTTATTTCTTCTAGTTTCTTTAGTTAAAACGGTTCCATTGCTTAACCTTCCTGTGAAACTTTTTAGTATATTCTATCGAGAACCTCATATAGAATTTGTATGAAAGTAAAATCACATGTCCACCAGAAAAACAATAGTTTTCCAAATATGTACTATATAATATGGTTGTACTATTTATCTACGCCATATAAATTTCTAAAATATAACTGAATCCAAATTTAGCTATTTATGGGTGTTAGATGGAGTTCGCTCTAAAATCAAATTGCTAGCATTTTCTCTTATTTTTAATTTCATATATAAAACATGATTGCACTTTTATTTATCTGGCAAGAGATAATATATATAGTTTGTAAAATTAGGCATGCACAATCTGATGAATCTACACTGTTATTATCTGGTCCCGTAATAATTAATATTGCAGATGATGCTTCACCTACACACATACGTAAGATGTGATGCTTGTAAATATTTATGTATTTGGTTCGGTGGTTTGGGGATGTACTAAACTGGATGGATGTGGGTTTCCTCCTTTTGATCATTTTTAGGACATCAATATTAGTTATAGTTATATTTTCTTGTAAAATTTGTTAACAGAAAATTATTTATGATATTATAGTTGTCATTCTCCGCATTTAATTTCCTTGTCTCGCTTCTTGTCATCCGCTTCTCCACGTGTCGCTCCTCAACCTTTCGTTGGGAATTCCTATAGATGCACTTTACAAACTTCAAATGAGAGTTACATCATTAATAATGTCTAGTAAAGTAATTTTTTCGATTGTAGTAAAATATAATTCGACGGATCGCCATTCCAGTCAAATACTTCTGAATCATAAACACGCGCAACTAAATTATGTGCCACCTGATTCGCATCCCTAGGACAGTAAGAAAAATTACCGAACCAATTCTTTGCACGCTCTAACAGTGTTCGTTCAGTTTTATCGTTAGGATCAACAGTAATCAAATAATGCAATAATTTTAGTATGTGTCGATTAACATGGTGGATATTTTTTACGGGGAACATGGTTGTTTATTTGTCTCTTATTTCAATTATATTATAATAATCATCGAGTTTGCATGATTTAATCATTAACATGACCAAATAAATTATTTGCTCTCTGTTTTGCATCTCTAGACAGTGACAGAAGTCCCACCCAACTAATTCTTTGGCGCTCTGACTATAAATGTGAGCCGTATAGGGACTCTATTAATCATAACAGTCCATATTAGCTCATCAGGTTGGCAAGTCGCTCCACTCCCCAAAACAGTTGATACAGAATCTCATGTTGACTGTTCTAAGAAAAAATTCACGTTCAACTGGTTCTTATTTTTCTTGTCCGTTCATCCAATTTTATAATTATAGGCAAGCGTAACGAAGGTCGGTCGATACTTTTTAGGAAAAAAATTGGGCCAATCGGTCTATGCTGGAATCCGATCCGAGCTGGCCCAAGTAGCGTTAGCATGGCTGGCTTATTACCTGAAATCTAAAAAGCGGCCGGCCACTAAATAGACAGAACGAGCGGCCGAACGCTCGCCGCTCGATCGACTCAGATCGTGCGGCCCGCAACGCCAGGTGTTACCTGGTCGGCGAGGCAGTCGCGAGCATCGCGCTACACGACAGACGTCCAATCTCTCCTCCTCCACCTTCTCCTCTTCAGCCACGCCCATCTTCCCCCGTCGTTCCCCTTCTCCATCCACCTGCCCCCGAGCAGCAGGGAGCATCGGCGCCTGCGCTGCGTCGCTATGGATGGCCCGCCCCGAGTAGCAGCCAGCAGCCAACGACGTGAGGCTGGGAGTTCCTCTCCTCCCCGGATCCCGGTGACGGCGAGATCCAGCAGATGTAGACCAACCGGCGGTTGTCGTCGCCACGGCACGCGGCCCTCCATGGGCTTGTGCTTCCGCTCGCCTGGCGACGTGGTTCCCAGTGACTTACCAAACGGCTGCTTCGATCTGTGCCCCGATGACATGCCTAGTGCCCCAAGAAGGTCGTATCTTCTCCTCATCCACTCCTTTTGCTCTCTTTCTCTCTCTTCTTCCCTGGCCTGATGCGATGATTTGCCCCCAACAAATCCATCAATTTTTCATGTTTCCTTGCCGGGAATGAATAGATTGGATGTGTTGGTTCGTTGCTGCAGGGACGTGCTGGAGTCCTCGTCCACTGCATCTAGTAATTACAGGCCGCAGCATGGGAAGATAGAGAATCTCTGCCAACATTTCTGCTCAGACTGCGTACAACTACAAAGTGTTGCAGTACCCAGATCAGAAGCCTCTGCATCCTGAAACGGCACCTTCGCCACTTGCAGATCCAGAACAAGTATTTACAGGGTAGTTTTAGTTGGCATCTATAGTAGTTTTAGTTGCACACATAGTTGTTTTTCGTTGGACATGATTATTGAAAAGTTGCACATACGGTGATCATTTTTGTTGGCATCTATAGTAGGTTTAATTTAATTGCACACATATTTGTTCTCAGTTGGATACGATCATTGGGAAGTTGCACACACAGCGATCATTTTTTGTTGGCATCTACAGTACTTCTAGATATTACGCACATAATTGTTCTCGGTTAGATACGGTCATTCGAAAGTTACATACACGGTGATCATTTTTTGTTGGCATCTATAGTAGTTCCAGTTGCACATATAGTTGTTTTCAGTTGGACATAATCATTGAAAAGTTGCACACACAAGGATTATTTTTGGTTGGCATCTATAGTAGTTCTAGTTGCACACATAGTTGTTTTCAGTTGGACACGGTCATTGGAAAGTTGCACACACGACGATTATTTTTTGTTGGCATCTATAGTAGTTCTACTTGCACATATAGTTGTTTTCAGTTGGACACGGTCATTGGAAGTAGTTGGCAGGGGCAATAGAAGTAGTTGCACAGAATCTGCTAGGCAGTTGGCCAGGGCAACAGATAAAGTTGCACATCTCACTGACATGAATTTGTTGAATGGTGAAAAAATGCACATCCATAGACCATGAGGGTGCAGAAAAGTTGTATACAGGTGAGATCTTTGAAACTAGATCCCGCATGGGTATATTTTGACGAATTTTTTTCGATGCCAACTTTGGAGCTATATAGTGCAACTCTATTACTGCATTGTGCAACTTTATTACTACATCGTGTAATTTTTTTCCAAAACTAATGTTTGGAGCTGCGCCTTCGTATGAGGTTACAATCTAGCAACCATGACAACTTTGATGTGCGACTAGTCTATTGCCTCGACGAAAGTCGATGTGCAACCTCCTCTTATAATGTAGTCTAGTCGCACACACATTGATATTTAGTTGGCTTGTAATGTAGTCTAGTTGCACATATATTGATATTTAGTTGGTTTATAATGTAGTCTAGTTGCACACACATTGATGTTTAGTTGGCAGGAAGACTAATTGCACACGCATATGCTTAGTTGGCTTGTAATTTAGTCTAGTTGCACACACACTGATGTTTAGTTGGCAGGACACTAGTTGCACACACATATGCTCAGTTGGCGTGGCAATTTAGTCTAGTTGCACACACATTGATGTTTAGTTGGCAGGACTTTTTTGGCACACATACATATGCTCAGTTGGCGCGACAATGTAGTCTAGTTGCACACACATTGATGTTTAGTTGGCAGGACTTTTTTGGCACACATATATGCTCAGTTGGCGCAGCAATCTAGTCTAGTTGCACACACATTGATGTTTAGTTGGCAGGAAGACTAGTTCGTCGAAACATCCCCATGTGGGATATAATTTTGAAGAGCACGTCGCGAGAATTCCAGCGGTGAAAACGGATCTTAATTCCGACGCGCGGTTTGGAAGATATAGCTTTTTGAAAATTTTGAAAACCGAATCAAATGCATATGTGATCTGTTTTTTCCAACTGACTGTGACCGGTGTGAATGTATTAAATGCTAAAAGATACATGCGCTAGCGGACAAAAATTACACACATGCATGTCTATTTTAGGCCAGCCGCTCGCGCATGTATGGCTGGCCGCTCCATCGCGCTAGTGGGCAGCCGGCCGCCCACTAGACGCTCCCGGCTTATTAATCTACTACAAAACTGTAGTGTGGCTGGCTTTTGGTATTTGTTTTTTTTCTTAAGAGATTTTTTTCTCCTAGAAATCTCCTCGTAGAAGTTGAACCGGCCTGGTTTTGATGTACTCCACACGCGATGATGGACTCCTATACGTATACATGGTTGCACTTTTTCCATTATATTATAAAACATGTGTACCTGACAGATTTTGCATGTCCAAACAATATAATAATAGATAATGCTTTGACTTTCAAAAAAATAGATAATGCTTTGCACCCTTTCCATCATAAGACACGGACGTGACAGATTTTCATGTTCTCTTTTTTTTAGGGTCCGAATAACTGCCACACGTGTGGCGTCGATAGGAACCCGCCCGCACGCCTCATGCGGCATAGACGGGGATCGGCCCGCACGACCATGTCCGAGCGCACAAGAGCACGGCCCACACGTCCGGTGTGTGGCAAACCCGCCCGCACTGCCCGTCCGGGCCAGAAGACCGGCTGCCCGCACGACCCAGCCGATCCACGCCTCCGATCCATCCCCTCTCTCGTACGCCGCCATCGTCCCCCACCTCTCGAACCCCGACATCCGTCGCCGGCCATCCCTGGTTGCCATGGCAACCAGGGCAGATCCGTAGGGCGCTCCGACCCCAAACCACACCCTAACCCTTCCCATCCCCAGCCGCCCACTCCAATCCAGCCCTCCAGACACGATCAACTAAAACCAGGTGAAAATTCTCGATCTCGTCCTTCCCTCTCATCCTTAAGGCTGAAAATCTTCCGATCTTGTACTGGGTCCATACTATAGGGGTAGAACACTGCATGGTTCGGTGTATATTCGCAATTGCCAGGCAGAATACACCAGATCTGCCATGTACTACGTTTGAGGTTAACTTAGGTGCCTAGTTTAGGCACTTAAGTAGTTGGGTATGAAATGGATGAGTAGGAATCCCTAAAAAAGGGCAGGAAGGACGATATTTTGAATGAAGAGGGTGGGAAAAAATAATTGCCACTTGTGTGTAACGACAGTTGCCGCTTGTGTATGATGACAATTGCCACCTATTTTGACTTGTTGCTTGCCATCCTTATCTTCCATGTGCAAGCAGCAGAAGAATACAATTCTTGTGGATTATTGATGCCTTTTTGATCATCCAGTGATTGAGAACATGTCGGAAAAGAATCGAGATGCGGAAAAGGATGAATCGCGAAGGTGGCGCTGATGCTTGGGGTTCTCAAAGGCCAGAAACACCGCCTTGGGATGCAGCAGAGTATAGTCAACTCATCTATGCAGGGCCATTGCTGCCACTACTAGAACAGTATGCAGGCGTAGGTATGATGCGTGGTAACAAAAAGAAGAGAGCAGTTGCCAACTTCGCAACGATGAAGATGACATTCTACTTATGTCCTACACTCCCATTTTTTTGCAGGTTCTTATGACCAAAACACTCTCAGGGGGGCCCCATGGCAAGTTCAGTCACAAGGCGCTAACACTGACATATGTACGGGCAACCAACCTCAAATAGCTAGTATGGCTAATCAAGGTAATGCAAAACCAAAAAAAAACACATACTGCTGTGGACGTGAAAAATGGACATGCAAAAAAACTGGTAAGAGGACTCACGAGTTATCACGGGTGAAAATGCAGGGCCTTCATGCAGCACGTGGCATCAGCCAGCACCCATGTACCTGCCATCGATGTCATACACAGGTCAGTCCATAAAAAAAGTGAAGGTGCGGATGTTCAATTAGCAGAAGGGGCATAGTTGGCAGCTCCAAATTGCCATGACTGGACTTCTACAATTGCCATGAATTTAAAACTACATTTGCCATCCCTGGACAACTGTTGTTGCCATCAGTGGACACTTGCAATTGCCATGGAGAAACAACTGCAGTTGCCATGCCAGAGCAACTACAGTTGCCATGTCATCGCAACTGCAGTTGCCATGGAGGAACAACTGCGGTTGCCATGCCGATGCAACTATAGTTGCCATGCCAGTAAAACTGTAGTTGCCACATCAGGGGCGACTGCAGTTGCCGTGCTAGCACAAACTGCAAATTGCCATGAATTGACCAACCACTACTATGCTTACAGCGTATTACGCTGGTGGTGACACGGCAAACATCCCGTGGCAAGCTTCACAAATTGCAGGTGGAGCACGACATTTTGGTGTCACGGACCACACAAGATGGCCAAATACAGCACAACAAGGTAAGGAAAAAATTGAACCACAAAAAACATCACTACATTTGTTGTTTGTAGTTTTTTGTAGGCAAAACAATAGTTGCCATGTTTGTTGAACAGTACCTGCCATGACTAGACAGCTACAGCTGCCACACATGTCCACACGCAGTCTCACGGCTTGCTGTTTGAAAATATGTCGTGCCAAATCAATCGAAGATGGTGTGATCCGTTATGATACACATCTTATTCAACCAAAAAATCTTACTCTCGTGCTTGTTTTTTCTATTACAGAACCTACAACTACAGTGAACAGCGGTGCGGGGACATCTACTGTGGGGAGCTCTGAGCGCACGGAAGACGCGTTCCACCAGCCAGCAGACTGTCATGCCGCAAACAATTTCGAGTCAGAGTCGGGAATGGCAATCATTCCATCAATGCCGACGAGCACCCCTTTGAACACAAGCACTAGCAACACTCGAGTAGATGGAACTGCCGCCGATACTGAAGCGAATGATGAAACTGACGACGACGCACAAGAGGATGAAGATGGTGGGCAATCCGAGATCGTGGTACCTCAGCCACCATACATTGGGCAGAGATTTGGATCGTTCGCAGAAGCAAAGGAATACTACCAGGCATACGCAAAGTTCCATGGATTTGCGGTCAACACCGAGTACCATAGGAAAATTAAGAAAACTAATGAGTACAGCAGAGGTGAGATGAGGTGCCACAAGGCACGGAGGAACAAGAAGGGGAAAGGTGTTGCGCCTGTCGTTCCGGAACGAAAGAGAGGCATCATTCTCAAGACGGGGTGCCCTGTCCGGTGTAAGCTAAACGTAGATGGAGCAACATGGGTGGTCAATGAGTATTTTGACGAGCACAACAGCGAACTCATAAAGAAGTTCGACCTGGTGAAATTTCTGACCGCCCACAGAGGGTTCACCCCCGTCGAAAGGAAATTCGTAAAGCTGCTACATGATTGTAACGTCGGTCCATCAAGAATGGTACAGATACTATCTCTCATCCACAGCAAAAAGGGGACTCTGAGTAGCATGCCGTACATACCAGCTGACGTCACAAACCTACAGGCCAAGTACCGTAGAGAGAGCAAGTTGGCAGACATAGAGGCCACAATAGCCTACTTCGATGCGAAAGCAAAGGAAGATCCAGATTTCTTCTACAGGATAAGGTTGGACGATGAGGACCGTGTCAGGAACATGTATTGGGTGGATGGTGCTGCAAGGAGAGCCTACAAACATTTCCGAGATTGCATTTCATTCGACGCGACGTACCTCACCAATATGTACAAGATGCCATGCGCTCCGTTCATAGGAATAAATAACCACAATCAGTCGTTGCAGTTCGGATGCGGCCTCGTCCGGAACGAAGACACAGATGGGTACGTTTGGCTGTTCAAGACCTTCTTGGAGTGCATGGATGGACTTGCTCCGATGAACATAATAACGGACCAAGATTTCAGCATGCGTGCAGGCATAGAGGAGGTCTTTCCATTGGCAGTGCACAGGCACTGCAGGTGGCACATTATAAAGAAGGCTGAGGAGACGCTAGGACCGTTCTTTGCCGACCGTCCAGAGCTGCACAAGGCATTCGAGCTGTGCGTGGACCACAGCTTGACGGTGGAGGAGTTTGAAAGGAGCTGGATGGCCATGACTGAAACACATCAAGTCCAGGACAACGAGACTCTTATTAGCCTGTGGGAGAAGCGAATGTACTGGGTGCCGGCCTACTTCATGCAGTGCTTCTTCCCCTTTCTGCAGACTACGCAGTGCAGCGAGGGGTTCAATGCTGTTTTAAAGTGGTACATCAGCCCTGGCAACTCATTGCTACAGTTTGCCAAGCAATACACAGCTTTGCAACAAAAAATTCTGGGATCTGAGCTACAGCAAGAAGCGACCACAGCCCTAAAGCAGCCAAAATTGCTAACGTATTTACCGATGGAGAGGCAAATGAGCAAGATATACACCAACAAGATCTTTAACAAGTAAGTCAGTTGCATTACAGTCTTATTTGCATAAAAAGCACCAAGTCAGTAGGGGCCTTATAGAGTGCAATGCAGTTGCCATGACATGCAGCTGCCATGTTTAATGAAATACTGTTTGCCATGCTTACTCAGATGCAGTTGCCATGTTAAAATGAAAATTTTGTTTTGGCATACTTGCTCGGGTGCATTTCCCTTGTTGAATGAAGTGCAGTTGCCATGTTTTATGCGCTATGCTTCCATTGGAGCATGTTGGCATGCAAATGCCAATGTCAAAAAATGCTAAAAAAATGTTATATTGGCGACACATATGCTGAAATGCAGTTGCCATGTTTAATGAAATGCATCTGCCCTTTTTTTGAAATGCAATTGACATGTTTACTCAGCTGTAGATGCCATGTTTAATAAAAATGCAGTTGCCATGTTTTATGCAATGTGCTTCCATTGGGGAATGTTGGTGTGGAAATGACGATATCCAGTTGAAAATGTACTGCAATTGCCATGTCTGTTGTACTGCAATTGCCATGTATGTTGTAATGCATTCGCCATGTGTAGTGTACTGCATTTGCCATGTTCAACGTAATATATTTGCCATGTTCAATGAACTATGTTTGCCATGTTCAAACAAAATGTATTTCTATTTCCATGACAACATAAGGGTGTACAAGAAAAAGATCGCACGAAAGTTTAACAGAAAACACACAAAACTTGCAGATTCCAGAAAGAAATAAAGCGTGCCAGCATGTTCACGGCTTTCCGGGTGGACGAACATACGTTCAAGGTGTGTTCTATTTTGGGCATGTCAGATTCAGAACCTGAAGACGCGGACAAAGGAAGGAACTACTTCGTCAGAGCCTCGATAGGCGAAGGCGAGTACTACTGCCAATGCTGCAAATTCGAACGGGACGACATTGTGTGCTGTCACATACTAAAAGTCATGGACATGAACGCTGTGACACGCATGCCCCGCCATTTCATAAGGAGGCGATGGACTTGGGACGCTGACGACGCGTTGGCGCCGCAGACAACACACGCAGTTCTGGCTGTGCATGACGAGAGACCTGAGTCAACCATGGAAGCCGTGAGGCACGTTGTGCTGACAAAGAACTATGCTGAGCTAATTGATGAAGCGTGCAAGAGTGATGACACAGCGAGAGTCGCAGAAAAACACAGGAAGACACTGAAAAGAGAGCTTGATGAGATCAAAAAAAGGAAAGCCGAGGAAGCCTTACACCGGTTCCCCCGCACATCAAGTGTGCCTTCATCCACGGGGCCATCGTCTGGAAACTCGGAGATAGGATCTGGAACAGCAAGCACACAAACCCAGGTCAGGAACCCACCCCGTTCCATCACAAAGGGCTGTCCGAGAGAGATAAGGTACAAGTCGGGACTGGAGATTCAAGCAAAACACAAGAAAACCAAGAAAGGGGCGGGCAATCCATGAGCAAAAATTGGGGCGCTGTGACATGGTCCATGTGGACATTTTGTTTTGTACCCCTATATGATGGGATTTTTTAATTGGGAGAATGACTCTTGAGGGGGGACAGAAGTAGAAGGAAAATTCATTGAATGGATAAATGCATTTGCCATGTTATGGGTACTTAATCTGCCATGTTATGTGTAGTTAATCTGCCATGCTATTTTATACAAAATATGCCATGCTATTTTATACTAGATAAGTCATGCTATTTTATACTAAATATGCCATGCTACTTTATACTAAATATGCCATGTTAGTTGTACTGGATCTGCCATGTTAGTTGTACTGGATTTGCCATGTAAGTTGTACTGGATCTGCCATGTTATTTATGATGTATCTGCCATGTTAGTTGTACTGAAAATTTCCGGGTGCTTTTTGTAATGACTCTGCATGGCATATATCCCCATGACAAATACGATGCGGTTTAGAAGCACGTAGTGTGTTGTGTGCAATGTATGGGAAAACAAGTTGGAAAAAAAAGCGTAAACGTGCATAAACCGCAGCAAAGGTTATGGCTACATGATAAACCTACCCAATGCTAGCCGGTGCAATTAGCGATGAAAAAGAACAAGCAAAACAGCCAAAAATGAAAAAATGACGATGACTTTCACTAACCATGTCTGTTGAACTACATTTGCCATCTTTTTTTTGAAAACATCGCAGACGCATTCGAAACAGCAAAAAATGATGCTAGAAACGACGAAACCACTGTCGTAATGATAAACATAAAAACAGATCTGATGTAACGCCTAAAATAGGTTCACGTCCACACATGTATTACAGAAAACACTAAAAATGTCGCTAACACGCCACCATTACATAGTAGGCTACACGAGGTTGCAGTCATAACGTAGCACACAAAACATAGTTTTCGACAAAGAACAGAGAGATAGTACCTTACATTCCTCAACAACAGAATGTAAGGTGTGCGTCTGGTGTGTAACGCCACGTGATCACTTGTACTTCTTGATGACTTGCTTGACAGCTTCCTCCACGAACTCGCGTGCTCCGGACCGCTTGTTGAAATCTTCATTCGTCAGCCAGTTCCATGTGCAGATTTTTCGGAGCTCAACGACCGTTGCATCTGTGATAGCGGGGACAATTCTGCCTTCCCACTTTGCAAAGTATTCCAGCGCGTGAAAGCCACAGTCCGTCCTGCACGAGGAAAAAGAGTTCAGGTGAACACGCAAAATGGACAGCTGCAGCAAAGATGGACTTCAGTTCAGATGTGTCAACAAAAAGAAGGGGTGGATTGATGTAAAAATGGCACATGAAGGAGCGGGTTAAAATAAATTACGTGTTCCCTTGCTTCACAGTCGCCACATACTCAGTCGGGAAATGCCTGATCTGGACCTTTGAATGTTCGTAGTGACGGTTCCAAGTCTCTTTGAGGTTCTTGATGAAGAATTCGGCATGCGTAGTAAGGTCTCCATCAGCTTCCGAACGGATTGAATCAAGCACCTCGATACGTTGGTTCTTCAGGTCAAGACAGACCGCATAGTGGTGACCACACTTGTCGTGTCGGTCGTGTGGTGCAAGCTCCTGGAACATGGGGAACATGACCTGCATTTAAAAAAGTGAAGAAATGAGATACAAAGTTCACATGAAAGAACAACAGAGGGACAAAAAAATTAGAATCACGTAGAATGTTTGATTATGGGTGGGAGTAGTTGAAAGAAAGTTGCCGTCCATTGTATGAACAAAATGAGCCATGTATTTTACTATCAAGTTGCCACATGAAAACTTCTGCCACATGAAAACTTCTGCCACACAAACACAAATACAGGTTCTGGCAAAAAACCATGCCATGTGAAAAAACGGTGCAGACAGGAAAGGAGTACTCACATATTTCTTCAGTGTGAGCTTGAAGTCACCGTGTTGTGCAAAATTGTTCCTCAGGATTTTGTGGTGGAAGTCACCATCCCATATTTTGCAGGTCACACTGTAATGCATGATTATCTTGTCGGCGCATACATCGGTGTGATTGTTGATGTAGTCGATCCCGCATGCAACTACATTCGTCGACATTTTTCCATTTGGCCTCACGGACTCGGCAAGATCACCCAGGTCGACGTACGTCGCTCCGCACTGAATGACTTTCGTTCTGTCCAAACATGAGCTGTATGAAAACGATATAGCATGGAAGAATCATGCCTACTAAGTAAAAAAAATATATGAAAGAACTAAAACGTAAGCGGACCATTTATAAAAAGTAAGAAGTAGATAAATGGTAAAAAAGAGCAAGCAAGATGAGAGATTATGGGGTATGGTAATTTACGCTTTCAGCTCCTTCATGTGCTTGCTGTTGGTCCTCGCATTTCCAAAACGCTTGACGATATCGTACAGCTGGGTCTGTTCCTTAGTGGCCCTGAATTCGGGCTCGTAGTCTTCCGCGGGGGGTGGGTGAACTACCCTCTGCTGCCTCACAGGACCAGGGGTGACACTCCTAATGGTATCCTCAGATACCGTATCTGCAGGCACATTGGAACTTGATTGCCCTTGCCCTCGTGAGGAACTCCTCTGCAATGCTGTCTCCTCGATCATGCGGTAAACTTCATCAAGTGACGGTGAAATCTCCTCAGGGGTGGCTGCAAATGAATATAAAAAAAAGTGGGTTAGGATACATATAAAATCCAAAAACAGATGGATTGTGAGGAGGTAAAGGTCCATGATGTGATATGTAGGTAGAAAAAGTGGGGCAGTTGCCATGGGTGGTCCAACTACAGTCGCTATGACATAGCAAATACAATTGCCATGTAGTGCACTGTAGTTGCCACCTAGTTGTACTGTAGGTACCATGTCACAGCAACTGCAGTTGCCATGTTGTGTCGGCTCCACTTGCCATGTGAATGCCGTATGAAAAAATGCAGCATGCTAGAAAAAATGCAGGTGGCATGATGTGGCAAATCCAGTTGCCATGTGTACTGAACTGTATTTGCCATGTGACAGCAACTACAGTTGCCATGTTGAAATAACTTCAGTTGCCACGTGCTTGCCCAAATGTCAAACACAGCATGGCAGCAAAGAAAAAAACGTAGGTGACATGGTGCATCAAATCCAGTTGCCATGTCGTCACATGGCAGTTGCCGTCACAAGTGAGGACCCCCAAAGAATGTGATTGGGACAAAAGTCAAACTACAAACATGTATACAAGAAAATCGTAAGTGCGTGATGAGTGTACCTTGCACAATTGGCTCTGCGAACTTGACAGCCTTCCTGCCCTCGACCATTGGCTGCGCCATCATTGCGGGCATGCCTCCTGGGAAAGCAAAGGCAACTGGTATAGGATCGTGCACCACCGGTTGATCTTGACTGACGCCGAGGCTGAAGCTCGGTGGGGTAAAGGCCATTGGGTGCCTCTCATTCCTACTGGTCGGACCACGAACGACTTTCGGGGCAGAATCCAAGGGTGAAAGATCGACAAACATATCTGAATCGGCCGCTACAAAATGATCGGCCTTATTTGCAGGGCGGGGCGTGTTGTCAGCGGTCTCAGCCGCAGCTTTCATGACAATCTTCTTGTTTGGACTGTAGGGGACACCGACATTGACTGGGAGCCTGGAAGTGCGCAGATTTATGCTGGGGATTTCCGCTGCGGGTGAAGGCGCAGTCTGCTCCGGGCGTTCCTCTGCGTCACTCGTGCCCGGCTTGACACCTGCATCAGTTGTGCTCCGGTCTTGTGGTTTCTCCATCACATTGATTTTTGCAGGTGGCGGGAACAGTGTGGACGCAGGAACATAACCAGATTCGTCTCTCCTGCTCCTAGCTACAGCCGGAGCGTTGGGTATATCTGTTGATTGCTTGCGGGGGCTACGACGCCTAGGTGGAAGACCAGCACGCGGAATGGTCGCCTTAGCAGTATCTCCACCGACAGGAGCTGGAGCTGTTGTGCCAGGATTCTCATCTGCAGATGGCATATCCTTGTGAAGTGCCGCCTCAGCCGCTTCTGTCATGGACACAGGTGAGACACCAGGCACGCGCTTGGAATCAGTGTCAGATGAGCGGGAATCTTCCTTGCCTAGGTTGGTCTCGGGAGCATCCACTTCGACGCTTGCTGATGGGGTGGCATGGCTCACAGCAGCATCCTTCATTGCCAGAAGAGTTGGCAATATTTCAGCTGTCCTGGCGGATACCGAGTCGTCACTCCCCGATGTACGGATGCCTGTTGTTCTAGCCTGCACATCTGCAGCCGGCGGAGATGGTCGGCCACTTGCATCAGAGTTAGTGGGAGCAGTTGACGGTGCAGCAGCAGTATTGTCGCCTGGCGCCTTACGTACATCTGAGTTGCCACCTGTTGACAACTTTGAATGCAGGCGTTTGAGTGGGTCTCTACTGATATGCTTGGCCCCGCGCGTAGTAGTCTTCTTCACCCTGCAAAGGAAAAAAAGCACGTGAAAAATGGTATGAAAAAAATGGACAAAAAAATATGTTTGCAATGATAGAAGCATTAAAAAACTAAAAACAAGTGGAAAAAGCTGGTAGTTGCCATGTAAGGGGGTCATGAGTTGCCATGTGCCATAGTTAGAAGTTGCCATACAGTAGCAGTTATCAAAGTTAGGCAAATCGAAAGGAATGATAGAAAATGTCTGATCTGTGAGGAATGCAATTTCAAAATTAGGTGGGGGATGAACTCTCAGAAGAAAATGGTAAAAAAAAGATGACAGTTGCCATTAGGTACAGAAATAGTTGCCATTTGGCCTAGATGCCAGTTGCCATGTAAAGATAATAGGAGTTGCCATACATTTAAAAAATGAAGGAAGAAATCATTTGGAAAAACAGCAGTTGCCTCGTGGGGGATGATAACAGAAGAACATGTGACAAAAGCAGACCAGTTGCATTGAAAAATCAAGAAAAAAACCGCTATCTCAAATGAAAAGCACATGGAGAAACCTACTTCTTGACTGCCTTCCTCAGGTCAGGCAACACGACAGGATCCCTGATGTTGGTCGTCGTTGTACGAGCAGAAGACCTGGTGGAAGGGATGTAACCGGCAATGGGGGCACCTTTGTTCAAGCGAGCAGAAACACGGGTTGGCGTTGGCGCCTGTTTCTTCGTAGCTGCTCGTCCACCAGCGGTCGGCTCACTGCACGCAACAGATGGAAGGAAAACAAAAGGTGGCAATTGTCAGACAACAAACTAATTGCCGCGCTTGACAAAAAACAAGTGCAAAAGAAATGGATGAGATTGTTCCAAAGAAAAGATACACAGCAGAAAACTAAAATTGAGAGTCGAACCTCTTCCTGGCAGCTACGGGATCGATCCTAGACCTCTTGCCAGCAGAACCCTGCCCAACATCCTCTGGAGCCCTCCCCCTCCTTGATGGCAAAACCCCCTCGCCTCTCGCAGCCGTATGTTCTTTCACTTTCTCCGGTGGGTGGGCACCTGTTGCATCCTTGCCCTTGTTGCCGCATGTGCGAACTTCAGCGTGTTCATCGTCATCGGTGTCATCGTCGTCGTCCTTGCTGAGGCCAGCGTCTCCATCCACATCATCCTGTGTGTCACCGGGCTCTTGGAAGCTGTTGTAGTCATACCGGCCACGGCAACCGGTTGGCCGATGTGTACGTTCTGGGACAAATGAAGTGAACTGCCTCGCAACCGCGTCGCTGTCAGAGGCACTGAGGGACGTCCACCCCTCAACCAACTTCCCGAGCAGGCCGGTCATTCCGGATGCAAACTGCCCAATTAGATGCTCCACTGGTGCCCTCGCCTGTGCACGAAAACAAGAAGCATCAACAAAACAACACCCGTACTGCATTCGCTTCCGCGACATCAACATGCAATCCACGGCAAACCGTAGATGTGGACATTTTGATTACCTCAGAAGGGCAAGACGTAGCTGAGTGCACGTCCATCCACTTTTCAAATTTTTTAGGCCCCCCAAACACGCTGTAGTCTATAGCATGCTTGGCCATCAGCTATGAAAAAGAAAAAAAGAAAATGTAAGCATGCCTTATAAACCACGGACGATTGCGTCATGTCAAATTTGTAAGCATGTCGTGTGAAAAAGACATAAACAAAAACTAACCAGTAGTTTTCCATATGTGCCATCAGTTGCCCTGTCTGCGGCAAGCACAGCCTTGACAGCGCTGATGGTCCATGCAGAAACAGCAAACTTGTGAGTAGGCGGCGGGCCTCCTATCCCGGTGAAATCCACGGTGGACAGGTCAAGAGAGTCGACATACATGAGCTGATTTAAAACAATTTTGCAAAGAAAAAAATATCAGTTGCCATCGTGGTTAATTTGTAGTTCAGAAAAAAAGAGAGCAGGATAATGTATGATCCAACGATAATATGTATGTGTTAGTTGCCATCAAAGTGTGATGGCAGTTGTCATCCTACTGTGATAGAAGTTGCCATGCTAATATGAAGGTAGTTGCCTTATTGTCAGTATGACAGTTGCCACGTTGTCATTATGGCAGTTGCCACATTGTCACTATGGCAGTTGCCATCTTGTTATGACCAGATTGTCATGCATGAAATAAAAGTACGTTATAAACAAAGAGTTCGCACAGAGATCTGGTGAAAATAAATACCATTAAGTGCAGACGACAACCCTTCTGGTACATCTTGTTTTTGAAAGCATCATGGAGAAAGTCGGCAATAAACTTACACCAGTTCATACTCTTCACGTTTTTCAGATTCGCCTGCACCACACAAAATTTCAGGGCAAAAAAGTTTGCCGCGTCAGAAATCAAAACGGAAGAAACGCAACGAAAACACTGGCAGTAGGAAGCATGGATCATTCACCAGGATGGGAAAACATTTGTTGCTTGGGCGAAGAGAAGTGGTCGGCGCGAAAACAGCTGAGATGAGGTACATGAGTAGCTTCATCTTGAAAACTTCTCCGTGCGTCGTCATGTCCTGCAGAGAATCTGCCAGTACAGACGTGTTCGGCATTGCCTCCAACCCAGGAAACAAACGGGCGAACAGCTGTTCCTCGATCTCATTATTAACCTCGTACGGGACCTTGATATGTCCCCGAGGCACACCCAAAGTGCAGAACACGGATTCCTCATTCAATGAAAGTCTTCCCCGTCCCGGGATCACGAATTCCCTGGAGGCGGGGTCGTATATCTCACCAAGCCAGTCGCATACCGGGTTGACAAGGTTCGTACACCGGACATCCATCAAAACCTGCATACCCATCTCAGCAGCAGCTCCCTTTTGATCGTTAGTGAATTTGTCAATCAACACGGCCAGACGTTCCTGGGAGGCTCTGTTGCGAATACGTTTCTTCTTCTGCAAAAAACAAACACAAAAGTGTTGAGCTGTTGCCATGTTTTTGCAATGTTATGAAAATTTAGTTCATGATGGACGACTATAAAAAAGATCTAGCTGCCAACAAATAACATAAATCAGGAGGAGGGGGGCGGGTGTGCGGACAGTTACCTCATCGCCCTCTTTTCTCCGTCCAGTTGCCTGGTTACGTTGAGGTGGATCCATGAAATCGTCATCATCACTTTGATGATCGCCACGAGCCATTCTGCTGATGTAGGAACAGACCAAATTGTTAATGGCAAAAATGTAAAATGCAATGGGTAAGCAGTTGCCACCTAACAGAAAAATATTAACTATTTGAATGCAAATGTGGTTGCCATACTATGCAGCCAGTTTGCCACACTGTCATATCTGTATTGTGGCAACAGACATTGTGTTCACATACTGTATTGCAACATGATTATACAAAATCCAAAGTGGCAAACACGCCAACTCGATGTGCACATTAGTTCCGTCCAGTGCTACCGATTGTGGCAACTATCAAAGTTTGGAAACTGTCGCAAATAATTCAGAAAAAAAAACAAGTCTCACAAATGAAAAAGAATGTTTGAGGTTACTATTATGTAAATTCAGTAAAAAATCAGTTTGCCTCGTTCAAGAGCGTGTATGTGACAACTATCTCATTCATTCAGTAAATTTTAGTTGCCCCCCTTGTGTGTGAGATTGAACACATTTGTGGCAACTATGACAGTCAGTTTCAGAAAATATGTTGCCGCAGAAGAGAACACATTTGTGGCAACTGCCACATTTGTTCATGTAGTTTAGTTGCCACACACCTGTTCACGTTCGGTCATACTGCCATAGTTGCCACATTCAGAAAGCATATTTTTTCTGATTACTTATCGTACAAGTTCAGCAAAATTAAAATTTGCCACATGGGAAGAGCATGCGTGTGGCAACTGCCACAGGAGTTCAATGAAATTAGTTGCCACCTCGTTTTGGGGTGGCAACTATGACAGTCATTTTCGGAAATGTGTTGCCACATGGGAGAACACGTTTGTGGCAACTACCACGTTTCTTCAGGTAGTTTAGTTGCCGCACATTTGTTCACGTTCAGTCATACTGCCAATTTCGTCACAGTCTGCAGTTTCAACCCCAAAACTAGACTAGATCTAGGTTTCAATGGCAACTGATTCAACCTCAAAATCACCCTTACAATTCTCGCGCGAAATGGCTGCAACCCCAAATTTCGAACCAATCCGCACCAAAACAACCCGGCGGACAACTCTCAAAATCCAAATGCAAGACTAATGCGTTGCCTACGAGCAGGCATAGCCTCACCGACGATGCCGCCGCAGCGGCGGCGACGAAACTGCCCACTCCCATGAAGCAACGGCAGGCACACAACTATGGCGCACCGCCGCAGCGGCGGGAACGCCGGCGCACCGCCGAATCGCCGGAATTTCTAGGAATGGATCTAGAAATCGAACAGGGAGGAAAGAGGGGAACAAAATCAGGGAGGGTATGCGATAGATGAAGCGAGCATTACATTCGACCCGCACGCGTTCCGGCGACGCCGCTCCGCTCCGACGTGCACCACCAACGCCCGCGAACACCGTCGACTGTCCCGCCTTCGCCGTCGCCTTCTCCCCTCGCCTTCTCCTCCAGTGGACTGTAATGCGAGTGGGTTGTGCCAGTAAATGCAACGCGGGGGAGAGTGAATGGAACCGTGAGGGAGAGGGTGGAGGGGTGTGCGACGTGTTTGACGTCAACTGCAGTCGGACCGTGGCGTGCGGGCGCATGGCAGTTCCACCGCACGCCTCTCAGTGGCAACCGCTGACCGCGGGATGGCAACTACCGTGCGGGCGAACCCACTCGCACACCGCACACTAGAATCGTCCAACGTGGCGCCGAAAACCAGCCCTTTTGCTCCAAGATTCGTGCAAAACGAAACCAACGGCGATGCTTGCGTGTGGACGGAGTGGTGAACGCCCACACGTGTGGGCGTTAACATTTCCGTTTTTTTATTCTTATATACCTCTCCTTGTTCTATACGGATTATGCTTTGCCCTTTTCCATCCTAGCACATAAACGTGACAGGCTTCATATGTTCCCAAAGAAAGGCATATACACAATACTTGTATGTAACGTTCACATCTTTAAATCTCAGCCTTTAATCTCTAAAATTAGTGGTTGAGATAATTTAAGAGATGTGGATGAACGTGGTGTCTTATTTATCTTCTACCTTAAGTATATAATACTAGATAGATAGATGTTTTGTAACACATGTAACTCCGTTGAAATTTTCGTTATCTATTTTTGTAAGGCTTTTACAGGTTCTTACCGGTGGCCCACAGCGGCTATGGTTCAGTTGCGTTTTCATTATCAGATAGCCACTGAATGGAAAGGTTTGGCTGATGAATGCTAGCTTTTTCCCAGCTTTTAGCAGCACAAACTTACATTCCGTGGGTATTGATCTTCTCGCACAACTTTCTTCTCTTCTTAAAGCTAAACGGAAGGCTCCTGGAGCTGAAGGTCACCAGCAACGTCTGACATGTCCGCGACCCTAAACAGGGAACCACTGTCTCAGTCCTAGAGCATCAAGGCTGTGTTGCCATTCATAAAAATGTATCTTGTTTATTTGGCTTACTCCAGTATCTCACGGAGACTTAACACTTCTAAGATCAACGTCAAACATTTCCTTTTACCAACACATTTCCTTTTCTCATAGTTTCCTTGTGCACAGTTTGTAATAATCAATGTCTTCAGGTCTCTTCAGGCTCCAATTTGGACTCGTTTTTTAGGACAAGCAAGTTTGGTACCTGGGTATATGTACACCCTATATGAAACAAATAGTAATTACAAAAAAAAGTCAAAAAATAAACTTGACCTTCTGTTGTATTCATACTATCAAATATGTCCGTGCGTTGCAACGGAAGAAAAACAATTAGATTATGCCAGGATGAGATAAGGACTTTTAAAATGTCATTTCATAAATTATGTCTGAATAGTGTCATTATGAGATAAGGGATTTCTAAAAAGTTGATTCAAAAACTGAAAATGTGATGGTCTCATCATGATTTGATTTCCTAAGGCGCCACAAGAAATATATTTTTTAGGCTGAGCAAACTGCAATGATAGACCCTGCCTGAGCTAGACTGGTGAATGATCTGCCTCGCCTTGACCTGGCATCGCGGCGTTTTTCATGACCAGTAAAACTATAGTACCAAAATAAATATAGCTATGGAGGCAAATTAGACATTTAATCATTTTCATATAAGCTTACAAAAACTAACCCATAGGAAGTTGTGTCAACTTTTTTGGGACCTAGCGTTGTGTAGACCACAAAAATCCTTTTTATACCCGACGCACGATAGACTAAATAAAATCATAAAGCTACCTTTAAAGATCCCCTAAAAGAACTCTATGTAAGCGGTGGTTTGTTTTGTTTGTTATTTACGGATCTGTTTGAATTTTTATAAATTTTTTTCTAAAATTTCATGGACATTATTTCCAAATTCCCGAATATGTTTTGAATACACATCTCTGAATTAACGAACATTTTATGATTTCTCAAAAAATTCTAAAACTCACAACTTTTTGAAATTTGGAAATTTTGGAAATCTCGGATTAATTTAAAGAAGGAAAATAAAAAACAGAAATAATAATAAGAAAAAAGGCAAAAAAAGAAATAAAAATAGGGGGTGTCACGCCTCTCACACATGGGCCGGCCCATACGCATGCCGGGAGGAGGAGGTGCGCTTGCATTAAGAAAGAAAAAAAGAAAAAAAAAAGGGGTGGATCCTAGGATAGAACGCAGGTCTCCGACCTGGGACACTGAGGTCTTGGCCACTGCTTTACTTCTCTGCTTGTTATATGAGGGTAACACTATATAAGAATCAAAGCCCAAGGAGACTTTGAAAACCACCCGAATCATTTTCTTCGCATATGGGTGGCATAGTGGATAATTTATAGCAACTTCAGGGGTAGTATTTAGACGGACGACCAGAAGCAGTAATCTCTTTATTATTAGGTAGAGATAAGAAGTTTAGCCATGAAAAAAGAAATCCATGGCATTGTTGGTGACAAAAAAATAAACATTGTATACAAGTTACTATTTACACTTTTGTCCTTGAAATTTTCTTTCCCCCCCTGAAGTCTACGGGAATTACTTCCTTCCTGAAACTTTTTATATGAGTACAAAAGGTCAAGTTTATTTTAAAAAAGTTACAATTTTTTTGACTTTTCTTGAAATTTCTATTTTTTCTCATACCAGGTGTATACACACACACGCGAGAGAGACAAAGGGTATTTTTGGCAAGACTGGACAAGCACGCCTAATTCCTGAGTGTATATACACCCCATATGAAAAAACAAGCATTACAAAAAGTCCAAAAATTCTGAAACTTTTTTTGAAATAAACCTGACCTTCTATCGTATTCGTATAAAATGTTTGGCCAAGCAAAAAAAATCCATTTTATTGTTGATGAACAACAAACAAAAGCAGCACTATATACAAGTTACTATTCACACTTTTTGTCCTTGAATTTTTTTCCATGAAGTTGACGCGAATTTTTTCCTTCATGAAATTTTTTGTACGAGTACAACTGAAGGCCAATTTTATTTCAAAAAATGTTTCAGACTTTTTTGACTTTTTCTTGACTTTTTTACGTTTTCCCCACGTCAGGTGTATATACACCTGAGAGCCAAAATGGTATTTCCCGTAAGACTGGACAAGCACGTTTGGTTTCTGGGTGTATATACGCCCTAAATAAAAAAAATAGTAACTACAAAAGTAGTCAGAAAATTCCGAAACTTTTTGTGAAATAAACTTGACCTGCTGTTGTATCGTATAAAATGTTTGGCCAGTGAAAAAATTCCATGGTATCGTTGGTTAAAAAAAATCAACACTGTATACAACTTATTATTCACACTTCTTGTCCTTGTGATTTTTTTTTGTATTGAAGTGAAGGATTTTTTTTTCCTTCGTGATACTTTTTATACGAGTACAAGAGAAGGTCAAGTTTATTTAAAAAAAGTTTCAATTTTTTTGTTTTGTTTTAAATATTTTTATTCTTTTTCCCATATCAAGTGTACACCCAACAGCCGAAGGTATTTCCTATAAGACTGGAAAATCCCCTTTGGCTCTCGGGTGTATAAACAACTGATATAGGCAAATTTCAAGAAAAGGCAAAAAAATGTGAAAGAATTTTTAAATAAACTTGACCTTCTGTTGTACTCATGTTAAAAGTTTCACGAAGGAAAAACTTCACGCCGACTTCAGAGCTAAAAGACAAAATCTCAAGGTAAAAGTGTCAAAAGAAACTTGTATATAGTGTTGTTGTTTTTATTTCCTAGGACAAACTTTTCATACGAATACAACTGAAGGTCAAGTTTATTATAAAAAAATATTTGGATTTTTTTGACTTTTTTTCAATCACTATTTTTTCATATCGGGTGTTTAAACACCGAGGAGGTAAACGTGCTTGTCCGTAAGATAGGACAATCACATTTGGTTTGTGGGTGTATATACATCCTATATGAAAGAAAGTAATTACAAAAAAGTAAAAAAAAAACTTCTTTAACTAAATATGACTCTCTGTTGTATTTGTGTAAAAAGTTTGGTCTAATGAAAATATTCATGATACTGTAAAAGTATAAAATCAATATTATATACTCCCTCCGTCCGGAAATACTTGTCGGAGAAATGGATGTATCTAGACGTATTTTAGTTTTAGATACATCTATTTTTATGCATTTCTCCGACGAGTATTTTTGGACAGAGGGAGTACAAGTTATTATTCACGCTTTTTGTCTGTGTGATTTTGGTCTTTTTGTCCTGAAGTCGATGGGCATTTGTTTTCTTCGTGAAACTTTTTATACGACTACAACAAAAGGTCAAGTTTATTGAAAAATGTTTAAGATTTTTTTTACCTTTTGTTTGAAATTTCTATATTTTCCCCCATATATGGTGTATATACACCCGTGATTCAAAGGGTATTTCCCAACTAGCATTTTTTTTGTCTCAGCTCTCCTTTCGGTTGGTGCACAATTAGATGTACTACCTCTGTCCAAAATTAACTGCCGCTAAAATGAGTGTTTCTACAACTGTCGCTGAAACGAGTGAATCTACAAAATGCGTCTAGTTACACTCATTTCAGCGACAGTTAATTCTAGAAGGAGGGAATAGTATTTAATCCTATGACGGGTTTGGAGTTCACCATTCGGTTAGAGCAAAAATTAGATCTATCTAGTGGTATGCCATATCAAATGATGCATCACGTGAACCATTTATCATTCCGCATATTATGCTACAAAGAGAAGAAAAGACAATAAAATAAACACATTGCTCTGTGTCGCGAGTGCTTTTGCTAACATTAATGTTTAGGCAACACCTAAATAATGAACATGTTTTGTACTTTTTCTGTCACGAACTGGATAATGTACATGCAATCTTCAGATTGACAGCAGAGAAGTAATGTATACTGATGTGAGTGTCAGGCACGTTTAAGTTAGTCTTTCCCGGCTGCGGCAACGCACACTTTTCCTTCTAGTACTCCCTCCGTTTCATAATGTAGTGCCTATAGATTTTCTAAAAAGTCAAACTTTGTAAACTGATCAAGTTTGTAGAGAAAAAAATTTATATCTACAATAGCAAAAATATATAATGTGAAACTACATCTTATGATGAATCTAGTGATATATGTTACGCACTTTAGATGTAAATATTTTTCTCCACAAACTTGGTCAAAGTTTGTAAGGTCTGACTTTTCAAAAAATCTATAGGCACTACATTATGGAATGGAGGAAGTATGTGGCTATGTGCTCTGTTTTTGGCTGCGATCCAAAAGCATGAAAGGCTTGTTAAGAGAATCTCATGGACAGATATAACAGATGGGTTACGAATGGATTGTTCATATAAGTTCAAGTAAAGTAAACCAGCCTGTCGTAGCGAGACAAATTAGATGTATACATGCGCTCTTGAGTGGAGTTTATGAGCATGAGCTTTGTAAACTGTGAAGCTTTATCCAAAAAGAAAAAAAGAAAACATTGTGAAGAAGAACTCATACTCTTTTCGTGAGAATTTCATAATAACTGATGGTTAATGTTTCAAAATTTCCGTACAAATGATGGACATAATACAGGTAAATTATATAAATCTGCAAAACTCTAACTTCAAATGCGTGAGAATATCATTTTCTCCTCATGTTATTGCTGCTTTTTTTCCCAGAGAAATTGGCTGCCGATTCATTAAACTGAAAAGAAAAGAAATGTACAAAGATAATGTTGCATCATGCCTGCGTGGGGAACGTATGCGTTGAAGCTTCTCCATTTGCTCAGTCTTGTTTTCCCGGATAACACAGCAGTAAAGAAATGCAGAGCCCAAGCAAAAATAAGCCTAGAGCAAGCGGCCCATCCCGAACGAGGCCCTGGCCCTTGCTCTCCACCAGAAGAAAAAAGAGGGAGGGCTTCTTTGGATCACAGGATTTGCAAAACAAAGGAATAGAAAAAATGGAGGATTTGATTGCCATGACATAGTCAATCCTGTGGATTTTTTCCAGAGGTCGGACCTCATGTGTAAATTCCTTTGGAATCAGCACCTTGGAGACACAATCCTGAGGAATTTTAATGGCCCAATCCTTTGTTGATCCAAATGTGTTCCATAGGAAACAATCCTGAGGATTGATATCCCATGAAAATCCTGTGAAAATCCTCCAATCAAAGAAGGCCGGAAGGGTCGACAAATGGAGGGAAAGCTCTCCCGTTCTGAAAAAAAAGCTCTCCCCATCCCACTGCCTAGCTCGAAACCACCGCCGATACTCCCGACGGTAGCCCATGGAGGCGGCGGAGGAACCCCACGCCTCCGACTCGTCCGTCTCCCCTATCGGCGTCGACGCCCCCGCCTCCAACCCGGTACGTTCTCCTCGCCGCCCTCCGGCGCTGCGCGTACCGCTCGATCGATTCGCTGCCGCCGCCGCCGCCCCCTTTTATTGAAGTTCTGTGTTCTGAGCTCGTAGGTTGTCGCCGCCGGCGCGAGGAAGCGGAAGGCCCCGGCAGCGACTGCGAGGAAGCCTCGGAAGCAGCAGGTTTGTACTGTACTGTAGCAATAAGTCAATAACCTGCCGTCGCAATCTTGCTTGCTTGTTTGATTCGTCTGAAGCTGTTCCATCTATGTTCATTGTTTGGTGTAGGCTCAAGAACCCATTCAGATCCCTGTATACTACGGACAAAGAGAAGAGTTTTATTGCGTGAAAGGCGATGATTTAGTTGATTGTTCATACATTTCTCCTAGAGCAAAAGATTGTGCACATGTAATCGGCCAACTACCGCCGCAGCCGCAGTCGATGTCATTGGTGGATCTACAGCTCTGGATCTTTAAGCTGTTCCGGCTCCATCCAGAAACACAAGATCTCTCTATTAAGGGGTTCATCAAACAACGCAAAACTGACTTGTTGGACGACTTTGAACCTGACTGGTATATGGAGTACTGCCCTTGGGACACATGTTACTTTCAAACTGACAAGTGCTGGAGTGCCTTTGCCAATAAATTAAAGCGGAAAAGGAATGTGATGCAAAAGTTCATGCTGTATGCAGAATGCTCTGAGATCAAGCATTATGCTATTTTGCTCAAAGCCGTGCATGATGATTACTCTCAGTTGGCAAGGGTTGTGTTTCCTGGGACAAAATGCCTAACAACTTCTAACTTCCGCTTCCTCCGCCTAGTGGAAGACCTGTCAATGACACCTAAGGAAATTATAGCTTATCTCGCTAAACACTATGGCGAGCAGATGAGCCCCCCTGAGGCGTGGAGGGCAAGGCAGAAGGCTCTGGAGCGTGAGTATGGTACATTTTACGATTCACACAACTTTGCGCCGAGGTTACTTAAGGATATAACATGTAAAACCCCTTGGGGTTTTGTAGACATCAAGGATGCAGAGGTTGCAGGATGTAACAACTTTCGAGTACTCCACCGTATATTTTGGGCTTTTGGGCAGTGTGTGCCGGCTTTCAATCATTGTCGCCCTGTGCTATGCATTAAAGGCACACCACTATGCGGGAAATATCAAGAGGTGTTGTTGACTGCTGTAGCATTAGATGCTAATGGTTACTCCATTCCAGTAGCATGTGCCGTCGTTGAGGGGGAGACCAAGGAAAGCTGGATGTGGTTTCTTAGGAATTTGGAGCAAGCAGTGAGGCATCCATCGGATGTTTGCATTGTACATGACTACAAAAGAGAGTTGATCGATGCTATAGAGGACTTTCTAAGTTCCGATCAGCAACAATGGGGGAAAGTAGAAAGCCGGTGGTGCATGGAACACCTTGCCGAAGACTTCTTTGCATATTTTGGCGACAAGAACCTGGGTTGCTGTTCAAGAAACTTTGTCAGCAGAGGCGACTAAATAAGTTTGTTAAAATCTGGAAGGAGCTCGATGAGTGACAACAAAATATACAGCAGAGAGAGAAGGTGGTACTAGTGGGGAAATGCAGCAAGAGTTAGGCCAACTCCACCGTGCGACCCCAAACGGACGTCCGTTTTGTCCGGTTTTTGTCCCTTTGGATAGGGATTTGGGGTCGTGTCCGGGCCTGTCCTGGGATGCGGTGGCCGTGCGCCCAGCGCGCGGACGCATCCCGGCCGCATCCTGTCCGCGTATTATTTCTTTGCAAGTCCTTAACTTTATTTCATCATTCATTTTTGGTACATGAAAAATACATCATCACATTTTGACTAGTAAAGCAAGACCAAAGAAAACAAGAACCACAAGAATACATTTAGAAGATACCCAACTTCCATAACTGCTCCCTTTGAGTTGGGTTAGGGCCTTCTCGATGCACTCGTTGTTGATCTGTGGAGGAGGAGGCTCGATCTGGCATCCTCCTTTCTTCTTCAAGCCAGAAGTCGATGTTGCTTCCTCCTCACACCTAGTCTCGTGTCTAGCCTCTAATCTAGCAACAATTGCACTTGTCTCATTTATAGCCTTTATGCTAGCTAAAAGTGCACGAACATGTACTAAATTTCGCTCTATCAATATATCGATGTACTCTTCTTCCCAATACCAAAACTTGCATCCTTTCTACACAACAAAATTTGAAGTTAGAACAACTAGTTAAATCTAGAGCACAAACCGAAGCTAAAGAAAGCGCATACCCCATCGTTTAAGCACTTGATGAACACCCATCCGGGATGTTCCGGCGTTGTAGACACGCGGCGCACGACCATCCTTGGGCAGTGGTCGCACTTAATGAGTGGCAACGGTGCGCCGGCGAGCTTTTGGGCAAGCACCGAGCCCGGTCGACCGCCATTCGTGTATCTGCCGGCGGACCACCGATGGTGCAGATCCGAGCGGCTAGAGGAGGAGCCACTGCCTGCATGTGGCCTTGCGGCCCTGCCAGGGCTTCCGGTGAGGTGCCCGGCCAGTCCATGGCGCGCCCCGGCCTTCCATAGCCGGCCGAGCTCAAGACCGACCGGATCCGCCCCAAAACCGGCCGGCGGGTGCGCAAACCAGGTGGCCGTGGTTGGGTAGCTCGACGGCGCCGAGGGGAAGGGGTTGGGCGAGCTCGCGTCCGAACTGCACGGCTGCAATGGCAGCGGCGGCGGCGGCAGCGACGGGAAGAGTGGAGGGGGTGCGGCCGGAGGGAGGGAGGGGGGCGGATAGAAAAAGGCCCGTCTTGTGCCACCAACGGGCGGGCCAGGGGGGGACACGCGCAGACGACCCGCGTGTCCGCGTGGTGTCCGTTTCACCCCAAAAGCGGCGCAAGTTTGGGCCGGGAATGGGTCGAAAGCGGACACAAAGCGGACAAAAGTCCGTTTGCTCCCGCGCGATGGGCCGCCTTTTTTGTTCCTTTTACCCCAAACGGACGGGGCCGGACAGGATAGGGTCGCGCGGTGGAGTTGGCCTTAGTCCAGCATGATGAGGCAGACCTGGTGGCACAAAGCCCATGCAACCGACCTGATTCAGTGGACTCTGAGGAGGAAGGAGATCATGCCAATGAAAACGAAGGAAAGGTAACAGAGTTTTCTGACTGGATCCGTCTGAAACCAATGGAGAAGTGGTCACTGGTGCATGACACGAAGGGATCTAGGTACGGCATCATGGGCGCTGATATATCAAATATATACAAGAATGACCCTGTATTGAAAGGGATAACATGCCTTCCGCTCAGTGCGATAGTGGAGGTGACATTTCTGCGCTTGGTAGAGCACTTCAAAAACACAAGTGCTGCAGCAAATGAAGCAATTGGCAACCCATCAATGAACTTCCCTGAACGGGTCCAGGATGACATGAATTCAAAAATGCAGAAATCCAAGATGCATTGCGTGATTTGCCTAGACACCAAAACAAGAAATGTTTTCCAGGGGAAAGAGTTTCGGAATTTTACAGTTCAGTCAAGGCAGAAGAATGAGGTTGTTCACCTGAAATCGGAAAGCATAAGTAAGTTTGGCGAATCCACAATACAAGAAAGTGCCACCTGTTCATGCAACAAACCACAACTGCTTCACATGCCCTGCACTCATGTCATTGCCGTCTGTTGTCAGATTGGGGTTAGCACTGCTACATACATGTCTCCATACTACAACCTGGCCTACCTAGGTAGGATCTGGAGTGGAAATTTTGATGAATATAAGATCTCACGCAGCTACAGAAATATCACGCCATTTGAATGCAATACAACAACTTGGATCCCAGACAAAAGATTGGAGTGTGGTCTTCCTGTTTTTGTAACATCGGACTGCCTAGAAACTGTTGCGGATGAGTCAGAGCAACAATGCAACACTGGAAATGGATCTACTGAAGACAATCAAGGAGCTACAACACGCGCTGAAGAACCTAATGAGATTTAAACTTCTGTTATCACCTATCAAGGTATTAACATTCTGGTCCCAAAATATGCAGTAGTCACTGTCGAGCTTATCCTATGTAAACTCTGAACCTCTGGTATTATTTGCAGTGCATGAAAACTGAATTTAGGCATATTAAGACAATATGGTTACTACGCCCATGGAAGACTGCAAATCAACCCCTCTATATCATGGATTATGAGTCCAAGGACTAGTCAAGACTAGTCTGTGAGTCTCAACTTCAGGCCCGGCTAGACTTCAGTGTCGACTAGTCTTTGAGTCGAAACTTCAGTGTCAATTCGTGTCGATTAGTCACGCTTAGTCTATGAGTCTCAACCTCAGAATGACTTGTTGACTCATCGACTCGTAAACCTTGCTCTATATTATTATTTTTCCAGTAGTTTACACCATTATAGTTTGATAATTTTGTTGGAACTCTTGCATGCTCGAATGCCAAATTGTTCTAGAAGACATCATTTCTTGTTTAAACATATTTTTCTCTGCAAGCAAGAATGTTGCCAAGATTTGTGCATCGTGAACAATTTCTCTGAATCCATATGCAAATGCGGTACAGAGTTCCAGTCTACAGTTTTTTTAAGTAGCCAGTCTACAGATTTGCCATCAGGTGTTGACATGTTGCTTTCAGTTTGCTCTGTTAGCACATTTACCTGTGCTAAGTTGGTCTTCCCAAAAACAAATATAATAATGCTATGTTTTTCCCAGGAGAAACTGAATGAGTACTGCGTATTCATCATTAAATTGAAAATATATGATATGTACAGAGATAATGTTGCATTATTGGTCAATTCTTTGCTACTGTTCTTCATCATTCATCATGTTTTTTTCTTGGGAGGAAAGTAATTTCCTGCTGTATTTCTTCACTTGTGTGATCAGTGAAGAAACTGTTAGACCTTTCAACCTGAGCATTGATAGTTGTGGATGGCACTAGGAGAGTTGGGACAATTTTCGTTGGTTTATTTCTCACACAATGCCATGCCAACCTGAGGGGTTGGGGATACATATTTATAGGCTGCTAGCCAGCCAAGGCATATGCTAAGATGCTGCTAAGATGCCAGTCTAAGATGCTAGTCTAAGATGCTAGTCTAAGATGCTAGTCTAAGATGCTAACTGACAGTTCTTGATGGTCAAGAACAGAACTCTATCCTAACAGCCAGTCCTTGATGGTCCAGGACTTTATCCTCCTAACTGCCACAAGGACCATGTGCTGCAGCCCCACAAGGACCCTAGTACACAGACTTATCCATCATTCTCCCCCTAAGTCTTGTACGTCGTCTTGTGGGAGAGTTGAATCATCCCAATCCTGGAGCAAAGTTCGAGGAACTTGACCCTCCCAAGGGGCTTGGTGAGCAGGTCTGCGAGCTGATCCTTGGTGTTGATGTAGCTCGCCTCGATGCTCCCTTCTTCCACACAGCTGCGGATGAAGTGATACCTCAGTTGGATGTGCTTGCTTCGTTCGTGGAACACGGGGTTCTTTGCTAGGGCCAGGGCGGACTTGCTGTCCACCAGGAGCTGCACCGTTTTGGTGTCTTGAACGAGAAGATCACCAAGCAGTCGAGCAAGCCAGAGCGCCTAAGTGCAGGCGGTGGAGGCCGCTATGTACTCAGCCTCACAGCTGGACAGGGCCACCACCTGCTGCTTGACTGATTGCCAGCTCACGAGACACTTGCCGAGGAAGAGGAGGATCCCGCTCGTGCTCTTGCTGGTGTCGATGTCACCGGCGTGGTCGCTGTCGCTGTACCCGACGAAGTGTGCCGCCCCAGGACACCTAGGGTAGTGGAGGCTGTGGTCGAGGGTCCCTGCTATGTAGCGGACGATCCTCTTCACTGCCTGCTGGTGTTCCGACGTTGGTCGCTCCATGAACCGACTGACATAGCCGACGGAGAATGCCAAGTCCGGCCGTGTGTGAGTGAGGTAGCGAAGGCTCCCCACAAGGCGTCGGTACTACGTAGCATCCACTTCCTCCGTCATGCTGTCGCGGCTCAGTTTCAGCCTCTCCTCCATCGGAGTGAGAGCTGGATGGCAGTCGGTGAGCCCAGCTAGCTCAACGATGCGCTTGGCGTAGGCGGACTGTCGAAGCGCGATCCCGGAGTGGTCCTGGTGCACCTCAATCTCTAGATAGAAGGAGAGGAGCCCCAGGTCATTCATCTGGAACGTGGCCTTCATGTCTTCCTTGAACGCCGCCACCTCTGCACCTTTGGTGCCGGTGATCACCAGGTCGTCAACGTAGACGCCCACCAGCAGGGCATTTCCTCCACTCCCCCGTCGGTAGACGGCAGCCTCATGCGGGCTCTGCTCGAAACCCATCTTCTTCAGCGTGGAGTCCAGCTTGGCGTTCCACGCCCTGGGTGCCTGCCGCAGGCCATAGAGAGCCTTGCGCAGGCGGAGCACCTTGCCCTCCTGGCCGGGAATCGTAAATCCAGGTGGCTGATGCACGTAGACTTCCTCCTTCAAGTCGCCATTGAGGAATGCCGACTTAACGTCCATGTGGTGGACACGCCAGCCCTCCTGGGCAGCCAGCGCAAGGAGAAGTCGCACGGACTCCATCCGTGCCACGGGAGCGAAAGCGTCGTCGAAGTCGACTCCTTCCTGCTGCAAGAAGCCTCGGGCCACCAAGCGAGCCTTGTGCTTGATGATGGCGCCGGCTCCATCCCTCTTCAGCTTGAACACCCACTTAAGGGTGATTGCGCGGTGACCTCGAGGGAGATGAGCGAGCTCCCAGGTGCGGTTTTGCTCGACCGCATCCATCTCCAACTGCATCGCGGCGCGCCATGCCGCGTCTCTCTCGGCCTCTGCAAAGGACCGTGGTTCGCCATCCTCACACGCGAGTTGTAGCTGCGCCTCCAGGTCAGTGGCATCAGTCCCGGCACCGGCTGGTCGCCGAGTAGATCATCCATCGTGCGATACCGCAGCTGTTCGCCTCCATACCATGCGTCGACCCGCTCCTCGTCGTGAGTGAGCAGGGAAGCGAACTTTATCGGGTTGTGCTCTGCATGAGCTGGTGCTGATGAAGACGAGCCCGGAGTGGCGACCGCCGGGGCTGGAGTATGCGGCGTCGCCGGTTGTGGTGTCGTCAGTGTAGCAGGCGCCGGAGTCGATGTAGTTGGGGCCGGAGTAGACGTGCCCGATGAAGAGGAGTTGTTTGCTCCCCCAGCTTCCTTGAAGTGGACGTACTCGACAATGAAGTCGTCATACGTCGGTGTCGAGCCGTCGTCCACCGCCTTGTCCCATTGCCACCCTTGCCCTTCATTGAACACGACGTCTCGCGCTGTGCGCACACGTTGTGTCTTTGGGTCGAGGATGCGGTAGGCCTTTGAGCCCTCCGCGTAGCCGATGAAGACTCCCGGAGTGCTCCTGTCGTCGAGCTCGCCGATGTGGCCGAGCTCCTTGGCGAACGCAAGGCAGCCAAAGACCCACAAATGAGAGACCGCCGGCTTCCGCCCATGCCAGGCCTCGTACGGAGTTCTGCCGTCGAGTGCCTTAGTAGGAGAGTGGTTGAGGATGTAGACGGCCGTTAGCACCGCCTCTCCCCAGAAGACAGTCGGCATCCCTCTCTGCTTGAGGAGAGCCTGAGCCATCCCCACAACCGTCTGGTTGCGCCGCTCGACGACGCCGTTTTGCTGCGGGCTGTATGGCGCGGAGTAGTGGCGCTGGATGCCCTCATCGGCGCAGTACGACGTGAATTCAGCCGCCGTGAACTTGCTGCCGTTGTCAGTGCGCAACACGCGCAGTTTGCGGCCGCTCTCCGCCTCCACACCAACCTGCGCGCGCCTGATGGCGTCCGCCGCTTCTCCCTTACTGCCGAGGATCATCACCCACATGTAGCGGGAGAGATCGTCGATGAGCAGCAGGAAGTAGCATCGACCTCCTGGTGTGGCTGGCGTCACCGGGCCACACAGGTCTCCGTGCACGAGCTCCAGCTTCTCCTTAGCCCGAAAACTCGCCTGTTGGGGAAAGGGGAGTCGTCTCTGCTTTGTCAGTACGCAGATGTCGCAGAACTACTCCACATGGTCGAGGCATGGCAGGCCTCGCACCATCTCCTTGGCACTTAGACGCTTCAGGGCCTCAAAGTGAAGGTGCCCAAAGCGCTCATGCCACTGCCACGCCTCGTCGTCTCGACGGACAGCGAGACAGACCGGTTGTGCCACCTGCACATCAAGGACGTAGAGTCGATTTTCACCTCTGGGCACCTTGGCGAGAAGGCGACGCTGGCGATCCCAGATGCGTAGGACCCCATGCTCAATCAGCACGCGTGAGCCGTTCTCATCCAGCTGTCCCAAGCTGATGATGGAATTCCTTAGCGCGGGGATGTAGTAGACACCGGTGAGCAGCCGGTGCTCTCCCATCTTGGTGGTGAAGATGACGGAGCCGACGCCCTTTATCTCCACAGCGGAGGCATCCCCGAACTTGACGGAGCCTCGCGCATCGGAGTCGAGCTCGGCGAAGAATTCCCTTCGACCGGTCATGTGGTGGGTGGCGCCGGTGTCGAGGCACCACCCCGTAGCCTTGTCCTTCCCGGAGCCATCGCCGAGAAGAGCGTGTGCTTTTGGCTCATCGAGGTGGATGAAAGCCTTTGCGACTGGAGTCGCCGAGGGTAGCTCAATGCTTGCATGCGCCATGAACAGAGCCATCTCCTCCTCCTTCGCCTGTGCGACATGAGCCTGGCCTTGTCGTGGTTGCCGACACTCATTGGCCCAATGGCCAAACCGGCCATAGTTGTGGCAACTGTTGTCTTGTGCCGGCTTGGGCTTGCCAGCGGCGCCGTCCTTGGCGCCTCCGCGGGCGTCACCTTCGGCACGTCCTTGTGCCCTGCCCGGGGGGCCTCTTCGCGCCTTACGCTGCTTGCCACGCTTGCGGCCGCCCGTCGAGGAGGAAGGCTCCCCCTTCTTCCTGTCACCAAGGCTGGGATCCCACTGCTCCCGAGTTAGGAGCAGCTTCCCGCCGGTGGTGACGGGCCCCGAGGGGGGCTGTGGCTCGTCGGTGTCGACGACCTTGAGTCGACCTATCGCCTCCTCGATCGTCATCGTAGAGAGGTCCAGCAACGACTCGATCAAGCGAGCCATCTGCTTGTACTTCTCGGGAATGCACCGAAAAAGCTTCTCGACAGCTCTCTCCTCGGTGTAGGTGGCATCGCCAAACTTCACCATCTTCTGCAGCAGAGTGTTGAGACGGAGAGCAAAGTCATCAACGTCCTCACCTGGCTTGAAGCCCAGGTTCTCCCACTCCTTACGAAGTGCCTGCAGGGTGGACTTGCGAGCACGGTCACTGCCGATGCGTGCTGCGGCGATGGCGTCCCAAGCCTCCTTGGCAGTACGCTTGTTGGAAAGCGAGAACTGCATCTCGGGCGGGACTGCGGCGATGAGGGCGTCCAGTGCCCGTCGATCCTCTAGGTGGTCGACGTTGCTGTCCTGGACTGCCTCCCACATGCGCCGCACCTGGAGCCTGACCTTCATGATCCTGGCCCACTCGACGTAGTTGGTTTTAGTGAGGGTAGGCCACCCAACACTGGAACCAACATCCCTGACCACAGTCCGGACCTCGTAGAGGCCGCGGTCCTGGTCGTTGCAGCCGCCGTCGCGGTGCGCGCCTCCACCTGGAGCGCGGGCGTGCTCGGCTGCCCACTGCGCCGTCCGCTCCTGCGCCACTTTGGCGCGATCTGCGTCGGCGCCGTCGTCCGCAGGCGCGGAGCTGCTGGAGCTGTGGGGGTTGCCGCGGAGTGCCTTGGCGTCCGCCGTAGCCTCACGGGCTGCTTCTGCTGCTGCTGCTGCTTCTACCTCTGCCCTGGCTGCTTCTACCTCCGCTCTGGCTGCTGCCAGCTCCGCTGCAGCCAGCCTCGACACTCTTGCCGCCGCAGCAGCTGCTGCTACAGCCGCTCGCTCACGCTCCTCTGCCACAACGCGCTCGGCCTCCTGCCGGCGCCGCATGCTCGAGGTAGCCGTGTGCTGAGAGCGACCTGCAGACATGGCTCGCTGCAGGGGGGCTGTTGCATGAAGAGGAGGCCGATGAAGACGAGCTGCTGCTCGACAGTCCGGAGGGAAGAAGGTAACCAGAGGCAGACGGAGCAGCTGCTGCTACCGACTTGGGCTGCTCACAGGAAATGCTCAGGGTACAGGTTAACCTGGCTCTGATACCACTTGTTAGACCTTTCAACCTGAGCATTGATAGTTGTGGATGGCACTAGGAGAGTTGGGACAATTTTCGTTGGTTTATTTCTCACACAATGCCATGCCAACCTGAGGGGTTGGGGATACATATTTATAGGCTGCTAGCCAGCCAAGGCATATGCTAAGATGCTGCTAAGATGCCAGTCTAAGATGCTAGTCTAAGATGCTAGTCTAAGATGCTAACTGACAGTCCTTGATGGTCAAGAACAGAACTCTATCCTAACAGCCAGTCCTTGATGGTCCAGGACTTTATCCTCCTAACTGCCACAAGGACCATGTGCTGCAGCCCCACAAGGACCCTAGTACACAGACTTATCCATCAGAAACAACATACTATAAAGAATGATAATGCATTTTTCTGCAGTTCTGCTGCATTTTTATGCTTACTGTTGGATGATGAAACAATTTCCAAGATCTTTCTGAACTTCTTTACGTGTACAGACAGAGGACCATTCTGCACTCAGTTCTTCTTCTTATGTGTTTTTCCTTCAGAACGTTTTTCATTTGGTGTTCATGACACCGATTCCTAACCTCATTGAACTAGCTAAGTTGCTTGATTAGACTGATGAATAATCAACCAGCCATTCTTGAGTTGGAACAGGCCAACAGCCATGTCCATTAAATGAATAAAATCACTTTCGCCCAGAAAGATTTTGAATGAAAGCACATGAAGCTGGACGGCTGGACCATGTTTAATTCTTTTCGCTGCAGACACCCTTTTCTTTTCGCGATGTGCTATGAGCACCCTGCGACCGTTGCTACTGGTGGTGATAATCTCACTGATTACTTCCCTCCAGAACTAAATATGGCGCCGGGGCACGTCGCACCCGTGCTCGGGAGGAGATGTGTTTGCTAGGTGATGATATTTTGTACTCATGATAATGATAGGAAAATATGGTGTTACATATATATGATCGGATATTCAATTCGGTGGTTGGGGCTGATCTGCACCTGGTGAACAGTAAATTCAAAAAAATATAAAAAAATCTGAATTTTTTTAGGTGGAAGATATTCCAATTCGAGATGTTCTTGCCAAATTTCAGCTTGTTCGGACATCTGAGGAGCTCATGGCAAATAAAGACAAAATCGGTCAAACTTTCTTACATCCCCAAAATTTATCTTTTTTGCTGAGAGCTACTGAAATGTCCAAACTTCACGAAATTTGTCATGGACTTCACGCACATGAGCATCTAGCATCACAAAAAAAAATCATTTCTCTTTGATTTTTTTTACTATTTTAAACGAATTTACTATTTTGCCAAAATGTTGCGTCCAGTATCCACCATTTTTTGTTAAAATAATGGCTTGGATTATACGATTATATTATTGCGGTAAGGATCTTCCATTCAACTCCTTCCGTTTTCAAATTAATTGAAGTTTCAGTTTTTTCACAAGTCAAACTTATCTGCTTTTAACCAAATACATTGCAAATTTTTATAGTGAAATCTATATTCATTTGGGAGTCGGAAATAAAAAAACAAGTTTTCCATGAATAGTTAGGTCAAAAAAATGTTGTACTTTTTTTTAACTATTCATTGCTGAATTTTTTATTGTTCATACCTCCCAAATGATTTTCAGATTCATATTTGTACATGTTTGCACTGTAACATGGTTTCCATCTTGTACTGTTTCTTCTAGGGGTGTCTGATGTTTTATTGCGAGCTTTTTTGGGAGAGTTCTTTCTCAGTGGGGACGAGAGCCCACAGCCTTCTCACAGCCTAGGTACAACCGTTGAACCTCCTGGCGAGCGGCCCTGTTATGACCGACATATTAGGGGCTTAGCCCAGTGGGTTGTGGTCCAAGTTATCTTATCGTTATTAAGGGGCTTAACCCAATCATCTTATCATTATTAGGGTTGTTTGTTTAGAAGTCAAGTAATCCTCTCTATATAAGAAGATGAGATGTATCAATCTAATCAAGCAAGAAGCAATCATTGTTTGCTCGGCTTCCCTTAGGGAGCCGGGAGACCTAACCCTAGCCGCCTCTTGCGCTGCCGCCGCCGCCTCTTCTCCACCACGCAAGGACGGTGCCCAGCCGCCGGCCGCCGCGCCCTCGTCCTCGTCTTCCTCCATCTTTCCCCTACAATCTTCGCCCTAGAACCGGCAGAACCCTACCTCCTAACACATTGGTATCAGATAGCTTAGTTTCGATCGTGTGTTCGCTGCTGCCAATCCGTCGCTTCCGCTGCCGACCGTCACCACCGCGCCACTGCCCTCCCTGTCCGCGCCGCTGGTTGCATCCTCCGGCGCCGCCACCACCCAGATGACGGCGCCCTCCACCGCACCACCGACCGCCGTCTACTCCCCGGCGGAGATCACCGGGGTCCTCAACGATCTCGTCACTGCCGTCCAGGGGATACGTCTATACCTAGCTGTAAGTGCATCTAGTGCCCCTTAGTGATTTTGGTGTATTGAAGACTTATAGGTTAAGGATCTAATGTGTTTATGAGTGTACACAGGTCTATAAGTCTATGAGGAGTTTGATATTTAGAGAGAAAGTCGACCCCTAAAAATGAAGTTCTTCGACTGAAGACTTTGATATTCTGAAGACTTTCTGAAGACTTTGAAAGTGAAGAAATTGGTGTGACCTTGAAGACTTGGTATTCATTCAAGGAACATGAAGCGTGAAGACTTTGTTTTCGTAGTTTCATTTTCTCTTTCTTGAGTCATAGGAAACACCGTACTGTTAAAGGGGGGGGCGAGGAAATACTAAGGAGAAAATTTCCAGGTGATGCTCAACTCAAATCCCACACCTACCAATCCCTTCGAGTGAAGCCATTGGGAATCTCATACAGTTCAGTCAATTTCTTCAGTGACAGAGACGCAGTTCTTCTGGTCACTGAGGACTTTGCTCTGACCGAGGAGTTAGGAATTCGCTAGTGCGAATTGCCTACACTGTGAGGAACATGATAGCCCTGAGGAATCTGAACCTCAAATTTCCGACCGTTGCTGTGCTACGTGCCAGCTGTCCCAAAATATCTTATCCATCCAACGGTCATATCATTGAAGGGCATTTATGTCTTATCATGTCGGGCTGCTCCCTAGGCTATAAATAGCCGCCTCCTACAACCACTAGCTGGTTGGCTGCTCCGCGAGAACTTGACACTTGTCATTTGAGAGCAACCCATCCTCCGAGGACTTTGAGCGAAAATCATCAAGTGAGGAAAATCCAAAACCCAAACCCAAACACCTACAAACCGAAAGTGAGTGAGCATCACTGAAGAGATTGATCCTGCGTGGATCCGACGCTTGTTACCTTTGAAGACTGTGCTTCTTTCAGACGGTTAGGCGTCATGGTATAGAGCATCCAAGAGGAATTGTGGATCGCCGAGTGACCGAGTTTGTCAAGGTTCGGAAGTCACCTGAAGACTTACCACGAGTGATTGGGCGAGGACTGTGTGTCCTTAGCTCAAGGAGAATACGGTGAGGACTGTGTGTCCGGGACTGGGTGTTCTCAGGTTTAAGTACCTAGCCGCTCCAACCAGACATACAACTGAGACAACAGTTGGAACTGGTCTACCAAATCATTGTCTTCACCAAGCCGACTGGTTCTATTTCCTCAACACTTTCATTTCCTCATTACTGTGTTGCATGTTTGTTCATATCTGTGTTTGAAGACTTTGACTAAAGACTTCCTCAATTTTCTCAGTTCAATTTCTTCAGTCTGTTTGTCTTCATCTTGTGCTATCCTGTGTTTACGCTTTCTGTACTCTGTGTTTGTCTTCATTTCATCATGATGACCATGCATGTATTCTGCTATGTTTACTTCTGAGTACTTATTCCGCTGCTAGTAGTTCTTCGCTAAGGAATTTCCTCACTGGCAAATTCCTCAGTGAAGAATTTCATAAAAATCGCCTATTCACCCCCTCCTCTAGTCGATATAACGCACTTTCAATTGGTATTAGAGCAAGGTACTCCCTTGTTCTGTGTGATTTTGGTTTAACCACCTGGAGTTTTAGTTATGTCGACCGCAGGTATGATCAAGGTCTCTGCTGGGTGTCCTACCTTTGATGGGACGGGCTACCCCTACTGGAAGAACAAGATGCGCATGCATCTTGAGGCAATTGATAATGATCTATGGTGCGTTGTGGAAAATGGTGTTCCCTCCGTCTCACCCTCACTAAACGCTACCGATGTGAAGAGATTCAAGCAACTCGATTCCCAAGCGAAGAATATCATATGTGGCCATCTGAGTAAAGGACAGTATGGTAGAGTGAGTGCTTTGGAAACTGCTAAGCTTATCTGGGATAGGCTGTCCAAGGTCAATGAAGGAGTTTCAACTCAGCGTGACTCTCGAGTTGATGTTCTTCGCAATCTCTTCAACTGCTTCAAAAGACTCGACAATGAAAATGTTCAGCAAACCTTCGATCGCCTCACTGACATCTCAAATGAGCTTCAAGAACTTGGTGCCACTGACATCACCGACCATGAGGTGGTGAAGAAATTGCTGAGATCGCTTGATTCCTCATTTGATACTCTGGCATTGATGATACAAGAGCGTGCTGATTACAAGTCACTTGACCCTGCTGATATCCTCGAAAGGCTAAACACTCATGAGTTCTAGCTTGCTGAAAAGAGAGATCTCTATGGTTCGAGCTATGGCAGATCACGTGCACTGAAGGCCAAGGCAGTATCAGAATCCGAAGATGAAGACTCTGGTAGCAGCCTTGGTGACCCTGAAGAAACGAGTCATGATCTAGCACTGCTTGTGAAGAAATTCCAGAAGTTCTCAAGACGTGGTCGCTTTGGAAAACCCTCAAGGAGCAATGATTCCTCATCCAGTGACTACAAGAAGAGGCTTTGTCACAAGTGCAAGAAACCAGGACATTACATTCAAGATTGTCCTTAGTGGGAAAAGGAATCAAAGAAGAAGAAATACAAGGATTACAGTTCTGATGATGCAAAGAAAACGAAGAAGTCCTCAAAATCTTCATCATCAAAATCCTGAAAGTCTTCATCTCACAAGAAGAGCAGCTCCAAGAAGGCTCGGGCATTCATTGGCAAGGAAATGGACTCTGAAGCTGAATCTGAGGAACAAGAAGAAGAGGAGGCTTCTGAGGACTCTAAGTCTGGTGTGGCAAGCCTAGCCCTCGCTACTGCATTCGTCAGCAAGTCTATCTTCAACTCTGAAGAAAATGACCTCACCAACAAGGCTGATGAAGGCAACGATGACTATGCTCCCACCTATTGCTTCATGGCAAAGGGTGCAAAGGTACCTAAATACACCTCCTCTGAGTCTAGTGAAGATGAATCTGATGAAAACCTTAAGCCCAGCTACACTAAACTTGCTAAGATTGCTGTGAAACAACAAAAGGCTTTTGAAAAGGTTCAAAACATGCTTGCTCAACAAACCAGCGCTGCTCAGGAAGAATTCATTCCTCCATGTTTAAAATGCATTGAACGAGAATCTGCTAATTCCTCACCTGAATGTTCAAATGCTTCTAATGTTACAAATTCTTCACCTGTCTCTGCTATCACTAATTCCTCATCTGAGGACATTAATAGTATCACTGACGATGCAGGGCTGAAGGAATTGTACATGACAGGCATGTACAAAAGCCTCAAAGGGCATCAGACTCTTTGTGATGTGCTTAAAAAGCAGATCCTCAACAGGAACCCTAGGAAAGAGGGTATTGCCTTTGAGAGGAAACTCAATGCTGATGGTACATATTGGAAGCTTGAGCAGTACCCCAAAACCTCATGGGTTGCTGCAAAGGGACCTCCAGTTGACCCATCTAACTTATCTGGCTATACATGTGAATCTTCTCATTCTTCTGATGAGTCATTTGACTCCAACTATAAACTGTTCAAAAATCAGAATGGTGAAGTATTTGCTAGATATGTTGGCACTAATTGCAGGAATGGCTCCCCTATGAAGAAAATCTGGGTTCCCAAAAGGTGCCTTTAAAGTCTTCAGGTGAATGTCCTCATGACACCACCCGTGAAGAATAGGAACCCCAGATCAAATTCTTCATATGGAGCAAATTCTTCATATGGATCCAAGTCCTCATACGGACCAAATTCCTCACGTGGATCAAATTCCTCAAAAGGATCAAAGTCCTCATATGAACATCATCATGCTAACAACTCTGTTTCGTAGGGAAGAGCCAAGTGCTATGAATATGAGCATTATTCTTCTAATCATTATGTTCATAAGTCCTCAAAGAATTTCTCTGCTTATTCATATGCTTACCCTAACCCCTCTTATGTGAAACGTAACGGTTTGGCCGCTATGCCACCATTCTCATATGGAGCTCACAGAGTGATGAACTCTTTGCCACCCCTTCAGATGTGGGTGGTGAAGAAAAAGAACTAATCTCTTATGCAGGGTCAGGTCTCCAGACGTGCTCAAAAGTCTGAAGAATTTGCTGGGGACCTGACAAAGTGCCTGAAAGGACGCAGGCTAACCATGATGAAATGAACTTTCATTTCACACATCCTACCTCTGTTTTATCTGTCTTACTGCTTGATGAAATTGATCTGATGAATTGTGATATCATATTCTTCACTGCTGAAGTATATGAGTTCGTAAGTTGCACTAATTCATCTGCAGGATGATCAACCCAAAGCCACTGAGTGGGTCCTTGATAGTGGATGTACAAATCACATGACTGGTGACAGGAATCTGTTGATGGATGCTCCTTTATCGTCATCACATCTGAAGCATATCATCTTCGCTGATAAAAGCAAAAGTCAGGTATTGGGTCTAGGTAAAGTTGCTATAACAAAGGATCGACACATGGACAAAGTCATGCTTGTTGAGTCTTTAGGATACAACCTTATGTCTGTCTCAATGCTTTGTGATCTTGATATGATTGTTGTCTTTGGCAAGTATCATTGTGTTGTGATTATGAAAGCTGACAAATCCAAAGTCTTTGAAGGCTTTAGGAGAGGAGACTTGTATATTGTTGATTTCTCTGCAGATTCACAACTAGCCGTGTGCCTACTTGCAAAAGCTTCAGAAGGATGGCTACATCGTCGACTTGGTCATGTAGGCATGAGGAATTTGCACACGCTTGCGAAGAAGAAGCATGTCATTGGCATTGAGAATGTAAAATTCCTCAAGGATCACTTATACGGTGCCTGTGAAGCTGGAAAGATGACCAAGGCCAAGCATCCAGCAAAGACCATCATGGCCACTGCTCGTCCATTCGAATTGCTTCACATGGATCTCTTTGGTCCTAATCACTATTCCTCTGTTTCAAATGAAGCATCTCAATATGGCTTTGTTATTGTTGATGATTACTCTCGTTACACATGGGTACACCTTGTCTCTTACAAACATGAAGTGCAGGAAGTCTTCAAACGATTTTCCTCGAGGGCTTCAACCAACTTTGGTGTGAAGATCAAGCACATCAGAAGTGACAATGACACTGAGTTCAAGAATTCGGGTCTCGATGACTATCTTGATGAACTTGGTATTACTCATGAGTTATCTGCTCCTTATACTCCTCAACAGAATGGCGTCGTGGAGCACAAGAACAGGACTCTTGCTGAGATGGCTCACACTATGCTCGATGAGTACAAAACCCCTCGTCGTTTTTGGGTTGATGCAATTGATACTGCGTGCCACATCATCAACAAAGTATATCTTCACAAATTCTTCAAGAAGACTGCCTATGAACTCCTCACTGACAAGAAACCCAATGTGAGTTATTTCAAAGTCTTTGGTGCAAAATGCTGGATTAGAGATCCTCATCACAACTCTAAATTTGCATTGAAAGCACATGAAGGTTTTATGCTTGGTTACGGAAAGGACTCGCACACCTACAGAGTCTTCAACAATGTTCTTCACAAGATTGTTGAAACTGTAGATGTGTGGTTTGATGAAACTAATGGCTCGCAAAGAGAGCACCTACCTTCTATGTTAGATGAACCAGCACCAGAGGATTCTATCAAGCACAGGCTACTGAAGATGTCATTCCTACTGAAGAATCTGCTGAAGAATTCATTCCAGAACGTGAAGAATGTCGAGCTAATGTACCTGAAGAAAATGCTGAGGAAATTGATGTTGAAGAAAATGTTGATCAAATTCCTCAACGACAACCAGCTCATCCTCGCGTTGCAAAAGAAGTGCAAGTGGAGAAGTTCATCGATGACATTAGAGCACCAGGTCCTTCACACGCTCAAAAGCTTCACATCTATCTAACTTTTGTGGGCACTTTGCTTTTGTCTCTATCATAGAGCCCACTAAGGTAGATGAAGCATTTCTGGAGCCTGAGTGGATTCAGGCCATGCAAGAAGAATTACATCAGTTCAAGCTCAACAATGTCTGGGAACTAGTCAATCGCCCCGATCCTCGCAAGCATAACATCATTGGCACAAAGTGGATCTACCGCAACAAGCAAGATGAAAATGGTGTTGTGGTGAGGAATAAGGCACGACTAGTAGCTCAAGGCTACACACAGGTTGAAGGAGTTGATTTCGATGAAACTTTTGCACCTGTTGCTAGACTTGAGGCTATTCGCATATTGCTTGCTTATGCTAACCATCATGATATCATCTTATATCAAATGGATGTGAAAAGTGCATTCCTCAATGGTAAGCTTGAGGAAGAAGTATATGTTGCTCAACCCCCGGGTTTTGAAGATCCAAAACATCCTGACAAAGTCTTCAGACTTAACAAGGCCCTCTATGGCCTCAAGCAGGCCCCACGGGCGTGGTATGATACATTGAAGGAATTCTTCATGAAGAAAGGCTTCACACCCAGTTCACTCGATCCCACTCTCTTTACTAAATCTTATGATGGTGAACTGTTTGTGTGCCAAATATATGTTGATGATATCATCTTTGGCTGTACTGACCAACATTATAGTGATGAATTTGCCTATATGATGAGTGAAGAATATCAAATGTCTATGATGGGAGAGTTGAAATTCTTCTTAGGTCTTCAAATTCGTCAACAGCGCAATGGCATATTCATATCTCAGGAGAAATACCTCAAGGATGTCCTGAAGAAATTCAGCATGCAAGATTGCAAAGGCATCAAAATTCCTATGCCCACAAATGGTTAACTATGCACTGATGAAAATGGTATTGACTAAGATCATAAGGTATACCGCTCCATGATTGGATCTTTATTGTACTTATGTGCATCTAGGCCAGATATAATGCTTAGTGTTTGCATGTGTGCCCGATTTCAAGCTGCACCGAAGGAATCACACCATAAGGCTGTGAAGCATATTCTTCGATATCTAGCTCACACACCAACACTAGGATTATGGTATCCCAAGGGCTCGGATTTTGATCTCATTGGATATTCTGACTCTGACTATGCTGGTGATCGTGTGGACCGCAAGTCAACATCTGGTACTTGTCATTTCCTCGGACGATCCTTGGTCTGTTGGTCCTCGAAGAAATAGAACTGCGTATCACTGTCTACTGCTGAAGCTGAGTACATTGCTGCCGGTTCTTGTTGTGCTCAACTGCTATGGATGAAGCAAATGAAGGAAATATGCCCTAGAGGCAATAATAAAGTTATTAATTATTTCCTTATATCATGATAAATGTTTATTATTCATGCTAGAATTGTATTAACCGGAAACATAATACATGTGTGAATACATAGACAAACTTAGTGTCACTAGTATGCCTCTACTTGACTAGCTCGTTAATCAAAGATGGTTATGTTTCCTAACCATGAACAAAGTGTTGTTTTTTGATTAACGAGGTCACATCATTAGTTGAATGATCTGATTGACATGACCCATTCCATTAGCTTAGCACCCGATCGTTTAGTATGTTGCTATTGCTTTCTTCATAACTTATACATGTTCCTATGACTATGAGATTATGCAACTCCCGTTTGCCGGAGGAACACTTTGGGTGCTACCAAACGTCACAACGTAACTGGGTGATTATAAAGGAGCATTACAGGTGTCTCCAAAGGTAGATGTTGGGTTGGCGTATTTCGAGATTAGGATTTGTCACTCCATTGTCGGAGAGGTATCTCTGGGCCCTCTCGGTAATGCACATCACATAAGCCTTGCAAGCATTGTAACTAATGAGTTAGTTACGAGATGATGTATTACGGAACGAGTAAAGAGACTTGCCGGTAACGAGATTGAACTAGGTATAGAAATACCGACGATCGAATCTCGGGCAAGTAACATACCGATGACAAAGGGAACAATTGATGTTGTTATGCGGTCTAACCGATAAAGATCTTCGTAGAATATGTAGGAGCCAATATGGGCATCCAGGTCCCGCTATTGGTTATTGACCGGAGACGTGTCTCGGTCATGTCTACATTGTTCTCGAACCCGTAGGGTCCGTACGCTTAAGGTTACGATGACAGTTATATTATGAGTTTACATGTTTTGATGTACCGAAGGAGTTCGGAGTCCCAGATGAGATCGGGGATATGACGAGGAGTCTCGAAATGGTCGAGACGTAAAGATTCATATATTGGATGATATGGTTAGGCCAAGGGGTCAAGCCCATGAGGCTTTAGGTCGGTGCAAAAGGAGTTTTGTAGAGGCTAGGGGGCCAAACGCCGGAGACCCTGGCGTCTGGCCCTGGGCCAGACGCCGAGGCCCATGGCGTCTGGGCCAGACGCCAAGGATTGTGGCGTTTGGTCCTGGAGTCCGAGTGGGACTCTTGCCTTTCGGGCAAAACCGACTTTGAGGAGGCTTTTGCTCCAAGTTTCGACCCCGGGGCTCAACATATAAATAGAGGGGCAGGGCTAGCACCAAAGACACAACAAGTTGATCCACGTGATCTATTCCTTAGCCGTGTGCGGTGCCCCCAGCCACCATATTCCTCGATAATACTGTAGCGGAGTTTAGGCAAAGCCATCCTGCTGTAGTGCATCAAGATTGTCACCACGCCGTCGTGCTGACGGAACTCTTCCCCGACACTTTGCTGGATCGGAGTCCGGGGATCGTCATCGAGCTGAACGTGTGCTCGAACTCGGAGGTGCCGTAGTTTCGGTACTTGATCGGTTGGATCGTGAAGACGCACGACTACTTCCTCTACGTTGCGTCAACGCTTCCGCAGTCGGTCTGCGTGGGTACGTAGACAACACTCTCCCCTCTCGTTGCTATGCATCACATGATCTTGCGTGTGCGTAGGAATTTTTTTGAAATTACTACGAAACCCAACAGTGGTATCAGAGCCTAGGTTATTTATGTTGATGTTATATGCACGAGTAGAACACAAGTGAGTTGTGGGCGATATAAGTCATACTGCCTACCAACATGTCATACTTTGGTTCGGCGGCATTGTTGGACGAGACGACCCGGACCAACATTACGCGTATTCTTACGCGAGACCGGTTTCCCCGACGTGCTTTGCACATAGGTGGCTTGCGGGCGACAGTCTCTCCAACTTTAGTTGAACCAAGTGTGGCTATGCCCGGTCCTTGCGAAGGTTAAAACGGAGTCTATTTGACAAACTATCGTTGCGGTTTTGATGCGTAGGTGAGATTGGTTCTTGCTTAAGCCCGTAGCAGCCACGTAAAACTTGCAACAACAAAGTAGAGGACGTCTAAATTGTTTTTGCAGGGCATGTTGTGATGTGATATGGTCAAGACATGATGCTGAATTTTATTGTATGAGATGATCATGTTTTGTAACCGAGTTATCGGCAACTGGCAGGAGCCTTATGGTTGTCGCTTTATTGTATGCAATGAAATCACGATGTAATGCTTTACTTTATCACTAAGTGGTAGCGATAGTCGTAGAAGCACAAGCTTGTCGAGACGACAACGATGCTACGATGGAGATCAAAGTGTCACGCCGGTGACGATGGTGATCACAACGGTGCTTCAGAGATGGAGATCACAAGCACAAGATGATGATGGCCATATCATATCACTTATATTGATTGCATGTGATGTTTATCCTTTTATGCATCTTATCTTGCTTTGATTGACGGTAGCATTATAAGATGATCTCTCACTAAATTATCAAGAAGTGTTCTCCCTGAGTATGCACCGTTGCGAAAGTTCTTCGTGCTGAGACACCACGTGATGATCGGGTGTGATAGGTTCTACGTTCAAATACAACGGGTGCAAAATAGTTGCACACGCGGAATACTCAGGTTATACTTGACGAGCCAAGCGTATACAGATATGGCCTCGGAACACGGAGACCGAAAGGTCGAGCGTGAATCATATAGTAGATATGATCAACATAATGATGTTCACCATTGAAGACTAATCCATCTCACGTGATGATCGGTTATGGTTTAGTTGATTTGGATCACGTGATCACTTAGAAGATTAGAGGGATGTCCATCTAAGTGGGAGTTCTTAAGTAATATGATCAATTGAACTTTAATTTATCATGAACTTAGTCCTGGTAGTATTAGCATATCTATGTTGTAGATCAATAGCTCGTGTTGTTGCTTTCATATGTTTATTTTGATATGTTCCTAGAGAAAATTGTGTTGAAAGATGTTAGTATCAATGATGCGGATTGGATCCGTGATCTGAGGTTTATCCTCATTGCTGCACAGAAGAATTATGTCCTTGATGCACCACTAGGTGACAGACCTATTGCAGGAGCAGATGCAGACGTTATGAACGTTTGGCTAGCTCAATATGATGACTACTTGATAGTTTAAGTGCACCATGCTTAACGGCTTAGAATCGGGACTTCAAAGACGTTTTGAACGTCATGGACCATATGAGATGTTCCAGGAGTTGAAGTTAATATTTCAAGCAAATACCCGAGTTGAGAGATATGAAGTCTCCAACAAGTTCTATAGCTAAAAGATGGAGGAGAATCGCTCAACTAGTGAGCATGTGCTCAGATTGTCTGGGTACTACAATCGCTTGAATCAAGTGGGAGTTAATCTTACAGATAAGATAGTGATTGACAGAATTCTCTAGTCACCATCACCAAGTTAGTAGAACTTCGTGATGAACTATAATATGCAAGGGATAACGGAAACAACTCCCAAGCTCTTCGTGATGCTGAAATCAACGAAGGTAGAAATCAAGAAAACATCAAGTGTTGATGGTTGACAAGATCACTAGTTTCAAGAAAAGGGCAGAGGGAAGAAGGGGAACTTCAAGAAAAACAGCAAGCTAGTTGCTGCTCAAGTGAAGAAGCCCAAGTCTGGTCCTAAGCCTGAGACTAAGTGCTTCTACTGCAAAGGGACTGGTCACTGGAAGCGGAACTACCCCAAGTGATTGGCGGATAAGAAGGATGGCAAAGTGAACATAAGTATATTTGATATACATGTTATTGATGTGTACTTTACTAGTGTTTATAGCAACCCCTCAGTATTTGATACTAGTTCAGTTGCTAAGATTAGTAACTCGAAACGGGAGTTGCAGAATAAACAGAGACTAGTTAAGGGTGAAGTGACGATGTGTGTTGGAAGTGGTTCCAAGATTGATATGATCATCATCGCACACTCCCTATAATTTCGGGATTAGTGTTGAACCTAAATACGTGTTATTTGGTGTTTGCGTTCAGCATGAATATGACTTGATCATGTTTATTGTAATACAGTTATTCATTTAAGTAAGAGAATAAATTGTTGTTCTGTTTATATGAATAAAGCCTTATATGGTTACACACCCAATGAAAATAGTTCGTTGGATCTCGATCGTAGTGATACACATAATCATAATATTGAAACCAAAAGATGCAAAGTTAATAATGATAGTGCAACTTATTTGTAGCACTGCCGTTTAGGTCATATTGGTGTAAAGCGCATGAAGAAACTCCATGCTGATGGGCTTTTGGAATCACTTGATTATGAATCAGTTGATGCTTGCGAACCATGCTCATGGGCAAGATGACTAAGACTCTGTTCTTCGGAACAATGGAGCGAGCAGCGGATTTGATGGAAATCATATATACTGATGTATATGGTCCGATGAATATTGAGGCTCGCGACAAGTATCATTATTTTCTGATCTTCACAGATGATTTGAGCAGATATGAGTATATCTACTTGACGAAACATAAGTCTGAAACATTTGAAAAGTTCAAAGAATTTCAGAGTGAAGTGAAAAATCATCGTAACAAGAAAATAAAGTTTCTACGATCTGATCGTAGAGAAGAGTATTTGAGTTACGAGTTTGGCCTTCAGTTAAAAACAATGTGAAATAGTTTCACTACTCATGCCACCTGGAACACCACAATGTAATGGTGTGTCCGAACGTCATAACCGTACTTTATTGGATATAGTGCAATCTATGATGTATCTTACCGATCTACCACTATCGTTTTGGGGTTATGCATTAGAGACAGCTGCATTCACGTTAAATAGGGCACCATCTAAATCCGTTGAGACGACACCGTATGAACTATGGTTTAGCAAGAAACCTAAGCTGTCGTTTCTTAAAGTTTGAGGTTGCAATGCTTATGTGAAAAGGCTTCAACCTGATAAGCTCAAACCCAAATCGGAGAAATATGTCTTCATAGGATACCCAAAGGAGATTGTTGGGTACACCTTCTATCACAGATCCGAAGGCAAGAATTTTGTTGCTAAATTCGGAAACTTTCTGGAGAAGGAGTTTCTCTCGAAAGAAGTGAGTGGGAGGAAAGTAGAACTTGATGAGGTAACTGTACCTCCTCCCTTATTGGAAAGTAGTACATCACAGAAACCGGTTTCTGTGACACCTACACCAATTAGTGAGGAAGCTAATGATGATGATCATGAAACTTCAGATCAAGTTACTATCGAATCTCATAGGTAAACCAGAGTGAGATCCCGACCAGAGTGGTATGGTAATCCTGTTCTGGAAGTCATGTTACTAGACCATGACGAACTTGCGAACTATGAGGAAGCGATGATGAGCCCATATTCCACAAAATGGTTTGAGGCCATGAAATCTGAGTTATGATCCATGTATGAGAACAAAGTATGGACTTTGATGGATTTGCCCGATGATCGGCAAGCCATAAAAATAAATGGATCTTCAAGAGGAAGACGGACGCTGATAGTAGTGTTACTATCTACAAAGCTAGAATTGTCACAAAAGGTTTTTGACAAGTTCAAGGTGTTGACTACGATGAGAGTTTCTCACTCGTATCTATGCTTAAGTCTGTTCGAATCATGTTAGCAATTGCCACATTTTATGAAATCTGGCAAATGGATAAACAAAACTGCATTCCTTAATGGTTTTATTAAAGAAGAGTTGTATACGATGCAACTAGAAGGTTTTGTCGATCCTAAAGGTATTAACAAAATATGCAAGCTCCAGCAATCCATCTATGGACTGGTACAAGCATCTCGGAGTTGGAATATACGCTTTGATGAGTTGATCAAAGCATATAGTTTTATACAGACTTGCGGTGAAGCCTGTATTTACAAGAAAGTGAGTGGGAGCACTAGAGCATTTCTGATAAGTATATGTGAAAGACATATTGTTGATCAGAAATAATGTAGAATAATTCTGTAAAGCATAAAGGAGTATTTGAAAGGAGTTTTTTCAAAGAAAGACTTCAGTGAAGCTGCTTACATATTGAGCTTCAAGATCTATAAAGATAGATCAAGACGCTTGATAAGTTTTTTCAATGAGTACATACCTTGACAAGATTTTTGAAGTAGTTCAAAATAGAGCATTCAAAGAAAGAGTTCTTGCCTATATTACAAGGTGTGAAGTTGAGTAAGACTCAAAGCCCGACCACGGCAGAAGATAGAAAGAGAATGAAAGTCATTCCCTATGCCTTGGCCATAGGTTCTATAAAGTATGTCATGCTGTATACCAGATCTATTGTATACCCTGCACTGATTTAGCAAGGGAGTACGATAGTGATCTAGGAGTAGATCACTGGACAGCGGTCAGAATTATCCTTAGTAAAATAAGGATATGTTTCTCGATTATGGACGTGACAAAAAGGTTCGTCATAAAAAGTTACGTCAATGCAAGTTTTAACACAGATCTGGATGACTCTAAGTCTCGATCTAGATACATATTGAAAGTGGGAGCAATTAGCTAGAGTAGATCCATGCAGAGCATTGTAGACATAGAATTCGAAAAATACTTACGGATCTGTATGTGACAGACCCGTTGACTAATATTATCTCACAAGCAAAACATGATCACACCTTAGTACTCTTTGGGTGTTAATCACATAATACAATGTGAACTAGATTATTGACTCTAGTAAACCTTTGGGTGTTGGTCACATATCGATGTGGACTATGGGTGTTAATCACATGGTGATGTGAACTATTGCTGTTAAATCACATGGCGATGTGAACTAGATTATTGACTCTAGTGCAAGTGGGAGACTGAAGGAAATATGCCCTAGAGGCAATAATAAAGTTATTAATTATTTCCTTATATCATGATATATGTTTATTATTCATGCTAGAATTGTATTAACCGGAAACATAATACATGTGTGAATACATAGACAAACTTAGTGTCACTAGTATGCCTCTACTTGACTAGCTCGTTAATCAAAGATGGTTATGTTTCCTAACCATGAACAAAGTGTTGTTTTTTGATTAACGAGGTCACATCATTAGTTGAATGATCTGATTGACATGACCCATTCCATTAGCTTAGCACCCGATCGTTTAGTATGTTGCTATTGCTTTCTTCATAACTTATACATGTTCCTATGACTATGAGATTATGCAACTCCCGTTTGCCGGAGGAACACTTTGGGTGCTACCAAACGTCACAACGTAACTGGGTGATTATAAAGGAGCATTACAGGTGTCTCCAAAGGTAGATGTTGGGTTGGCGTATTTCGAGATTAGGATTTGTCACTCCGATTGTCGGAGAGGTATCTCTGGGCCCTCTCGGCAATGCACATCACATAAGCCTTGCAAGCATTGTAACTAATGAGTTAGTTGCAAGATTATGTATTACGGAACGAGTAAAGAGACTTGCCGGTAACGAGATTGAACTAGGTATAGGAATACCGACGATCGAATCTCGGGCAAGTAACATACCGATGACAAAGGGAACAACGTATGTTGTTATGCGGTCTGACCGATAAAGATCTTCGTAGAATATGTAGGAGCCAATATGGGCATCCAGGTCCCGCTATTGGTTATTGACCGGAGACGTGTCTCGGTCATGTCTACATTGTTCTCGAACCCGTAGGGTCCGCACGCTTAAGGTTACGATGACAATTATATTATGAGTTTACATGTTTTGATGTACCGAAGGAGTTCGGAGTCCCAGATGAGACCGGGGATATGACGAGGAGTCTCGAAATGGTCGAGACGTAAAGATTCATATATTGGATGATATGGTTAGGCCAAGGGGTCAAGCCCATGAGGCTTTAGGTCGGTGCAAAAGGAGTTTTGCGGAGGCCAGGGGGGCAAATGTCGGAGACCCTGGCGTCTGGCCCTGGGCCAGACGCCGAGGCCCATGGCGTCTGGGCCAGACGCCAAGGATTGTGGCGTTTGGTCCTGGAGTCCGAGTGGGACTCTTGCCTTTCGGGCAAAACCGACTTTGAGGAGGCTTTTTCTCCAAGTTTCGACCCCGGGGCTCAACATATAAATAGAGGGGCAGGGCTAGCACCAAAGACACAACAAGTTGATCCACGTGATCTATTCCTTAGCCGTGTGTGGTGCCCCCAGCCACCATATTCCTCGATAATACTGTAGCGGAGTTTAGGCGAAGCCCTGCTGCTGTAGTGCATCAAGATCGTCACCACGCCGTCGTGCTGACGGAACTCTTCCCCGACACTTTGCTGGATCGGAGTCCGGGGATCGTCATCGAGCTGAACGTGTGCTCGAACTCGGAGGTGCCGTAGTTTCGGTACTTGATCGGTTGGATCGTGAAGATGCACGACTACTTCCTCTATGTTGCGTCAATGCTTCCGCAGTCGGTCTGCGTGGGTACGTAGACAACACTCTCCCCTCTCGTTGCTATGCATCACATGATCTTGCGTGTGCATAGGAATTTTTTTGAAATTACTACGAAACCCAACAGCAAACACTCAAGGATTATGGCGTCAACGTGAAGAATGTGCCTCTCCTCTGTGACAATGAGAGTGCCATCAAGATTGCTCACAACCCAGTTCAGCACTCGAAGAAAAAGCACATTCAAATTCGTCATCATTTTCTTCGTGATCATGTGTTGAAGGGCGACATTTCTATTGAGCATGTGAAGACTGAAGAACAGCTAGCCGATATCTTCACTAAGCCCTTGGATGAGAAGAGATTTAGCAAGTTGCGGTGTGAGCTAAATATCTTAGAGTCTTCGAATGTACTTTGAAAAGGCACTCATCCTAACACTTATGCAAAATTGATGACTTAGATGTGCAACACATGAAGAAACGTTTTTCTTCAATCAATGAAGAATAACACTCTAAGTGTGAAGAAATTAATGAAGAATTTGATTCTTAGAACCCTACGACAATTGTACGCGGTGTTTGAAATCATCATTCTTATACGTGGGTCACGCCACCACAAAAGTTGAAAATCTTCAATTTGAGTTTTTCCTCAGTTTTGAAATTCCTCAGTTGTTCAAATTCTTCAACTAGCAAAATCTTCACTTGTGCCGTCGTTCTTCTTCATTGGCTATATATATATATATATATATATATATATATATATATATATATATATATATATATATATATATATATATATATGAGTTTATGTCCTCTATAGCATTCACTTATAGCTATTTCTTCAAGTTGGTCTTTCTGCTAAGTGAATGTGATCGGACCCTTCCCCTCTATGCTATACTCAATCCAATCTGTTCACAAATTCTTCATGTGCGATCTATTTGAAACTCGTTCAAAATCTTCACTGTGTCCTTGTCAGCTGAAGAAATTGCGAACGGAATGTTAAAACTAATCTTATCCAAATTTTTGGTTTTGGCGCTCAAACCATTCCGCATCCCACGATGCATTATTCTATCCACCCACGATCTAACACGATCTCCACTACACAGTACGTGGGTGACACATGTCGTGATAAGGAGAAAGGTCAGGGGCACATTCATCCTAAATCTTCGGGCGAATAGTTTTTCACTGCCTCTATAAATACCCCTTGCCCCTTCCTCACTTCTTTTACTCCGCTCAATCTCTCTGTCCCGCTCGAGCTTCCCAAACCCTAGCACCGCCGCTACTCCATCGTCGCCGGTGAGGAAGAGCTTCACTGCCTCGACCTCGTCGCCATCGTACTCGTGCCGACCGCGGAAATCTTCACCTCTGCCGCCGCCGTAGACGTCTTCCTCCGCCGAGTTAGGGCGTGGAAGATCCACATCGACGAACTTCACTGTCTCACCTCTATGTTCGTCGTGTTCTTCATTCAGGGTAATTAAAAGTTACTTTTACTGCCCTCTTTGATTCAAAAGTTTTCTACAAAATCTTCAAAGGTGTTTTATTTCTCAAATCCTCACACACGAAACACCTCACAAGTCTTCTGTTCTTGATTCATTTCTCTAAGCATCATTTTCTTCAAGATTCCTCAATTGTGTGGATCTTCGATCTATACAACTCTGGAACCTGAGATAAAGCACGCTTAGTGAAATTCTTCAAGACGCATCTGGTCAAATTCCTCAAACTTGTTCGTTTTGAAAAACCTTCTGAGAACGCATATGACCTCTTCAAATTCCTCGCAATTATACTCTGTTCACAGGTACTCATGTCCGCTGTTGAATCACTAGGTTCTCATCAACTTAACTCATTTGCAGCGTTCCTCGAAGAAAAACTGCATACTTCTTCAGAGAATTCGATTGTTCAAATTCCTAAGCTGAAGAATATGTCAGATGGTAAGAATCTGCAGAAAGGAGGAAAGAAACCTGAGGTCATGACTGCTTTTGAGATCCTTAAGGACATTTACAAAGAGTACTGCACACCTGATGAAGCCAAATTTGGCAAAGAGAACAAAAATCAGTGCAAGGTGCGCATTCAGAGGATAGAACGGAGATGGGCACGTGAATGGAGGGAGTACAGATACGTCACTCCAAAGTACATGAAGGAATTCGCTCTCAACCCTCCATGCCCAAGACTTCCACTGGCACCTGGCCAAGTTGTTGATACCACTAGTGTCAAACGCGGTGAGGACTTTCCTGAAAAATGGGCCAGGCGTCAAGCCAAATTGGCAAGACAAGCCAGAGAAGCAGTGAGGAAATTCAACGAAGATTCTGCTGCTGCTGCTGCCACTGAGGCCTCTGTCAAGCTGAGGAAATCAATGGCTAAGAAGCCTGCTCATAAGCCAAGTGCTTCACCAACAATGCCCTCACGGCCAAGTTCCTCAGCTGCGCCCTCACCTGTGCATCTGGCCACGTGCCAAAGGACTGCAGGAATCTCAATTGCCTCTGGTGTCTCAGCAAGTTCCTCAGCTGCGCCAAATTCTTCATCTGGCCCAACTCTGCTGAAGACTAAAGCAACTGCTGGACGAGGTCCTCGGCCAAGTCCTAAGAAGAAACAGGTCGCCTTCCAAGAGCCACCTAAAGATGATGAACTTGCAGAAATCATCAGAGACCGACAAGTAAGGGCCGCTAGAGCCAAATGCACACCTGTGCCACTGCTGTTGGATCCAAGAGCGATCCTAGACTACATTGATCTCTGGCACAAGGACCCAAACACTCCTATGCCTGACTTCAAGTTGACACCTGGCCAAAGTCACATGCTGACTCATTTCATCCAAAAAGAGAAATGGAAATATGATAGGGCCAGAGAGATCAAGAAATCGCAGTGCAGAAAAGAGAAACCGTTGAAGAAAAATGTTGTCAAGATGACAACTGAAGAACTTGTCAAGATGTAGGCTGACATCAAAGCCCTCAGCGACAAATTTGACTCATACTATGCTGATTGGAAGGGAGCCAAAGTCAGGTTTGTGAAACTGACTGAAAAGTTCACAAATGTTGCAGCCCCATCGCAACAAGAAGTTCCTCAAGCTGAAGCTTCTGCTCAGCCAACTGAAGAACATGCCAGCACCGCTGATGATTTTCAGGCTGCTGAAGAAAATGCTAGTTCCAGGGCTGATGACTCCATTCCAGCCGCTGAAGAAATTGCCAGGGCATCCACTAGTGGTGCGCCTGAAGAAATTCAACCAGATTCCTCAGCTCCATCTGCGCCTACACCAACTCTAATCCTTCCATCTGCATCAGACGTGAAGAAGACCAAGGCTGCAGAGCGAGCTGCAGTGAAGAAAAGGAAAGCATCAAATGCTTCAGAATCTTCAGCTCCAAAGAAGATGAAGCCTATGACCAGCTCATATGAGAATCCGATCGATCCTGTTCCGATTTCTACCATGCCATCAAAGGACCTTGTTCCTTTTGGTGAAGAATATGTGATCCCAAGCGGATCTGATGAAGAAACTCAATCTGCTGCTTCTTCAGAGCAGATTGATGAAGAAATTGAAGTGGATGCGACCCCTTCAACCCCAGTGGTTTCATCACCAATGCCTCAGTTTACTGCTGAAGAGGCTGGTGTTGTAGAAATTGATGATGAAGATGTGGACATTGGAAGCACAACTCCAGTGATGAATGATGACTTTTGGGAAAGTCAGCATCCCAATTCTCCACTCTTCACCCCACTGCAGCAAATCCCTCACTCCCCAGCACCAACAGTTCAATTGGGCTCTGAAGAAACTCATCCCACCTCATCTGTCCGTGAAGAAATTCTAGCCACTAGTGCTGAAGAAACTGCTGCTGCTGAAAATGTAACTGCACCTGAGGAGGAACCTGAAATTCCTCAGCCTGAAGAACCTGAGCTCGTGCTTCCTGAGGTAGTGATGCAACTCACTGACACTCCTTTGCCAAAACCAAAGGATCCATTCTCAAGGAAGCAAAAGTTCAAGGCTGAAGACTTCTTTGGTGAGCATATGTTCTTCACTGAATACAACCCTTATGACTCTGCTCGCATAAGGAAGAGGCGTTTCTGGACTGCTAGTCAAGCCAACTTCTATTCCTCAGTGTTGTTCAACAAAGACAAAATCTTCGACCATGCACACATTCCTCATGTAGACATGGAGTCTTTGCCGTGCTTCACGCCAGTCCTTAGTGTTCTCTATGACGCTGGGCTACTCAATTTCTGCACTGACATCTGTGATTGGAATGAAGAACTCATTCTTCAGTTCTACGCAACGTTGCACATCACCGGCAACTCTGAAGATGTGAATTCATGGGTTCTGGACTGGATGACAGAGAACACTCACTATAAGGCACCAGCATCTGAATTGCTTCGTGTCCTTCCTCTAAGTCCTCCCCTTGAAGATGCACGTTGTGTTTACAACGAACTTGAGCTTTCAAATCACTATATGCAAGTGCTGATGAAGCCTTTGAAGCCAGGGCAGGCCCCTCGAACCAAATTCCTCGTCAAGGAATTGTTGTATGTGCCTCGGACTGTCTATCGCATTCTGTTGAAGACAATGAGTCCTATCAAAGGCCACGACTCTAATGATGAAGAAGTCGTTGGCATCATGAAGAATATGCTTTTCAACATCATTCATGGCGTTCCCGTCAACTTCCATGATTTCTTCATGAGGACTCTGGCAAATATTGCTATGTCACCATTTGAGCTGAAGCCTTATGCGCCATGGATTATGAGATTCATCAGAACAAGGTCTTCACTCAATTACAAAGCTGACACTCTGAACCACTGCAGCTACTTGCCTCCAATTGAAGTCCTCAAAAGGACATTTTCCTTAGCTGAAGAAAAGGGCAAGGCAACTGATGTGATCGATGAAGGCATTCGTCCATTGGATGGTCAATTTCGCAAGGCTGCATCCTACTCCACCAATGATGACTCTGCCACACATGACTCTGCCGCCAACAATGCCAAGCCAAATCCTCAAGCCACAACACCCAGGGTGATGACTGATCGTGAGTTACTCCTCAGTCTTCATCAAAAGGTTGATCGCAATCACAAATGGGTCAAGCGTCAGTTTGGTTCAATTCTTCACAACATGACTTCAACACAAAATGCAGTGAAGAAAAACCACTACTACCTCCATGAAACCCTCAACCGCACCTGGGCTGTTCTGTCTCAAGTTTACAGCACTGAAGATCTGAAGAAAATGGGTCTCAAAGAAGAGTTTGACTGGTCTGCACCTTCTCCGAAGAAATACAAGAAGGTCAAGGTTCCTTCTTTGGTGGCCAGCTCCTATTCTTCATCGCGTGACACTGATGACAATGAAGACTTGGACGACACTGCGGCAAGCCCTACTTCCACGACCGACCCCAACAACGTTGGCGCTCCTTCATCAACTTGATTATCTTCAGGGGCGTTAGTCCTCAGTTTCGATCCTTTTGGTCATTCGATGACAAAGGGGGAGAAATCTGAGTTAGTCTTCAAGCAGGTCTATTATAAGGGCGTTTTTTTGCTAAGTTACAACTCTCGTTCTTCTGAAACTTTATTGGATCGAGTTGTAATCTTAAACCCGATGGTGCTCTGATACTTTTTATGCACTGTGCTCTGATACTTTTGATGCGCTATTCTGCATGCTTATTCCTCGTTAATATTATTGCACGCATGCTAAATTACATCAGGCATCATATGTCACCATGCATTTCAAATTCTTCATATTATATATCAAATGCGTGTATGAATTACAAGATATAGGGGGAGATCTCCATGATTCAACTCTTCAAGTGTGCATTGCTTCAAAAGCAAATTCCTCAGTATGCACATCTTCAGGGGGAGTTCTTCTATATCTTGTAATCAAATTCCTCAATATCAGTATTTACACTTCATATATTTATCCCCGTTGAAAACTTAACCTATATTGTCATCAATCACCAAAAAGGGGGAGATTGTAAGTGCATCTAGTGCCCCTTAGTGATTTTAGTGTATTGAAGACTTATAGGTTAAGGATCTAATGTGTTTATGAGTGTACACATGTCTATAAGTCTATGAGGAGTTTGATATTTACAGAGGAAGTCGACCCCTAAAAATGAAGTTCTTCGACTGAAGACTTTGATATTCTGAAGACTTTCTGAAGACTTTGAAAGTGAAGAAATTGGTGTGACCTTGAAGACTTGGTATTCATTCAAGGAACATGAAGCGTGAAGACTTTGTTTTCGTAGTTTCATTTTCTCTTTCTTGAGTCATAGGAAACACCGTACTGTTAAAGGGGGTCGAGGAAATACTAAGGAGAAAATTTCCAGATGATGCTCAACTCAAATCCTACACCTACCAATCCCTTCGAGTGAAGCCATTGGAAATCTCATACAGTTCAGTCAATTTCTTCAGTGACAGAGACGCAGTTCTTCTGGTCACTGAGGACTTTGCTCTGACTGAGAAGTTAGGAATTCGCCAGTGTGAATTGCCTACACTGTGAGGAACATGATAGCCCTGAGGAATTAGAACCTCAAATTTCCGACCGTTGCTGTGCTACGTGCCAGCTGTCCCAAAATATCTTATCCATCCAACAGTCATATCATTGAAGGGCATTTATGTCTTATCATGTCGGGCTGCTCCCTAGGCTATAAATAGCTGCCCCTACAACCACTAGCTGGTTGGCTGCTCCGCGAGAACTTGACACTTGTCATTTGAGAGCAACCCATCCTCCGAGGACTTTAAGCGAAAATCATCAAGTGAGGAAAATCCAAAACCCAAACCCAAACACCTACAAACCCAAAGTGATTGAGCATCACTGAAGAGATTGATCCTGCGTGGATCCGACGCTTGTTACCTTTGAAGACTGTGCTTCTTCCAGACGGTTAGGCGTCATGGTCTAGAGCATCCAAGAGGAATTGTGGATCGCCGAGTGACCGAGTTTGTCAAGGTTCGGAAGTCACCTGAAGACTTACCACGAGTGATTGGGCGAGGACTGTGTGTCCTTAGCTCAAGGAGAATACGGTGAGGATTGTGTGTCCGGGACTGGGTGTCCTCAGGTTTAAATACCTAGCCGCTCCAACCAGACGTACAACTGAGACAGCAGTTGGAACTGGTCTACCAAATCATTTTCTTCACCAAGCCGACTGGTTCTATTTCCTCAACACTTTCATTTCCTCATTACTGTGTTGCATGTTTGTTCATATTTGTGTTTGAAGACTTTGACTGAAGACTTTGTCAATTTTCTCAGTTCAATTTCTTCAGTCTGTTTGTCTTCATCTTGTGCTATCCTGTGTTTACGCTTTCTGTATTCTGTGTTTGTCTTCATTTCATCATGATGACCATGCATGTATTCTGCTATGTTTACTTTTGAGTACTTATTCCGCTGCTAGTAGTTCTTCGCTAAGGAATTTCCTCACTGGCAAATTCCTCAGTGAAGAATTTCATAAAAATTGCCTATTCACCCCCCTCTAGTCGATATAATGCACTTTCACTAGCCGGCCCCTACGGGCCGCCGCCGCCCTTGCCGTCGGTCGCCACGACCGGGCCAGCCGCCCTGCCATGGTTTCGGCACCCGCGGTGCCAACCGGGCCTCTACACCACCACTGGCCGCTTCAGCCGCCGCGCCCCAATGGCCGCAGTGGCTGGTGCCGGCCCTCGCCGCGTCACCCACGCCACCCGGGTTCTCGCCGCCACCGCCCTGGCAGCCGCCGCACCCCGGGGCCACCGCGACGCTGGTCGGGCCGCTGCAGCCCTCGCTGCAACTACAGTCAGCCCCCGCCCCGATCTGGCCACAATGGCCGGCCGCGGCCATCGCCGCGCCCGCCGCCTCCGCCGTTTCCAGGCAGCAGCAACTGCCGCTGCCGGCGCCTCCGCCGCCCATCACTGAGCTGACTACAACCGCGCCGGCCGGCGTGCCGATTCAGCAAGTGCGGTTCCCGCCCTCGTCGTCCCAGCTTCCGGCCTGGTTGGCCGGGACGTCACCGCCGCCAGTCTACACCATGGTTGCGGACCAGCCGGCGCCCTCCCTGTCGTACGACGGGCCCTCCAGCTCCGCAGGTTTCCACGCAGGCTTCGACGGGCCACCGCTTTCCTACGGACCACCCGTGCACACCGGACCAACGCCATCCTTTTCGCCGCTCCGTACCGCCGAGCCGTACACTCACGGTGGTCATGCTCAGACACCGCTGCGCTTGGCCAAGCTCGCCTTTGGCACCTACAACGGCGCCGAGGACCCCTCAACTGGCTCAACCAGTGCGAGCAGTTCTTCCGGAGGCAACGGACGCTCGCGTCGGACCGCACCTGGCTTGCCTCTTATCACCTCCGCGGCGCCGCACAGACGTGGTACTACGCCCTTGAGCAGGACGAGGACGGCATGCCCCCATGGGAGCATTTTCGCGAGTTCTGCCTCCTTCGCTTTGGACTGCCGATACGTGGGAGCCGGTTGGCGGAGTTGGGCCGCCTTCCCTTCACCTCCATGGTGCAGGACTACACCGACCGCTTTCAGGCCCTGGCGTGCCACGCGTCCGGCGTGACGGCTCACCAGCGGGCCGAACTCTTCGTCGGCGGTCTGCCAGATCATATCCGCGTGGACGTCGAGCTGTAGGGACCCCAGGACCTCCATACGGCCATATACGCCTGCGCGTTCGAGCGTCGCGCGGTGGCCATCCAGCAGGCATCACTGTCCCAGGCCGCTGGGCCGCCACCCTGGCCGGATGTTCCCGCGCAGGGTCGGCCTGCTCAGGCTTTCGCGGCACCCCTTGCCACGACCGCGGCGTGCCCGTTCCGCCGGCTCACCTCGGCCGAGCTACTCGAGCGTCGCCACCAAGGGTTGTGCTTCAACTGCGATGAGATCTACATGCCCGGCCACGTCTGCCCCCGAGTCTTCTACCTGGAGGCTGCAGACTGCATTGAGGAGGACGCCATCGCCGCCGGGCTCGGCGACCTGGCTGCCCCAGCTGTTGCGGAGGTGTTTGACGCTGGTTGATCACCTCGAGTAGTTCAGCAAGCGCTTCCTCGCCTTACAGCTCAAGGACGAGCTGTTTGTGTAGGCGGGGAGAAGTGTTATGACCGGCATATTAGGGGCTTAGCCTAGTGGGCTGTGGCCCAAGTTATCTTATCGTTATTAGGGGCTTAGCCCAATTATCTTATCGTTATTAGGGTCATTTGCTTAGGAGTCAAGTAAACCTCTCTATATAAGAAGAGATGTATCAATCTAATCAAGCAAGAAGCAATCATTATTTGCTCGGCTTCCCTTAGGGAGCCGGGAGACCTATCCCTAGCCGCCTCTTGCGCTGCCGCCGCCTCTTCTCCACCACGCAAGGACGGTGCCCAGCCGCCGGCCGCCACGCCCTCTTCCTCGTCTTCCTCCATCTTTCCTCTACAATCTCCGCCCTATAACCGGCAGAACCCTAGCTCCTAACAGGCCCATCACTAGAAAATGGAGGGAAAAACTCCAGAAGCGAGGGAAAACCCTCTTCCCATTCCCATTCCCCAAATGCGCGCACATAAAGAGATGGAAACCCACGCCGGCCTCGGCTCCGGCTCCAACAGCGGCAAGCCTGCTTCGACGAAGCCGGCAATGGACGAACCACGCGCCGGCGCCGATGCCGCTGAAGTCCCCTCCTTCGCCGGCCCCGACGTGCTCCCCGTCCCTGTCAGGCATGTGTAACACTGAAGATACATATTCAGTTATCTGTAGCCCATCTAGCAAATACTGGTTCAGTTATCGAACGGTTCTGGTAGCTCCTCAAGTTACTTTCTTCGCTAGCCGTTAGATTCAGTTACTGTAACCGTTCCGACAAGTTACTGTCGAGCGTAGTAACTAGCTCACCTATAAAGCGGCCGGGTTGTGGCTTAGCTGGTATGACTTTTCCCCAATTCGCCTGTTGGCTGAAACCTAAACAGATACGGCGACGCCGATAGGTCAACACAACACCCAGATCGGGATATGTTCTTCGTGAATTATCTAGGATTCCTTCTCATATACCTCAAATCATAGCTAGGTCCTGACAAAGTGGTAATCAGAGCCAGTCTTTCCTCGGCCACAAATTTTTCTGTCCAGAGAGAGAGTAATCCCACCCAATTCCCTCCCTATGAGTCGATCTGTCTCGATCTGAGCCGGAGCGGCGCTAGTGGCAGAGATCAGAACCAGGGCGGCGTTGGTGGCAGCGATCTGTACCAGGGTGGCGCAGGTGGCGGTGAATTATTCGGCTGCAAACCAATAGCGCGGAAGGGTTGCGGGAGATCACTTCTCCGGCGGTAAAATCCCCTGTCCATCGCTGGTTCGTGCAGTTTTGGAGGCGAGGACCAAGTAGGCGGCAGGATCTGAGCTGAGAGACGGGTTACCGGGTCAGTCCGGCAGTAAAATTCCTCCTCTCTACCTCAGATCAAGGTGATGGGACGCGCAAAGGTGATTGACGAGGCAGAATTGCAAGAGATCTTGTCCCTGCGTGATGAATTTAGTGTGATACAAAGAGATAATCTGGGGCTTCGAACTGATGTGTCCAAACTGCAGGATGATGTCCACTCAATCAGCTCTAAACAAGGGGAAATCTCTTTGCAGGTGGGCAGTGTGGAGAAAGCAGTTTTGGAATTGGGAAAGCAACTGTCGGCTATGAACATGGCGTTAAAATCAATTGTTGCACCATCAAGTTCTGCAAATCAAGGAGCAAGGCAGACTGAACCGGAGACATTGCTGAAATCGCCAACACTTCAACAGGAGGAAGTACCTAGGCAACACATCAGAACAAACCAACTCAGACAACAACTAGAAGCAGAAAAAGAAAGAACTAGGCAGCTGGAAGAATTACAAATGCAGAATTTACCAGCTATCAGAACTAGCAGAACTGCTGCTCCACCTGGTTTTCATGCTCAGGTGCATCAAGATAGTGCAAGTATGTTGGGCACTCCTGTAGCACAAGGAAGGGGAGGTGCAACACCCTCATTCCAACAACCAGCAAGAGACAGACAGCTTTGGCAAGGCTACTTCAGAACTTATGAACAAGATATGCAGGTCCAGTTTATGAAGTCAATGACAAAGGGACCTAAAATGGATTTCCCAAAATTCTTTGGTGAAGATCCTGTGGGGTGGATCAGACAATGCAATAAGTATTTCCAAATGGCTGGTGCTCCTGAGGAATATAAAGTCTCTTTATCTCAGATGTACATGGCAGGTGAAGCTGATGTCTGCTTGAGAAGATCTGGTCTGTTGAAGAAACAACTTTCTTGGCACGAATTTGGAAAAGAAGTTGTAAAAAGGTTTTCACAACAAAATTCTTATGACTTGACTAAAAAGTTCAATACACTCAAACAGGGCAATAGCACAGTGACAGAGTATACAAAACTGTTTGAGGATTTAATGTCAGAAATACAAGAAGAGAACCCTGCTTTATCTGAAGGTTGGTTCATCAGGTGCTATATTAATGGATTGAGAGAGGGCATTAAGTACCAACTGAGGCCACTAAGACCAACAACACTGACTGATGCTTTTTGTTTAGCTAGGGATGTAGAACCTTGCCACCCTCCAGCTATTCATCAGAAGAAGACCAGTGTGTCATACAACAATTACTATCAAAAGCAATTTACACCTTCAGCAGCTAAAGCTCCCAATACTTCTACAGTCGTGCAGAGCACAAACAGTAACAGACACGCTGAAAACATTAACACCAACATTCAGAGAATAAGGAAAGTGGGGGAATGTTGGAGATGTGGAGATAAATGGGTCCATGGCCATAAATGCACTTTAGTTCCAAATGTTCACATGTTGCAACAGGAATTAGAGGAGAATGGTCCAACCGAAGTTGAAAATGAACAAGAGAGTCAGGAGAAAGTAGCAGAACAATCTGAACAAGCAATGTTCATTTCCTCTCATGCAATGGGCCAATATTTAACCACACAATGCCCTACAGTAATTATATCTCTTAATGGAAAAAGAGCAGTAGCATTACTGGATTCTGGTAGCTCCTCGTCCTTTATAAATGAACAGTTTGCCCTTAAAGCAAATTGCCATTTATTACCAATTAAACCCAGAAGAATTGTTGTGGCTGGTGGAGGCACATTAATATCTGCAGCAGTGGTTCCCCATTGTCCTTTTCAAATGGCCAAACTCCCTCTGGAACATTCTTTTAGAGTTTTAAACCTCCCAAGTCATGACGTGATATTGGGGTATGATTGGTTTACTCTAGTGAGTCCAGTTTCCTTTGATGTGCCACAAAACCAGTTCAGCTTCACAGTGCAAGGGAAAACAACAGTAACTGCTGCCATGTACAGCAAAACTGAGGAAATTGTGGAAATATCAGCTGAGCAGGCAGCTAAAATGTTGGACAAAGGAGTGCAAGCATTCTTAATACAGCTTCACAATATTGTGGCAGAACCACCTGAGAAACACTGTATACCTTCTGCAGTTAACAAGCTCTTGGAAGAATATAAGGATGTGTTTGCAGAACCCACAAAGTTACCTCCAAAGAGGGCATTGGATCACAAGATAGAACTGATGCCAGGGATCACTCCTCCTCATTCCAGACCTTATAGAGTTCTTCATCATCAGAAAGCTGAGATGGAAAAACAGATAACTCATTTATTGGAAAACAATCTCATCAGACATAGTCAGAGCCCCTATGCAGCTCCTGTACTGTTAGTAAAAAAGAAGGATACAACCATGAGGCTGTGCACTGATTTCAGAAAGCTCAATACCATCACCATCAAAAATAAATTTCCAATACCTGTAATAGAAGATCTGTTGGATGAGTTACATGGGGCTAAAGTGTTCTCCAAACTTGATCTAAGATCTGGATACCACCAAATCAGAATGGATCTTGGAGACATTCATAAAACAGCTTTCAGGACATTTTTGGGTCACTTTGAATACTTAGTGATGCCATTTGGATTATCTAATGCCCCTGGAACTTTCCAAGCCCTCATGAACTTCATCTTTGCAAAGTACAACAGAAAGTTTGTCTTAGTATTCTTTGACGATATTCTCATATTCAGCAAAAGTTTGGAGGAACATATAGAACATCTCAAAATGGTTTTGCAAACTCTAAGAGAAAATCAGCTGTATGCTAAACTCTCTAAGTGCTCTTTTGCTGTTCCTCAGGTGGAATACCTAGGTCATGTAGTTTCTGCAGAAGGCCTATCTACAGACCCTAGCAAGATATCAGCTATTGCAGCTTGGCCCACTCCTACAGATGTGACCAAGTTAAGAAGCTTCTTGGGACTAGCAGGTTACTATAGAAGATTCATACATCACTATGGTATCATCTGTCGACCTCTTCATGATCTCTTAAAGAAAGAAAAATTCTCTTGGACAAATGAGCATGATGCTGCTTTCAGTAAAATCCAGCAAGCCTTGATCACTGCTCCAATGTTGGCCCTTCCTAACTTTGCAAAACCATTTGTGTTGGAGACTGATGCTTCTGGTCATAGAATTGGAGCTGTATTAATGCAAGAAGGAAGGCCCCTTGCTTATTACAGTTCTGCCTTATGTCCCAGGAATGCAGCTCTTTCTACTTATGAGAAAGAGGCATTGGCAATACTAGAAGCCCTCAAGAAATGGAGGCACTACCTGTTGGGCAACAGTGTCATAATTAAAACTGATCAACAATCCCTCAAGTTCATTACTGATCAGAAAATCACAGAAGGAGTGCAGCACAAACTCATGATGAAGTTGTTGGAGTTTAACTTCACAATTCAGTACAAGAAAGGCATAACAAACAGAGTAGCAGATGCTCTTTCCAGGATGTTTCCTAAGTGCATGTCAATCTCTTCTGTCACACCAGTCTGGGCTGAAGAATTATTGCTCAGCTATCAAATGGATCCTACCACCAAGAAACTGCAAGAGAAGCTGTTATTACAGACAGCAGAGGACAATTCTGGCTACAATATTCATGCTGGAATTATCAGGTTCAAAGGCAGAATCCTTGTTGGAAATGACCCCAAACTGAAGGACAGATTAATTGCTGCACTGCATAACTCTCCTGTAGGAGGACATTCAGGAATGAGAGCAACTTATCAGAGAATAAAAGGGATTTTCTATTGGGCTGGTTTGAAACAAGCAGTAGAAACATACATTGCATCTTGTCCTGTTTGTCAGAGAGCCAAACATGAAAATTGCTTGCAACCTGGTTTATTGGATCCTCTACCAATAGCAGATATGTCATGGCAACATATCTCTATGGATTTCATTGAAGGACTGCCCAACTCTCAAGGCAAGGATGTGATTTTGGTGGTGGTGGACAGGTTCACTAAATACTCTCACTTTATTCCATTATCACATCCTTATTTGGTACAAACTGTAGCCCAGGCTTTTGTTGATCACATCATTAAACTGCATGGGCCACCTACTGTGATCATCTCTGACAGAGATCGAATTTTCACTAGCCAACTGTGGAAAGACATTTTTGCTGCTTATAAGACTGAGTTGAGATACAGTTTAGCATACCATCCTCAGACAGATGGACTGACAGAGAGGATAAACCAATGTTTAGAAACATATTTGCGGTGCATGACAACTCAGGAACCAAAGAAGTGGCTATCATGGCTTCCCCTGGCTGAATACTGGTATAATACCACATACCATACTGCTCTGAAAATGTCACCCTTTCAAGCATTATATGGATTTCATCCTCCATTAATTGCTGAAATGGCTATACCTGGACCTGAGGACACTGAAGCTCAAGATTTCCTTAGTTCTAGACAGCACATGTTGGATCAGTTGAAAGACAATCTAATGCAAGCGCAAAATAGAATGAAAAAGTATGCTGATCTGAAAAGAAGTGAAAGACAATTTGTGGAAGGAGATTTGGTGTATTTGAAGATGGCTCCTTACAGGCTAGCTGCGTTTGGATTCCGAGGTGCACTTAAATTGCAGAACAAGTATTATGGGCCTTTTCTTGTCATTCAGAAGATTGGCAACAGTGCTTATAAACTACAACTCCCAGACCGAGTGAAGATGCACCCAATGTTTCATGTTAGTCAACTCAAGAAACACCTGGGTCGGAAATCAATACCTAGCCCTGATCTACCTATGGTGAATGATGATGGAACTGTCAAGACGGGACCGGCTGCAGTACTGGAAGTCAGACAAATACCACGACGAAACTTACCTGTGGTGCAGTGGCTAATTCAGTGGGAAAATTTAGCTCCTGAGGACGCTACATGGGAAGATGCGGACTTCATCAAGCATGCGTTTCCATAGTTCTTCCGCATCACTACAGAAGAATGGAGGGCCAGCAACACAACACCATGAGGTCACGTCGCTTCTTCAGGAGGAGGCAATGTCAGGCATGTGGAACACTGAAGATACATATTCAGTTATCTGTAGCCCATCTAGAAAATACTGGTTCAGTTATCGAACGGTTCTGATAGCTTCTCAAGTTACTTTCTTCGCTAGCCGTTAGATTCAGTTACTGTAACCGTTCCGACAAGTTACTGTCGAGCGTAGTAACTAGATCACCTATAAAGCGGCCGGGTTGTGGCTTAGCTGGTATGATTTTTCCCTAATTCGCCTGTTGGCTGAAACCTAAACAGATACGGCGACGCCGATAGGTCAACACAACACCCAGATCGGGATATGTTCTTCGTGAATTATCTAGGATTCCTTCTCATATACCTCAAATCATAGCTAGGTCCTGACAGTCCCCCAGCCGGTACGCTCTCCTCGCCGCCCTCCGGGTACCACTCGATGGATTCTCCGCCACCCGTTTTGTTGAAGATCTGCGTGTTCTGATCTTGCAGGGTACATTCGCCGGCGCGAGGAAGCGGAGGGCCCCGGCGACGGCGACGGCAAAGGCTGTCGGGAAGCCTCGCAAGACGCAGGTCTGTAGTTCACTGTACCCATCCATCAGCTCACTTGATAGTGATACTTTAGTTAGTCTGAATTTGTCCCCTGTACTTGCTTGGTTGTTTGATTCGTCTGAATCTTTTCCATGTGTGTTGTGGCATTGTTTGATGGTGTAGGTTGAGGAGCCGATTCAGATGCCTGTGTACTATGGATGTAGAGCATCGTTTTCCCACGTGCGTGGCAACTATTTAGAAGACAAATGTGCTCACTAATTGGTGAGCTGCCGCTGCAGCCACAGTCCATGTCATTGGTGGATCTACAGCTCTGGATCTTCAGGCTGTTCCGGCTCCATCCAGAAACACAAGATCTCGATATCAAGGGGTTCCTCAAGCAACGCAAAACTGATTTCTTTGACGAAGAGTCCTCTGAACCGGACTGTTGTTTGGAGGACTACCCGTGGGGCATGCATGAGTTTTTGACTGGCAAATGCTGGAGTTCCTTTGCAAATAAATTGAAGAGAAAAAAAACATGTGACACAGAAGTTCATGTTGTATGTGCAATCCTTTGAGGTCAGGCACTACGACATTTTGCTCAAAGCCGTACATGATGATTACTCTCAACTGGCGACGGTTGTGTTGCCTGGGACGGAGTGCCTGGCAAGTAGTAGCTACGCCTTCCGTGACCTTGTGGATGACCTGACGATGACAGCTAAGGAATTGGTACATTATCTCACTGGACCCTTAGGCGAGAAGATTAGTCCCGTCGAGGCATGGAGGGCAAGACAGTTTGCTCTGGAGAGGGAATTCGGTACCTTTTATGATTCACACAACTTTGCCCCGAGGTTGCTTAAGGAAATAGCACGCAAGAACTCTGGTTGTTTTGTTGACATCAAGGATGCAGAGGTTGCAGAGTGTAAGGGTTTCCGAGTCCTGCAGCGTATGTTTTGGGCATTTGGACAGTGCTTATAGGCCTTCCATACCTGTCGCCCTGTGCTATGCATCAAGGGCACACCACTATGTGGGAAATATCAAGGGATGTTGTTGACTGCTGTGGCATTGGATGCTAATGATTTTATCATTCCCGTAGCATGTGCTGTCGTTGAGGGTGAGACCAAGGAAAGTTGGTTGTGGTTTCTTAGGAATTTGGAGCGAGCAGTGGTGCATCAGTCTGATGTGTGCATTATACATGACTACAAAAGGGAGTTGATTGATGCTGTGGAGGACCTTCTGAAATCCCGAGATCGACAGTGGCGTAAAGCAGAAAGCAGGTGGTGCATGGAAGACCTTGCTGAAAACTTCTTTGCGTCTTTTGGTGATAAGAAGCTTCTGCTGATGTTCAGGAAACTTTGCCAGCAGAAGCGGTGCCATAAGTTTGGAAAAATCTGGAAGGAGCTAGACGAGTTGACGTCCAAATATATGGTGGATAAAGAACAGGGCGCTAGTGGGGAAATGCAGCAGGAATCAGTCAAGCATGAGGTGGCAGAGCTTGAGGCGCAAAGCCAATGTAACCAACATGATTCAGTGAAGGATGGGAAGGAAGAAGATCATGCCGATGACACCAAAAGAAAGATAACAAAGTTCTCTGATTGGATCAGTCTGAAACCAAAGGAGAAGTGGTCACTGGCATATGACAGAGATGGAGCAAGGTATGGCATCATGGGCAGTGATATAGCTGATGTATATAAGAACGACCCTGTGTTGAAAGGGATCACATGCCTTCCGCTCAGAAGGGTACAGCTAGATAGCGAGAGAATATCTTTATGGATATGAGTCTGAGGCAGAAGTCTCTGAATGCGGGCCTGACGAACCTTTTGTACCAGGATCATCACGAGCGATAGTGGAGGTGACATTCCTGCGCTTGGTAAAGTACTTCGAAAACACAAGTGCTGCAGCAAACAAAGCAATTGGAAACCCATCAATTAACTTCCCAGAACGTGTCCAGGTTGACATGAACTCCAAAATGCAGAAATCCGAGATGCATAAACTTACGTATACCTATGCGGATGAGAAGAATGCTCGTGGTGAGGTATTGGATCGGAAGTTTACAGTTAAGGGAAGGAAGAGGGAGGTGACTGTTCACCTGAAGTCGGAATATACCCGCAGCATGAATAAGTCTGAAGGATCCACGGTTGAAAAAACTGCCACATGTTCATGCAGCAAGCCGCAGCTACTTCACAAGCCTTTCTCTCATGTTATCGCCATCTGTTGTAAGATTGGGGTTAGCTCTGCTACATACATGTCCCCATACTACAGCCTGCCCTACCTAGGTAGGACCTGGAGTGGAATTTTTGATGAATCTAAGATCTCACGCGACTACAGAAATATCATACCATTTGGATGCACTACCTGGATCCCAGACAAAAGATTGGAGTCTGGTCTTCCTGTTTTTGTAACACCGGAATGCCTAGCAACTATCACGGAGGAGTTAGAGCAACAATGCAGCACTGGAAATGGATCAACTGAAGATAATCAAGGATCGACATCACGCTCAGAAGAACCTAATTAAATTTAAACTTCTGCTCTCAACTGTCGAACTAAGTTATTCATATTTTGGAGCCTAAATATGCAGTAGTTGCTGTCGAGCTTATCCTCTGTAAACTCTGAATCTCTAAGTTATCTGCAGTGCTCCGTTTCGAGAAAAAAATTAAATTATCTGCAGTGCTTATATTGTTTTGTCATGTATACTATGCAGAGCTTATCCTATGTAGACTGTAACCAACTAGAAAATGAAGTTAGCATGTCATAATATCTGAATCTCTATATAGAGTTTACATAGGATAAGCACCGCAGATTTTATCTCTGAATCTCTATATTATCTGCAAACAAACCCATCTCTCATTAATTTTCTATATACTCCCTCCGTCCGGAAATACTTGTCATAGAAATGGATATAAATGGATGTATCTAGAACTAAAATATATCTAGATACATCCATTCCTCGGACAAGTTGGTTACAGTTTGATGATTTTCTTGGAACTCATGTGTGCTCAAAATGCTTACTCTCTGCAAGCAAGGATGCTGCAAGATTTTATTTTCCACCACAAATACATTTTACATCTTGCCCTCATTTCTTGCGCCGATTGCATTGATTTCAGAGTTCAGATGCATGCTGCCAAAATAAATAGAGACTAGAAAATAAACAGTCTACAGGGACTTGTTTGTAAGTGTTCAGATGCATGCCTGCATGGAGAATGTATGTGTTGAAGCTTCTCTCGTAGCTAGTTTTGCTGCATTTTTCTTCTAAGTGTTGGATGATGAAACAGTATACTAGATCTTTCTGAACTTCTTTACGTCTACAAACACTTCTTGGACCATTCTGAACTCTGATGTGCAGTTTTGTTTTGTTTTTCCCTCGGAAGTCAGAACGTTTTTCTTTTGGTGCGAGCTGGACCATGTTTGTGATAATTACAGTGCTGAGCTTCCCTCAAGAACTAAATGTAATACATTAGCAAAGAGGACCTTGTTTTACAGTTGCCCTCCTCAACCAAAAAAAAAATTGTTCATGACATCTAGTCCTAACTTCATCACTAGCTAAGCCGCTTGATTAGACCGATGAATAATGAATCTACAAAATCAATGAACCAACTATTCGTGAGTTGCAAATCACTGATTTTGCTGGACTATGTTTAATTCATTCATTTTGCTGCGAGCACTTTTAGGCTGATGCTCTCTCTGGTGGTGATAATAACAGCTTCCATCGAGAACTAAAGATAATACATTAGCAAAGAGGAACTTGCACTACAGGAAAATTCGCATCTGATCCTGAGCACAGCTGATCCTGAAATCACGTTCGATGGCTCTTCTCGGGATGCACGGGTTTTCTGTATTCCGCACTGTATGCGAAAAATGTATTGCCAACGTATTCCAGGGCAGGGCCCACGCATTAATTTGCTACTCAGCCACTCTGTCAGACCGGTACAGGATACTCATGGATGGATCAGGTTTCTTCCTGGGTCTCCCTGTTCCGGTGCGACACGCAACGGCAACCTTCCTAGGTCCATCTCTAGGTTTGTTCGTAGGTCCCAGTCCACACCCCTCCACACTCGAGAAAAATCCATCCCCGCCGCCGGCGCTACCAGCCGGTTGTTCTTCATCGTGCGCGCAGGCCGCATACACCTGCGTAGGCCAATTTGACAGGGAACAAGTGCAGCCAATTTTATTTTATTTCCAAACAAGGCAAACGATTTGCTAAATTAGTGCATCAACCAAACTAGTGCAGCTCGCATAACGCACACAACACTCGAACTAGTGCAGCCGATGATGCTTGTCTAACAGAAAAGACACAAACTACAGCAGTGTGTATGTATAGCCGATGATTACTAGCCAGTGTACAAAAAGACACAAGATTCAGTAAACTCAATGTTTTGCTTGGTTTCTTGCTCATTCAAGAAGACACGAGATTCAGAAAGTGCACAGAAAGAAACAAGCCATAAGATTCAGTGTACAGCAAAAGAACCCTCAAAAAATTCTGAAACATGATGCCCATTCAGTAAACTCAACAGGATTACAAACTACTGCTTAGTTTCTTGCAGTTCCTGCTGTTTTGCTTGGAAGACTAGGCCTGGCACAAAATGGAAATAGGTTGATTGTCAGTGAGATGAACAAGAGAACTGATGCATTGGCATTGGCATTGGCAGATGGTTATTGCCATGATCGAAAATATTGTAGACAGATGCTCATGCTCACATATTTGAATCCAGATGGTAAATAATTATTTGTGCAAACCAAATTTAATTCGAGCATGAGGTTTGGATATCGTTTCTCTTCTAGGATGTGAATTCAGAGATTATTCTCTACTTGGAAATCACCATATGAATGCTCGACTATACTATGTCTTCACAAAAGGCAGTTTAATTAGCAGAAGAGTTTTGAATGAAGTGTACTAGGATCTTATATTTTAACTCGTGTATATCTCTTTTTTAGATCGGCTGCTGTATAATTTGAAAGGTTTGCACTCGTTCTTGAAGAGAAAAGGACGTGTGGCTTAATATGGATACTACCTGAAAAAGACTTCTACAAGTATGGCTAAGATTGATATGGACAGTTAAACTTCTCACATATTTACCTGTTAGGTGCGAAAAGCAATTAAGTTCAGAACACCGGCCTCCCCCTCAAGTGTCGGGCATTAGCAAGTACTGATTCCAACCTTACTATTTTCTTAGGTATCAGTTTGACAATTTCCCAGCAGCGTTAAGAAGTCATAGAGAAAACTTGAGTAAGATACGAGATAGAAATCTACTGTATGATGTGCAAGTTCCCGAGCAATTGCAATGAAATGATCAAGGAAAGAGCAAGTTGTCAAGTTGTCCCTCCACGAACAATTAGTAAAGTTTACGGTCTGAACAGCTGTATAAATCTACAATTGTTTTTTGAATGGAGTGAAATGACAGGAACTTTATGACAGGTACCTTGTATGCTTTTAGCACTAACTAGGCCCTATCAAAAGAATCTGAACAGTGCCCTGAAAAGGATTCAAAGGTTCGGTTCTCATTGGACTCAAAATACCAGCATCGTGGTTCTCACTGGATTCAAAGGTTTAGTTCTCACAAACCACCAATACTGCCTTGTTGATTTTTCTAGGACTTGTGACTGCAGCATTGTTTGTTTCTACAAAACAAATAGTCAAGAATAATATCATTTGACCACTTAACCATCACATAAACAAGGTTGTTTTCTGAAAACAGACACTACATAGGCAATTCACACTACAGAAGTTCAGAGTAATTCTTAAGCATGTAGTGGTACTTGAAAAAGAATATGTATTCGCTAAAGCATGTACAGGTTACATCTTTGAGTGCCGTTTGAGGCTAAAGCATGTGTAATTGAATTTTTTTAGGCCATTAGCATTTGAACAATTCCATAATTCTGATGGGAATACCTTGGTGAGGATCTTGTTGAGGCTTTTCACTCGTAGTTGCAGCTAGTTCCTCTTGGAGCCCTTCGCTCTTGGAGGATCTTGATAGGGCCCTTGCGGATGTGGACGGCAACCGAACAACAGATCCAGTGTTCGAGGGAGGCAGGGGAGGAAGAACATCTTCAGCTCGTGAGGGATATGATGGAGAAACGGCAAACCCAACGATGGAGCAGCTGCTGCCAGGGTGCGTGAGGGAGTCGGTGGAGGAGGAACATCCTCGTTGTGCAATTGGCGCCACCGCCGCCGCCGACCGTACCATCGGGGCTGCCGAGTAGCTAGGTGTGCACAGTCCCGGGTAACTGTCTTGATTGCAACTTTCATGGCTCTCGTTTGATCACAATTTGCACATAGAACAACATAGTTATCTCGCTTGATCCTGCTTTCCTCATCACCTTGTACTTGGTAGGTAAATTCTGGATCGTTCCGCTGTATCTCTTTGAACACAGCTAGTGTCTTATTTACATCATCGTCAGCCTGGTCTTGACTTATCCAGCCACTCAGATTGCCGCAGCGTCCGTTTTGTGAAAGGCACATTCTGGGTTGGACCGAAGAAGTTGCCAACCATGTTGTACGCCTTGTTCAAATGGCCAATGAACTTTCTCACCGCAAGAGACAACGAATGGTTGTGGCTTGACCGGTGTTCAGCAATGAGCCATCATTGTCTGCAGCTCTAAGTAATCTGATCATTGCAGGGCACTCGCACCGTCAAGATAGGTTATTCTGCTGCTCAGGCTTCCCCTGCAAAATAATTTTTTTTTCTCCGTGTCAAATTTAGAAAATGAATTCCCGTGCAAGCAATATGTTAAAAAACTGCCAAATCTTTTTTTTGTCGGGTCTTAAGTGCTAACCGAGCATCCACAAACAATCTCCTACATACACTTTGTCCGCTCGATGTTCAGCCGGCCCTTGACATATCGTATACCAGATCCAAACTCCCAAGAATACAGGTTATAGAAATAGTATGCTTCCCCGAGTGAGTCAAAACGCATCCCAATATCTAGCTTCACTACATTGTCTGAGGGTTTATCAGCGTACCTCCTGATTGTTTCTTCTAATGGGAGTGACTCTAGCTGGACAGGGTGCCCTATACGGAGGGGCACGTCCCACTCTTAACCTGAAACTGAATTCACAGTTTTGAGATGATGCAATCCTTTTACATATAACAGTGGGGGCGTGATTTTTGTGTATCAGCACATTTGGAAGTAATGATATCTGCCCACAAAACACTATGTATGCTAATTACACGCATGGATGACAACCAAAATCGGGGGTCAGCTAGTTGACAGTAGTAGTAATGTCCCCATACATCTATCGACATAGGCACTAAAAATCAAAAAAACATGGATCCAGAGAGAAACCCGCAAAAAAAAAGGATCCAGAGAGAAAGAACACTGAATTTTATGTATACCTTCTGGTCAACCCAGGTGCCTCTGGGTTCACCTACCCGGTGAACTCGCGGACTGGGTTGGCTACTGCTTCCTCTTGCCAGCGGGATCACTGTGCTCAGAAGCGCCGCCGAGTTGTCCAACCGCACCCGCGCACGACGAGTCCGTGTGTGCCGGTGCCGGCGGCTCGACGGACGTCAACACCAATGGATCTGGCTGCTCAACATCCGTAGTGACCTCTCCAAGCGGGAACCTCTGGCATGTCCAACAAATCGAAGACCAGTCATTGACTTTTTTGCTCGCGCGTCTTCGGATTGAATCGAACAGAATAATACAGTGGAGAAATTACCTGTCAAGCGGATCCAGCAGAAATTTGAGCCCGTTGTGGCGTAGGTCTGCAAACTCCACCATATTGCTCGCCGCCGCCATTGATTCGGCCTCCGCCGTCGAGCTAGGGGAAGAGTATGGATGTTTCTGGTACCATGTAGAACCTGGCTCAGACTAAACTCCTGATGATCAATGGTTGCACCACAAATAAGGCCCTGCACCTTGAGGGATGGAACAGAACCAAAACGCAAGGGGGCCTCGAAACAAAACCACTCGTCCCAACTTAGATGCTTCAGTTTTGGTAGGCAGAGCACCTCAATTCTCTTCAAGCAGGACATGCGGACTTCAAGGATTCTGAGTTTGGAATCTGGTGCATTTATCTGCCATACTGAAGAGTCCCCAACATCACAGTGGGACAGAGATAATTGCTTGAGTTGCTTGCAGGAGTCAAACAGGAGGTGTTGCATATCCCACTCAGCAAACCGCACATTATACAGACGGAGCTTTGTGAGGCACTGAAACACACTAGGATAGGCTGTTAAAAACCCATCGACGGCCAGGGCTTGCTGTAGCATATACTCATGTTCACAGTCTCTAGGATCCTTCTCATCAACAATTGCAAGGCACAGGTTTTTTACTACCCCGCAATCAATCGCGTCGCAAGCCAGTGAGCCAATCTCAAGTGCGTAATCGCCGGTCACATAGAGCTGAAGGCTTAGCCTTTTGATGATGGTGGATTTGCTGTTTGGGTCAGCCAACAAACTCCTAGTTGCTTTGGTTAGACGTGACATTGCTTGATCCATGTGATGTGCTGCAATGGGTTCTGGGCATGAATGGGGCAGAAAATCCCAGACACGAAGGTTGAGCACAGGAAGCAACCATGGCAAATCTCTCCACCGCTTTGACAACACGCTAGTTCGTGTTGCCGTGGCTGTGTCAACTCTCCCCAAGATAGATAATAATATGTCATCAGTCAGCATGCTGAGCCTATCTTCATGCTTTGTTCGCTGCAAAGTAAAAATAAAATATCAGCAGTTAGTGAATGGCCTTGTTGCACGAATCATGATATTCAAGGAGTAAAGGAAAAACAATAGTAAGTCAGAGCAGCTACTGCGGTAGACAGGAAACCTAAGTTAGAGCAGCTACTGTGGTATAGCTGAAGTGGTTGTGCAAATAATTTGACTCCAGGAATGATCTGGCCAATCTGCCAATAGCCCAATAACCTGTGCTCCTTATTTGGTGCACATCGCCAAGAAAGCTACGACGTGCAAATTTGTCAACAACTCGTGCTCCCTATATTTTTTCACAAATGAATGGGCAGTCCAGGGTCAAGAGTTCTGATTATTCTGGGATTAAATTGTACTTAGCAGTTAGCAGCAACAAAATGGCTGACAGAATCCTTTTCCAGTGTTCAGAAAATCTTTGGGTTTCTGGCTTCCGTTGTTTGAATCCATGAGTAATCCACTAATCTGGAGGTCAAAACCCTAATGAGCAACGTACCAAACACACACTTACAGTTACTCGTGAAACAGCTATAAGAAGGACATGCCTAACTACTTCCAAGCTAAGGTCTCCTTTGACTCATAGGATAGAAACTAGCACATATGCCCGTGCGTTGCAACGGGAAACAAAATTAACATGCATTTAAATTTAATAAAAGTTGTATGTGCAAGCACAGTTGTCCTTCACTACAGAAAAAAAATGCTAATTTATTTTACTCACAAGATGCCCATATTTTCTATGCAGGTCGGCTCTGATGTCCTCTGTTTGGTCAGGTGTTATTAGGCCTGGGTCCACTTAAGCATGTCCATATTTTGTAACGCCCTCGATGCAGCTATATCTCCCACGTGTCGAAGCACGACTTAGAGGAATCACCGCATTGAAAGCAATGTCGCAAGTGAGGTAATCTTCGCAAACAACCCATATAATACAATAAGGGAAAAGAAATACATAGTTGGCTTACAATCGCCACTTCACACAACTACATGAATAAAGCATTACATCATCCAAATACAATCAAGGCCCGACTACGGAGCCAAAATAAAAGAAGAACCCCAAATGCGACAAAGGTCCCCAATCGACCCCAACTGGGCTCCACTACTGATCAACTAGAACGAAACGGACAAGATCTTCATAGAGCTCCTCCTTGAGCTTGGTTGCGTCATCTACACGGACTCATCGGCACCTGCAAGCTGATTTTGGAAGTATCTGTGAGCCACAGGGACTCAGCAATCTCGCACCCTCGCGATCAAGACTATTTAAGCTTATGGGTAAGGTAAAGGTATGAGGTGGAGCTGCAGCAAGCGACTAGCATATATGGTGGCTAACATACGCAAATAAGAGCGAGAAGAGAAGGCAAAGCACGTTCGAGAAAGTATGATCAAGAAGTGATCCTAAACAACCTACATCAAGCATAACTCCAACAACCGTGTTCACTTCCCGGACTCCGCCGAAAAGAGACCATCACGGTGACACACGCTGTTGATTCATTTTAATTAAGGTCAAGTTCAGGTTATCCACAACCGGACATTAACAAATTCCCATCTGCCCATAACCGCGGGCACGGCTTTCAAAAGTTCAAATCCCTGCAGAGGTGTTCCAACTTAGCCCATCACAAGCTCTCACGGTCAACGAAGGAATAGACCTCCTCCCGAGACGTTCCGATCAGACTCGGTATCCCGGTACAACAAGACATTTCGACAGGGTAAAACTAAACCAGCAACACCGCCCGAATGTGCCGACAAATCCCGATAGGAGTTGCACATATCTCTTTCTCAGGACACACTCAGATGAGCGCTCCATACAACTAAAACCAAACCTCGAGTTTCCCCGAGGGGGCGCTGCACAGGACTCTAGTTTGGACCAACACTTAGAGGAGCACTGGCCCGGGGGGGAGGGGGGGTAAAATAATGATGACCCTTAGGAGCGCGACTCCCAAGAGAAAAGAAAAGGCTAGGTGGCGAATGGTAAAACCAATGTTGGGCATTGCTGGAAGAGCTTTACTTAAGGCGAACTGTCAAGGGGTTCCCATTATTACCCAACCGCGTAAGGAGCGCAAAATCCGGGAACATAACAGCGATATGACGGAAACTAGGGCGACAAGAGTGGAACAAAACACCAGGCATAAGGCCGAGCCTTCCATCCTTTACCAAGTATATAGATGCATTAATTAAATAAGATATATGGTGATATCCCAACAAGTAAGCATATTCCAATAAGGAACAACATCTCCATGTTCCAACAAGGAACAAACTTCAATCTTCACCTGCAACTAACAACGCTATAAGAGGGGCTGAGCAAAGCGGTAACATAGCCAAACAACGGTTTGCTAGGACAAGGTGGGTTAGAGGCTTGGTTCAACAATATGGGAGGCATGATAAGCAAGTGGTAGGTATCGCAGCATAGGCATAGCAAAAGAGTGAGCATCTAGCCAAGCAAAGATAGTAGTGATTCCGAGGGTATGGTCATCTTGCCTGAAATCCCGCAAGGAAGAAGAACGAGTCCATGAAGAAGACAAACAGACGTAGTCGAACGAATCCTCACAACACGACGTTATCGGAACCAACCCGAAGAAGCAACACCGGAAACAAGCAAACAACATAGTGAACAACCACCACATAGACATGGCATGATGCACAACCAAGTATGATGCATGTCCGGTTTAATGATAAATGACATGGCAAAAAGCACAAGCAATACTACAAATTAAGTGGAGCTCAATATGCAACTCCGTTGCATATTGACGAAACACCACGTGACTTATTTAGTTCAATCTCGTTTATGTACCCAACAAGATTAAATGTTGTTAGTATGGCAAGAGATGAAGCAAATGAAAACTACCTATCTAGTCAAGGTTAAATGAGGCCGGAAACAACGAACAACAATTTCCGGAAACTCCTCATATGCATATTTTAAAGTTTGGTACTGTTCCGCCCTAAACAATATTTTAGAGTTGTTAAGCATGCAAAGTGAAGCCGCCATATTAAACTAGACATTTTCCACCCCACTTACATATAAAGTTTATTAAAATCTGAGCTATGGTTATTTAGTTATGAATTAAATCATTTTAGCAAGTTATTTAAGCAAATTTAAATAAACAGCATTTTAAACATTTTAAACATAGATGAAAGTTGCATATTATTAAACTAGACAAAATTCTAAGCAACTTTAATATATAATTTGTTTTAACCCGATGCACGGTTGTGGAGATATTAAATGCATGAATAAGAAGGACTTTTCTGTAAAACTACGTTCTCTGGAACAAATACTAAATTCGCAGGCGCTAAAAAAGCATGATATGGGACGAATCTGAAGGCTGGCCCAACGAACAGGGGAAAAAACCCAGGGGCTGCTCACCCTGGGCCTTGGGCCATCGGAGGTGATGGGCTGGGGTGCACTGGGCCGGATCTGGCCATCGGCTGGGCCTGGCGATGCGGAGAGGAGCCGGCTCGGGAGGAGCTGGGCCTTGCGCAGCGGTGGGACGAGAGGCTGCAAGCGCGGGCTTGCGTTCGTCCTCGTCTCCGTGATGCAGTATGACGGCGGCGGACTTGTCGCGGGCTCCTGGCGACGGGGTCGGCGGGAAGCGGCCGGAACAGCCAGATCCGGTGCGCCTCAGCAGGGAATCGGCGGGTCTGGACGATGACGCGCACGGGACAACAGCGGCGGAGCTTGGCGACCAAGGCATGGTTCCTGCTCCTGGGCAGAGAAGAGAGAGAGAGGGACACTGAGCGATAGAGAGAGACGCACGGGAAGGAAGAGAGACGGGGAGAAGAAGGTGACGGTCCTGGGGTCGCCGATGTGTGGCTCCAACGAGGGGAAGGAGATCAGGGGAGAGGAAGAGGGAGTCCGGCCTGGCGTCTCGGGATCGGGGCTCCCCTGTTCGAGCTCCTGGGCGCGTGCTCGCGCATGAGAGCGAGAGGAGGCTGGGCCTCGATTGACTGGATCGGGGCCAGGGGCGCGGCTACGCAGGGAGCCGGTTGGCTTGATGATGAAATTGAGGGGAGGAGGAGGTTGGCCCGGTGCTGAAAATGAGGGAGGTGGTCGGGATCGGCTGGGATGGGTGGATGGATCTGGGGGGATCCCGATGGGGATGGTGAGTGGGTGGCGGCGGCGGAGACGAGAGGGATTTGGTGGATGGGACAATGTCTCTAGATTTTTGGGTTTGCACTGTATATATAGCAAACCGATTAGGTTTAGGGGTAAAAGGTCTCTCCGATTTTAATCGGACGGTCCCGGATAAATAGGCTAGGGGGACCAAATAAGAAAACGGAGACGTTTTGTAGACGTTTGGAGATGATCCGGACACAACAGTAGCGACAACCCGAGTCGGGTCTGGGACAGCTTTCGGGCGCGCGCGAGGAGGGTCGCGGGCTGACGAGAGAGGTTAGGTAGGGCCTGGCGGTGAGTAGTGGGCTGTGTAGACGGTCTCGAGCTGAGAGAAGAGAAGAGAGGGAGGCCCGGCGGCTATTTCCAGAGACCGAAAACGTCCGACGTTAGACCGGCTACTATTGCCGCTATATTTATCCGTTGGGGCGTCAAACGGACTCCGAATGCGATGGAACTTGGCAGGCGGTCTACTGACAGCAAAACAACATTGCATGCCAACTTTCAACCCATTCCGAGAACATTTTCCGGCCACTTATAAAATAATATTTCGGACGTGCCGCGGGCGCGTGCAAGTGTGTCTGGGCTCAGAACGGACAACGGAGAGAACGAGGAGGCCGGGACGCATGCAAGTTTTGAAAACATGATGATGCAATGCACATGATGACATGACAAGAAGCAACACGCAAGCGAATGACATGGCAACGACGGCGAATAACTGGACGACAACTGGCACATTGGTCTCGGGGCGTTACAACACTCCACCACTATGAGAGGATCTCGTCCCAAGATCTAGAATGGCACCGGAGGGACAACGGAAGAGAAAAAGAAGAGGTAAAACTAAGTTTCTTCTTTGACAAACGAGTGAGACCAAAGAACCTTGAAAAGGTTAAGCCATTTCGAGAAAAGAATACAACGGAGATGAACAAAGTTGAAAACACCCCATTAGGAAAGAGGAACAAGGAAGAACAAATTTGGACAGCACTCCGGTTGAAACGGAAGTCAAAACTTGATAAAATGAAAAGAACTTGAGCAAAAGGACACAACACTCCGGTTAGATGGATAAGCACAGGAAAAAAACATGATCTTAGATGAAACGAGATGATGGTTGAAGAAAACAACATCGCAATGCCTCCGAAACAAAAGTAAGAATGGAATTGGATGAACGAAGGAAAACAAGATCTCGAGGTAGCATGCTTACAACAAAAGCTAGAATGGAGTTGTTGGAAAACCAACAACGAAGGAATAAGCTTGATATGGTCTTGTGGAGTACATCCCAAATTAAGAGATGACAACCTGCCACTCACGGGAAATAATTAGATTGGAATAAACAAGGAGACGAGAAACTTATTTCACTGGAAGGATAAAAGAAGACATTGGATCATTTATGAGCACCATAAATAGCAACAATCCTTAGGGAAGGGTTTAGGTGAAATATAACCCAAGATAACTCCAATGAAGAGATTGATGGGTTACCAAGGAACTCATGAACGAATTGAAAATGATGGGTTTAAAATATGTCATTCCGGACAACTTGTGAATCATGAAACATGAACTCAAATTATCAAGAATGACATAATACCACCTCCAATGATACGAAATAAAGGATGCACTCCGGATTGCGAGAAGAAGAAAACTTGAGCTCCTTTGAAAAGAATCTCAATGAACACTTGGAGAAGGAATTATTTCTTTGATGAACCATCATGTATAACCTTCCTGAAGAACTCTGGTAAACAAAAGAATGATCAAACGAAAGGAAAGAAAAGTTGGAAACACAAAGTGAATCCTTGCAATGATTTAGATGAATCTCCGTGGTGATATAATTGAAAGAGGTTGGAACTCCGGTAAAAGAAAGATGAATAATTGAGATCAAGAATTTTGATGAACCTCCGGAATAAGGAATTAATCACTTGGATGAAACAAAATAAGAACTATGTTATGCGTATCCTTCATCAATTAAATTGATGACAAGCAACGGATTTGGCATACTACTTATTCTCGTCGAAAGGATTAAGATAGATATAGCGCAAACTTGGGAAGGTCTTCAATGCACCACCGATAGGATTTGAAAAGCACGAATGCATAGATATGATACCTGAAGGGATATGATACACGAAGGAAGAAAACTCTTGAACGAACCACCGTAAGAATTGAAAATGAACGAAGTAAAGATAAAGAAACACCGGGAAGAATTATGAAATGAACGAAGATGCTTGATAGGATTTAGATACATGAGAACGAAGAGATCACGAGCCGATTAAGGATCACTTGAACGAAGCACCGGTAAAATTGGAGAATGATAGCTGAAAGCTGAGAATGAATAAATCTTAGATGATGGGCTCCGGATGAACAAACTGAAAAGGCTCCTGAATTACTCCGGATGGTTGAAAAGAATATCTCACAATCGCAAATAATTATGAGAGGATGGCAACAAGATAGAATCGCGAATCTTGAAGAGAATGGAGCAAGATTGAGAGAAAAATCTTCTTCGGTCTACAAATCCCCGAGAATGATGACGGGAAACACCACCAAGAATTATTGAGTACTCCGGAATTAAAATTGGAAAGGTTGAACCAACGATGAAAATAATTTGAAAGATCTTGGAGAAATACATTTGACTGATGATAATTCATCCTTACGTCAAACTTCGAAAGGAATTTGAGAATACCTCCGGGAAAATAAGAAGAGTCAGGTAAGATCCTGGGAATAGACTTGTGGGTTAGGGCCCACTCAAAAGAAACACCGTAGAACGATTGCTTGGAAGAGAGATTTGCACCGGTTAAATAAAATGACTTGAATGAGATAACAACCTCGAAATAGATTGAACTGATCTTGAATGAAAAAAAACCGAGCCTTCTGAGATATCTTGAGCACTCCAGGACAATAGAATAGCGAGAGGTGAACGATTAAGAATTGCACCGGCATGAGAAAACATTGAAATACGGAAAAGAATATGATCAACACCGAAAGCTTGAATTGGTTCCACCGGAGAAGAAAAAGAATGAATAATGGTGAACTAGAAACTTCGTTACAATCTTCATGAGCATCACCGGGTAAGAACATGAAGGAAGAAGAATGGAGAGACTTCCATAATAAAATGGATACTTGATAAAGAAATCCGAGTTCTTGAAGAAAAAAGGGTGGGTGGGTGGGAAAACAAAGACAACTTGGGAAGGAAGAAAACGACATCGTTGAGGAAGCTGAGATTGGATCTTGCGGATGTTGAAATGTCCGGATCCACTTGAAGAGAAACACACCGGTGAAAAGGATTGACATGACAGACTCGATGATCGAGAAGGATTAGTGATTCACATCGGAGTATGAGAACACCGCTTAGAAAGGGTATGGAATCAACACTTGACATTGAAGCAACTCGAATACCACAACTCAAAACAAAACAAAGGATTGGCTTGTAGAATAAGCCAGAACAGACATATGATAGAGATTTCGTCCGAAGTTTTCGTGGTGGGGCCTACACGGGCTCGACCGTACAGCACCATCATGTACAAGGCAGTGCACATGACATACGAAGCGTCCCCGAGTCGGCATAGCCAAGGACTCTTTAAGACACAACGAGACCACTGTAAAACCGACCGTGAATAGGCGGACCACTAGACGTCAAACCCCAATTTCATATCATACATCTGTCGGAAAGATATGCTAAGAGCTACTTGAATTCCAACCTATGAAACTCCCGAACCTTTCCGGTTATGCAATCAGGTGTTGGGGATACAGGGGAAGCATAATATCTCACCCAAATCTAGCAAATCCTACATCCAGCTGTATCCATCCTTCAACACATAACCAAGAAACCTTCGGAAATCATCTACCTCAACCTTCGAAAAGCATCCGTTATACAAGTTATGGCGATACTCCTGAACTCCCGCCCCAGTACTGGGTGGCGTCGAGGTTATCTCACCAACGAACTGCATAAAGAGATTTTCGATGTCGGCGTACTAAACTCAGGTATTCCAGAACTGCAACGATAAAATTATGACGACAACACCTCGGAGCTCAACTCCCCGGGACACTTCCACTAAACCCCTGACAGGAGGCACGAAGACAATGTTCTCGTCACAAAACCATCGAAACGATTCCAAGATACCCGCGTGATCCTAAATTTTTTTAGTGAAATTTGAGAAGAGAAGAGTCAAAACTCTACGTCAGGATGCCTTACTAGAGCGATGAGGAGACTGGGAAGTAAAAAGAATTCCTAAACTCTCCGATATATAATTCCTAAATGACTCAAAACATTTTTCTAGACACAACTCGGCCGCTAAAAACGATCAAGCAATGGGGCTCCTAAGGTCGGGGAAGGCTCTGATTACCAACTTGTAACGCCCTCGATGCAGCTATATCTCCCACGTGTCGAAGCACGACTTAGAGGCATAACCGCATTGAAAGCAATATCGCAAGTGAGGTAATCTTCGCAAACAACCCATATAATACAATAAGGGAAAAGAAATACATAGTTGGCTTACAATCGCCACTTCACACAATTACATGAATAAAGCATTACATCATCCAAATACAATCAAGGCCCGACTACGGAGCCAAAATAAAAAAAGAACCCAAAATGCGACAAAGGTCCCCAATCGACCCCAACTGGGCTCCACTACTGATCAACTAGAACGAAACGGACAAGATCTTCATAGAGCTCCTCCTTGAGCTTGGTTGCGTCATCTACACGGACTCATCGGCACCTGCAAGCTGATTTTGGAAGTATCTGTGAGCCACAGGGACTCATCAATCTCGCACCCTCGCGATCAAGACTATTTAAGCTTATGGGTAAGGTAAAGGTATGAGGTGGAGCTGCAGCAAGCGACTAGCATATATGGTGGCTAACATACGCAAATGAGAGCGAGAAGAGAAGGCAAAGCACGTTCGAGAAAGTATGATGAAGAAGTGATCCTAAACAACCTACGTCAAGCATAACTCCAACAACCGTGTTCACTTCCCGGACTCCGCCGGAAAGAGACCATCACGGTGACACACGCTGTTGATTCATTTTAATTAAGGTCTTATGTGTTATACTCCCTCTGTTCGGTCGGCTATTATTAGGCCGGGATTAGGTCCACTTAGCAACGTCTATATTTGCTCTTATGTTATACTCTCTGTTCGGTATGGTATTATTAGGCTGGGATCAGGCCCACTTAGCAGAGTCCATAGTTGCTTTTATGTTATACTCACTATGTTCGGTCGGGTATTATTAGGCCGGGATCGGGTCCACTTGCCGCGCCCATATTTTCCACACAGGCCATCGTCCATATGCAGGATTTAATTGGCACATTTGTTTCCCACAGAATCCCGAGAGTGGAATTTAATTTTAATGGGCCCACTCTTTACCCTCTGCTACTAATCCATTAGGCTGCTTGTTGATTTTAACTCACAACCGTATTTAAATTAACAGGTCTAGATGAAAGAAAGCAAGGTGGGACTATGTAATAGCTGAAGAAACAACTGAGGCCCAAGCTGGGAGGGTAGGTTGGCTGGATTCGTTGGGCCAGCACGGTCGATTGATGTCCTGAGGCCCAAGCTGGCGACGGGTGGTTAGTCACGCGAGCCTCCAATTAAAACGATCAGCATCCCCTAAAAAAGATTTAAAAACGATCAGCACCAAAACCTGGCACGTTTTCTTTTCTTGAGACTTTCCAGACGTGTCACGTGTAGTATCGAGCGGAGTTGAAGCCAAACGACAGTATCGATCTGGCTTCTAAGTGGACGTTTATTTTTGCATGATGGACATTCCTTTCTTTTGGCAACCGATATACAAAGCAGGCCTGAATGACTCTAAAGGATTTTTTTTTATAGAAATACTATTCTTTAGAATTCCTCCAAACCAAAGGAGGCCTGAATGAACTGTAAAACTCACCACTTTGCTAAAAATCACTACTGAACACGGAGTCCAAGTCAAACCCCTAGAACCTAAAAGGCTAGAAGTACACACATCACAATCAGAACCAAGAACGATTACCCAGGGGCAATGCCGCACCTTGCCCAATTGGCCCGTCCCAGGCCGCCTCGGGAGGTCCGAAATTATTTGGCGTCATGAATGATCCGGCCAATCTTCCAATAACCTAGTGCTTTGGTGCACATCGCAAGAAAATTTAAGACAGACGTGCAAATCTGTCAAGAACAAGGTGCTCGCCTTTACTTGTTCAGAAATGAAGGAGAAGTCTAGGATCCGATGCAGACTCGACAAGAGCTCTGTTATTCTAGTATCAAGCTGTACATTTTTTTGCGCATCAAAAAAAAGTACAGCCTGATACTGGAATAACAGACCTGTACTTAGCAGTTAGCCGCGACAAAATGCTTGGCAGAATCCTTTTCCAGCGAGACAGCTACATGAAGGTCATGCCTAACTATTTCCAATCTTAAGAATGAACACCACAGGGCGACCACCTCGCCCAAAATTACCAATTACCGGGTGCAGATCAAACGGCTAAAACCTAGGAGTAGACACAATACAAGCAGAATCAAAAACGGTTACCGAAGAACAACACTGCCCCTTGCCCGATTGGCCCATCCCAGGCCGCCGTCGAGGGGTCGCTCACGCCCTGGGCGATGTGGCGCCCTCGCCCGCGGACTCCCGCCGCTCCTCTCCCCACACCACCACCGTCTGATGCAGCTCCCTTCAAGCGTGCTGGCCGGGGCCTCGCTGCGACTCGCCGGCTCGCGACGCACCGCAGAGCCTCCGGCTCCTCGGCGCGTCCACAGCCGCCGCTGCGCCTGGAATTTCGTGGCTTCTCGTCTTTGCTTTCTCAGTTTTTTTAGGGGATTGCTTTTTTTTTTTGAGCGTATTTTGAGGGGATTGCTTTGCTTTCACTCAGTTGCTCTGCTCGGCCTTGGGCTGGGCTGTTGTGTGCGGGCCGCGGTGCTGCTGCTGTGGGGTGAGGTGCGGGAAAATAGTACCACCTCGCCCGCGGAAGGAATGCAGACCGGGTAGATGGTTATATAAGAGAGCGTGGGCTCAACGGAGACAACACGCAGCTGCGTGGTGAGCACAAAGTGAACTATTCTTTCGCCTTTTACTAAAAAATACCGTGTGCACCCCACAATAAGCAGCATACCATAATTTTTATAGGTCGCCTCTTCTTGGAGTGGCCCCATCAAATTGAAATTGCAAAATTAGTTTCAAAGATTCTGTGCTCATATGTGTAGTAGCTGCTACTGGCGAGCTTTTTTTGTAACTTAAAAATACAAAAAAAAATCATTTCTTAAACATGGTGCCATGGTGATGTTTTATGTTTGTCCATGTGAATTTGTTTTTTGATGAACACTTTGTTTCGGTTCTTATGGATTTCTTTCCACATCCTTTTACGCATTGAACAACTTGATTTAGAGTTATATGTAATAGAAAATATCTTGCAGTAGTTATATGTAGACAGCTTGATTTAGAGTTCAGTAATTTCTAGACAGCTTGATTTAGAGTTCTATGTAGAAAATGCTTGCAAAAGTTCCTAGACGACTAGGATCATTCATGGAACCTCCCTGGCAGTAGAAGGAAAAAAAAATGAAATAATGATATTGATTTGTCAAAGGACATTTAAAATTGTTAAATGCTAGATTGACGGTACACTTGTCAAAATAAGCGCCGCATCAACTGCCATTGGCAAACCCGCATGCCAAACCCCTATAGGGTATAGTTCATGGGGCATATGTTCATTTTATAAGTACATACCAAAGAAAATATATTTATCCTGTTTCCCGAGTAGGTTTTGCATGTAAGCGACATGGCCACACGCAAGAAAAGAGCCCACATGTAACTGTAAGAAAGGGAAAAATTATCCCAAAATTGTCTCGGATGCGGTCAAAGGACTTTGTTCTAACGAAAACGACGCTCAAGGTGATTTTTATAACAACACATAACTGAATAGTATACATGAAAGGTGAAGCCGAAAACAAATAGCTTGACTCAGCAAAGGGCAGAAGTGTTAAAAAAAACTACAGAAGATATGTCCAGGGCTCAGATGAGCTCGGGTGTGAACATTAAATTCGTTAAAAATCCAAAAGGTTTTGTTTTCTTTTTGTGGTGAAAGATGCTTCAACTCCGCCTATGTTGTCTCAACATAGCCGGTCCCAAGCCCGGGTAAAGGAGGAGGGTTGTGATAGGCTTGGCGAGCCAACGTAAAAACTCAGCCACTTTTATGGAGATGAAACCCAAAGACATGGGAGGAGTCCGTTAAGAGAGATCTGAAGGATTGGAGTATTACCAAAGAGCTAGCTATGTATAGGGGTGCGTGGAAGCTTGCTATCCATGTGCCAGAGCCATGAGTTGGTTGCGAGATCTTATGGGTTTCACCTCTAGCCTATCCCAACTTGTTTGGGACTAAAGGCTTTGTTGTTGTTGTTGTTGTTGTTGTTGTTGTTGTTGTGGTGGTGGTGGTGGTGGTGGTGGTGGTGGTGAAAGATGCTTCAGTGCGTGATGTCCGTGCCAATTTTGATGAAGTTTGAACATTTGAGGAGCTCTTTGTGAAAAAAATCATGCCTGTAAGAAAGTTTGAAATTTTGCACCGTTTGGAGGTCATTTTGTCTTTTTTGCCACGGTCTCCTTCAATGACCAAACTTCACAAAATTTGGCACGAGCGTCACGCACTCAAGCATATTGCACTACAAGAAAATTTAGATATTTTTTGCTATTTATAACAAATTCACTGTTTATCGGGAACAGATGAGCCCGGGCTTGGAAATAAATTACCAAGTCATATGCCACTTACAAATAAATTTGAAAAAAGCTATAAGTCATCTCCTCTCAAAGAAGAAACACACAATGTTGCATTGATATACCCCAATGAGAAACTGAACGAACAATGGCAAAAAAGAACAAAAAAACCTGAAGTTCTAGCCTTGGTCTGAAAGTTCAAATATGCAGTTCAGTAATGAACATTACCCGAAATATGCATAAAGCGTCTGATAACTGTGGTGAAAGGCAAATAGTTAGAGAAAATTTCATTCAAAAACTCATCCCGGGTTCAATAGTGCACGGGGCACAGTTAGATAAAATCTGAACTGAAGTATTCGTTGTAACAACGAAAGTACCTTTCTACACCCAGGAGCAAATGCTCCTGGTGTGAACATAAAATGAAAAAAAAGGAAATAATTCAAAAAAATCGAATTTTTTTGTGACACACTTTCACAAATGTTTGTTGTGCATACAAAATTTCATCCCGAAATCACATTGGTGGAAGTCATGCCAAAAAAACAAAATCAAAGCTCCAAAAAGCTTTTGTAAGTAACATTTTCAGAGCATCGATTTTGTTTTTTTACCATGCCTTCCATCAATGTGATTTTGTGATGAAATTTTGCATGCACAACAAACATTTGTGAAAGTATGACAATTTTTTTTCAGGATTTTTTTTTGAATTTGTTTGATTTTACTGTCCACACCGGGAGCATTTGCTCCTGGGTGTAGAAACTACATGTCCTTGTAACACTGACTACTACGTACGAGTACATCACATTCTTGATTCTTGGAGTAAATAGTATAAAACTACCACAATTCACGTTAGGGTTCAAAAAACTACAAAAAAATGTTTGTGACTAATAACTAACAGAACCGGTGTCGGCTGTTTCAAAAAACCCAAATGGTCGAGTGCTTTTCCAGTGATCGTGATTATGACAGTTGGGGCCCGCGTGTAAGATAACTGATTGTTTGACTGTTTGTTCGACCATTAACTTACACGTGGGGCCCACATGTCAATTTCTCTTACTCTTTAATAAAAAAATCTCATGTATTTTTCTTTAACCCCTCGTTCTTTCATAAATCTAAAATGTTTCCTTATTTTTTACAGAATAACCCGTACAAAGATTTAAAAAAGTGATCGGGTCCCTCAATCATTTCTCAAAAAGCAATCGAGTCACTGTATAAGTTGGCCGTGGCTGTGGCTGGCAGCCGTGGTTGTGACCGGCAGCCATGGCGGCGGCCAGTCCAGCCCAGCCCGTGGTTGTGGCAGTCGTGAGCGGGGTGCCGCCGCGAGCCCTCTTCTAACCCCTCGAGCGGCCCGCGCACCTCCTACATGGCAGCAGTGTGGCCGACCACGGTGCCGGGTCGAGGTGGTGGTCCATGGCGGTGTCGGCTCGAGGTGGTGGTGCCAGCTTTGGCGCGGAGGCGGGCTCCTCTAGGTGGGGGACGGGCTCGGTCCAGGCGGAGCTCCTTGCCGGCCGCGCTTGCTGCTCCTTGCCGCCCCCGCCTACGGCTCCCTGCTGCTCCTTGTCGCCCGCGCCCACTACTCCATGCTGCTATTAATTCCTAGCCGGCAGCCATTGCTGCTGCTCCTTGCCTTGCCGGGCGGCGTAGAGGGGTGCACCGCCGTGCTTTGGCCAGAGGGTCGCCGCCGCGTTCAATGGAGGGGCACACCGCCACCCTGCTGGAGGTCGTGCTCCGGCCAGAGGGGAGAGGGAGGAGGACAGTCGGCCGAGGGAAGGAGGGCTAGCTCACGGAGAGGGGGGGAGGGAGGAGGAGGGGCAACCGGTGCATATCCGGGGGGCTCGCGCGAAGAGATAGAAAGATAAAGGAGGAGAAGAAGGAAGAGATAACTGACATGTGGCCCCACATGCCAGTTAACGGTAAATCAAACGGTCAAATAGATGGTTCGTTTAGGTGCGGGTCCGATTTGTCATAAACCGGTTTAATTTCTTAGCAACGGGTGTTTTGGGTTTTTTGAAACAGCAGACACCGGTTCTGGCAGTTATTAGTCACAAACAAATTTTTGGTAGTTTTTTGAAACCCTAACGTGAATTGTGATAGTTTTATGCTATTCACTCTGATTCTTGGGGTGATGAATTAAACAGTGGAACCGCACTCTGATTCTTGGGGTGACGAATCCCATAAGATAATAGTGGGAGAACCTGGACGTTCTCACAGCTCCACGATTCCTGGTCGTCGGATCTGGTTCTTGATGCCTTTTTGACCGTCAGATCAAGCCTCCGAAGGATCCCGTCCGTCAGATCAAACCGTGAAACTGTAGATCAAAACAGTGTCCAAAATGGGATGCCACCGCGTGTATTTTTGGTCGCCCATCGAGGGCATTCTTGGAATTTCACTATGAGCCCCTGCCGTCTCCTTCTCCTGTTGCAAACCTAGTCGCCGCATCACTCCATTCAAGCTCTCTCTCCCTCTCTCGACACTGCCCATCGCCTCCCTACAACCGCCGCTGCCGTCGCCGTGCTCCTATTCCACTTCTCCCCGTGCATCTCCTGTCTCGTTGCCGCCGTGCTGCTCTCCCGTTGAGATCGCCCCTCGCTGTTGCTGGACCGTCTGATTGTATCGACACCGACAAGCTCGGTGAGCACCAGGTCCTTCTACATTGTCATCGGCGCCGCCTCCTCGCGAGATCCTCACCATGGTGAGCTCCCCCACCCCCTCCCACCCGGCCCCTCCCCCTACTCGCCCCCTTTACTTCCCACGATTTTGGCCCCTCTGACCTCGGGTTTCCAATCTAAGCTACTATTACCGCGTGCGTGACGATGGTGCTCTGTGGTGATGTAGGAGGGCAGTAGAGCAGCAACCTCGACGCCACAGGTCGTTCCTCCTCTCCCCTTCTCTGCTTCACGTTCTATTACATCAAACTTGAGCATGTAGGTTCTATTTAGATGTGTAACTCTATATTTATGTGATAGAAATATGTTCTGAGAAGCTGCTCAGAGAATTTGCTTCATATACATACTAACCCTCTCCTAAATGATAGATGAGGTAGGTGACTTATCTCTGTTATTTAGCTTTTTGCAAATTAGACCAATAGTATTTTAGTCAGCTTTAGGGTATGTTGAATATGATAGTTAATGAAGATGATCGTTCTTTCTGTTGAGAGTACACAATCTGACTCATTTTAAAATAACAACTTATCTTTATGTAAACACTATTTAGATGTGTAACTCTAGATTTTTGTGGTAAAAATATATTCTGAGAAGCTGCTCAGATAATTTGCTGGATTAACTCTAGATTTATGTGATAGAGATTCATTTGTTTATGGATTGGACGATATGCCATTAGCAGTTAAGCACTCTTGGCTATGTCTGCGATTACTGCTCTAGTTATTGGTTTTGAGTTATGCACATATCTCACCTTCTTGTTCTTCTCTATTATATGTCGGGTGAACGTGAATGATATGCCGGGTGACAATAGACACACGTATTGAGCTTACCAAATTGTGTGCAGTGTTGTTGCTGGAAAACTGAGAAGAATGGCTATTTCCTTGTTGTTAGTTCTGTGATACATCTTGGCTTTAAGAATCTCATTGTTGAGCATCCATTGTAGATACATGTGGAGATAGAGAGGTAGATTGATCCTCCCCTGTTCTTTGTCGCCGTTCGCCGCCCCTGAGCACCACGCGGCTCGTCGGATCATGCGCTGCCCCTGAGCAGTGCACAGCTCGCCGAACCGATTCATGCCACCCCCACCAACCTGAGATCCGCCTCTGCAGGTATGAGCTCCCCTCCAATGTCCTCTTCCCCTCCATCCATTCTTTCTCTATTTGTTCAGCCATTTTTCCTTGTTAGACATTTTTCCTTTCGTCTGGTTGATCTGCATTCAGATCCTCGTGTGTATGTACACTGTAATAAGTGTCTGGTTGTAATAATGCGTGAAACATTAATTATTCCTTTATTCAATTACGGTCTTATTCGTTGTTCCTTTATTCAATGACAATTTTATTGTGTTTCTGGTTATGATGCTCATGCAGTATATGATTATATGTACTGTGTCTTATACTCTGCCGCCTAATGTTATGCTATTATTTGATGTATGCTTACGTGGTTCTTGCTTCTTATTTGTCCAGAGTGTGTGTGTATGATGTTGTTGGGTTGTTGACATGGCCCGTGGTCCGGTTGCGGCTCACACTCAAGGCATGGTCGAGGATGGTGTTGGGTTGGTAGGTGGTCGTGGCCATGGGTGTTCTGCTGGTCGTCGTGGATGAGCCATTGGCCATGGAGGTTCTAATATAGGGCGTACCCCTGTTTCTGATCATGTCACTGCTTGCCGAGTGCCTGACGCTAGAGCTGAGCCTATTGACAGGCGTAGGGGTGTGAGTCGATGGGTGCCTACTGCTGGAGCTGAGCCTATCGCCAAACATGGGTGTGGAGCTTGACAGGTGCCTGCCGCGGGGCGTGGCGCCATGCCTCGGCCAAGTGGTAGGGGTGTTCGTGGCCGTGTCCCTGGTCGTGGTGCTGATTCCGGGAATGCAGCTACTGCTGTTATCCCTGGTCGGGCTGCTGGTCGTTGGTTCACCGCCGCTCCTAGGCGTGCGGCGGTCCTTGGTATTGCTAGACGTTACGTGCCACGTCAGCCTGTTGGGTGTCCTCCTTGAAGCTGTACAAGTACGTGTGTATCCATTGTTCTTCTTTTATATTTTTTCTCCTAGGGGTTGATGATAATTATTTCATTACTTTGTTGTTTGTGACGTGGTTAGGTGATGGTTGGTTCCCTTTTCTAAGCTCGACCGTGGCTACGGTAAATCGCAGAAAATGGAAAATGTGTGTTGAGTTTCGGCGCGCTCGATATGAAGGTGCATGAAAGTTCTTCATTTGTTATTAGTTGTTGTTGTTGGTCGTCTGGTGTCTTACTTGGTTCTGCATGTCCTGTTTAGAACATGTCGTTGATGGGCCTTTACCGAAGGATTGGAATGGTTTCTCGGTTTATGCGAGTTCAGAGGTGACCGGGGTAGACCGCAACAGACGAAAGAGAAGGAAAGTGTCGATTAAATTGCGACGTCCTGGATGCGAAGGTGCATGAGATTTCTTGGTTAGTTGTTAGTTGTTGCTATTTTCCATATGTTCTCTTATTTGGTTTTACATGCCTTGTCAGAGATTGTTGTCCAAGGGCCTGTGCCGAAGGATTGGCAAGGTTTCTCGGTCAAGTTTGCCAAGTCCCTTAAAGGTGCTTATTAAAAAGACCTTCGTTGTTTTCGTTATGTGATTATTGTCTTCCTTTTACCATTGGTTTGTGGCTGATAGTTTTGCTGTTAGCTTGCTATGCAGATAGGTCATACTACGACCCTTCGGATTTCTTGTGCCAATACTGTGGTGCCTCCTTTTGGTTTGCTGAGTGTTCAAAGTCCAGGTCATCCTGGACACAACGTAAGATGGTTTATAATCGCTGTTGTAAAGGTGCTAAGGTATATATTCCTCCCTTTAAGGATCCCCCGGCCTATCTCTGGGAGCTCCTTCAATTCGATGGTACTTCTCGTGCTAAAAAATTCATCCGGACTATACATGAGCATAACTGTATGTTCGCTTTCACTTCGATGGGTGCTACTATTAAACTCTCGTTTGGTGATAGCCGCGGACCTAAGATTTTTAAGATCAGTGGTCAAGTGTCTCATCGTATTGGTTTGTTGGTGCCTAGCGGTGATGATACCCCTAAGTTTGTTGAGTTGTATATACCCCTAATTCATTAATATCTGCCGAAATACCTGATGCATTGCTTGATCCTCTAGGATATGCTTTAGTTTCTGAGTTTATGATGCATGGTCCGTGTGGTGAAATGAACGATAAATGTGTCTGCATGAAAAGGGTGTTTGTTCTAAATATTTCCCAAAATTTTTTAGAGATACCACTGTCATTGATGATAATGGGTTTGCCTTATATCGATGCCGTGACGACGGTTGAAGGGTCTATAAAAAGGGTTCTATGCCGCTGGTTCATTAGTTGTACTCATTCATCCCCATGCTCTTAAATTTTGCTCACTTTTCCCCACTTCCTTGCCCGAAACCCTCAGAACTGGTTACAACGAACGTTGCCGTCGGGTCAATGCTTTTGACCATTAACTCTGACGAGTGGGGCCGCGTAGGGTGCATGCAACTAACCGTGGTCGTGGGGTAGAACGTGTCCATGGGAAATGGTCGAAACGTCCCATCGTATAAAGAGGGGGAACCACCTCCCGGCGCGTCACCCCTACCATTTTCCCCCAAATCCCCTCCCCGCTGCATCGTCTTCCTCTTCCCCATCGGTGTCGTCTCGCTCTCCTCCACTTCCTCCACCGCACCGTCCCGCACTCCCCCACCGCATCCTCTTCCTCACCTTCATCGCCTCCATCTGTCCGATGGCCGAGGCTCCACTACAAAAAATACACTTCTGTGATGATACGTGTTTGTCACAGTAGGTCGCATTTTTTGTCATGCATGTACATCCATGACGATTTTATGACAGAATCAAGATAGTCATACCTGTGCTGTCGTAGAAGTGTCCCATGACATTACCAAAATTATCATCACGGAAGTGTCCACTTCCATGACGATAAATCGCACGTCACAGAAGTGCTTTCGTCAAGGGTGACCGACACGTGGCATCCACCGTAATGGAACACCGATAAGCTATCGGGTCGGGTTTTGGATCCAATAACTCGTTAACAGCCCCGACCAATGGGGATTTTCCACGTGTAAAATCATCATTGGCTGGAGGAAACACGTGTCGTCTCATCATTGGGACAGATGTCATCCACTCATTGGACAGAAGGCGCCTATGATACGTCGACACGTGGCACGGCCCAACAGAGGCCCATTCCCATGAAAAGGCTGGCCCGTTTGACTTGGTCAAAAGGTGGCGGGCCGGCCCATGGAAAGCCTGTTAACAGCCTGTTTGCATATAGCCCATTTACAACCCGCTAACCCAAGGCCCGTTACGCCCTATCCAAATTAGGCCCAGTAGCGTCATCTGGGCCATTCAATATGATTCCAGCCCGTTTTCACTTCTGGCCCATGTATGGCCCATGACGTCTTTTTGGCCCATATGAGGCCCTTTGTAACTCTTGGCCCATTAACGGCCCATGGTGAAACTGGCCCGTAATGAACAGTGTATCACTTTACACCCATTAACAGCCCGTGGTGAAACTGGCCCGTAATGAATAGTTTATCACTTTATACCCATTAATGGCCCATTATTCCGTTGGGCTATTTCCAGCCCATGTTATCTTTCGGCCTTCTCAGAGCCCATTAATTCTTGGGCTCATTTCCAGCATTCGTTTACTTACGGCCCGTTACTGTCATTTTCTGCTTGTGGGCCAAATTCAGCCCGTGGTTATAGTCGGCCCGTTTGTGGTCCATTAATTCGTTGGGACGTTTTCATAGCATCATCAAATACGGCCTATTAACGATGGCCCGTTATGGTCAGCCCATGAACGGACGATTCCAACTCTAGCCCGTTTACGGCCATAATGCGGTCTTTATTGACCCATGTTTGGCCAATCGATCATACGGCCCGTATAAGGCCCATTGATGATACGACCCGTAGAAGGCCCATTGTTTCTACGGCCCATAGAAGGCCCACTGTTTCTATGGCCCGTAGAAGGCCCACTGTTTCTATGGCCCGTAGGAGGCCTAGTGTCACTACAGTAAATATTAGCCCATGGTTATTGTGGCCTAGTTTTAAAAAATAGGTTATTGCAGCCACTAGCAAACCACGGAAAAAGAACTGCACTGACTACAAGAAAACAAATAAACAAGACAACAAGGAAATAAATAAGCAAGCAACTTATGCTAGGCTATCACGGTTATTACACATATTACATCCACTGGGCATCAAAGTTCGCCACCAGTGCAAATATAGGGAACAAAGCAACATATAAACGCCGCAGCAAAACAAGACGAGAACTGAAACCACTTTAGAAGAGCTCAAGAAACAATATCCTGGGTACCCATAATGCTGGCAAGATGCTTAGCAAGCTTATTAACTTTCTCTTGTTTGATGCTTAAATCCTCCAGCGCTTGCAGTTGCACAAGAAAGTACGCATCTGAATTCTGCAGGGACTTCCTCAGTCCTTCGGCTTCTTGCCGCAGCACAGCTGACTGATGCCTTTCAGCTTGTAGCTGAAAATGAAGAAGCCAAAGTGATTCAGGCAGCGAGTTCGAAGAGCTTGTGCCAGTGGTACTGGCCAGTAACTCAAAAACTACATCAACGCAGGACTGTGGGGTTTTCTCGCTGTCTACAAGATCGTTTTTATCACCTTTCTTGGAGACCAACAGGGTTGTATCACTATCTTGAACCTTATCTGCATTACTTTCTCTACCATTGCATAGTGGGGTGTGTCGGTGTCAAAACCGGCGGATCTTGGGTAGGGGGTCCTGAACTGTGCGTCTAAGGCTAATGGTAACAGGAGGCGGGGGACACAATGTTTACCCAGGTTCGGGCCCTCTCGATGGAGGTAATACCCTACTTCCTGCTTGATTGATCTTGATGATATGAGTATTACAAGAGTTGATCTACCACGAGATCGTAGAGGCTAACCCTAGAAGCTAGCCTATGATTATGATTGTTCTTGTCCTACGGACGAAACCCTCCGGTTTATATAGACACCGGAGGGGGCTAGGGTTACATAGAGTCGGTTACAGAGAAGGAGATTTACATATCCGAATTGCCAAGCTTGCCTTCCACGCAAAGGAGAGTCCCACCCAGACATGAGACGAAGTCTTCAATCTTGTATCTTCATAGTCCAACAGTCCGGCACAAGTACATAGTCTGGCTGTTCGAGGACCCCCTAATCCAGGACTCCCTCAGTAGCCCCTGAACCAGGCTTCAATGACGATGAGTCCGGTGCGCAGATTGTCTTCGACATTGCAAGGTGGGTTCCTTCTCCGAATACTCCAAGGTAGATTTTGAACACATGAATCATGTTCGGCCCTGTAAAATAAATTCCACATACCACCGTAGAGAGCACAACATTCCACAAATCTAATCTGCTAACAACTTTTCATAGCGTGACATCACGCCATGACCCGGTTATTATACGAACCTTTTTTCCTAGCCTGCTACTGCATGTATTGCGAGGCGGTTTTATTGGCACGTCTTGTCGAAGGAGAGATCGTGTCCCCCTTATCATGGGATTCTCATCAATACGGGCGTGGGTAACCCGATCGAGCCATTAGTATGACTCCTCGGTTTTAGGCAAGTTCCAAACGGCCATGCAGAGGACGCTTGATATTCACCCTCTTTATAAAGAGCTCCAGACCCGTCCGTTTCTTTCCATGCACAATCCTTCCTTCCCCTACCTCGAGTTCCAACACCCAAGGTCCAGGCTAAGCGCTCCGGAACTTCAGCCATGTCTAGATCCAACCTTCAAGGCCGGTGGATGGCCTCTTCTGTCATAGAGGTGGACATCAAGAAGCTTAGGGAGGCTAGGTATCTGACAGCCGAAATCCCCCACAGGCTACCTGCTCAAGGGCAGTGTAACGCCCCGGATTCGATGCGCCAGGTGTCTGCCAGTTATTCGCTGTCGTTGCCATGTCATTTGCTTGCGTGTTGCATTTTGCCATGTCATCATGTGCATCTCATTTTTGCATACGTGTCCGTCTCATGCATCCGAGCATTTTCCCCGTTGTCCGTTTTGCAATCCGGCACTCCTATGTCCCCCGGCGCCCCCTTTTGCATCTTTTCGTGTGTGGGTGTTAAACAGTCTAGGAATGAACCGAGATTTTCCAAGCATCCTTGGTACACCACTGGTAGACCGCCTGTCATGTTTCGTGCCATTTGGAGTCCGTTCGATACTCCAACGGTTAACCGCGGAGCCCGAAACCCCTCTCTCTTCTTGCATCCCAAACCCCTTCACCACAGCCCAATAACCCATCCAAAACCCCTCCATGCTCTCGGTCGTTTGATCACGATCGTGTGGGCGAAAACCGCACCCCATTTGGACTCTCCTAGCTCCTTCTACCTATATATATGCCCTCTCCCCCGAAATCCCGCAGTCCAAAACCCTAGCCCCGCTCCATTCGCGCGCCGGACACGTCCGGTCCGCGCCGGACAGAAGCCGCCGCCACCCGCGGCCAGTCGGAGGGCGCCACATGGCCCCGGCCACCGCGCGCC
>NC_041392.1:581393762-581431154 GCF_002162155.2 Triticum dicoccoides | reverse complement strand
CGCCCCGGTCGCCGGCCCCGGCCTTCCCCGACCCGCCGGCGCCTTCTCCGGCCCTCTCCGGCCGCCGCGCTGCCTGATCTCCGGTGAGCCGCCGCCTGCCTCGATCCGCGTGTGAACCCTAGATCTGAGGTTGACTCCCCCCTTGTTTTTCTGCTAAGTCATTTTATTTTAGCATTCTGGAGCCCTATTCATCATGCCATAACTCCCTGCATATTGCTCCGATTTGTGCATGTAATATAACAAAATGTTCATCAGGAGATGCTCTTTATTATGTTACATTGTGCCATATTCATTTGAATTCATCTTGATGCCCTAAAAATCGTTGAAAGAGTGCTATATAATGTTGCCTGCTGTCTCTTAACAGAACATGCTCATTTGTCATTTTTGCATCTTTTTGTGTGATTTTCTTTTGAGCTTGAAGTCTACATGTGTTGTGAGCTACAACATGCCATCTTTGCTGTGGTGCAATCCATTCTTCATGATATGCCATGTATTGATTATTTCAAGCTTGCAAAGTAGCTCTCGTGATGTTGCTGATTTCAGTGACTTAAAATTTCTCCAAGTCATTGCTCTGCTGTTATTTTCATGCCATGCATTCATGTTGCTACAGTGAGATCCATGCCTCTTTTGAGTATGTTCAGTAAGGATGTTTTGGACATATGGTTATGCTCTATACATCCATGCCTCTGTTTGAATTTATAGAGTGCTCTAGCATGTCTTAATCTTACTCTACTTTTGCTATAAAATGTTCCTGGCAGATTGTTTACATGTTAATCAATTTTGCCAAGGTTGTTGTTAGTAATCCATGCATGCTATGAACTTGTTCTTGCCATGGTTATTTTCATGAGCATGTCTTCTTGCTGATTCCATGCTTAGCTTGTCATGCAATGCCTTGTGGTGAGTGAATCGAGTTCGCAAAGATGCCTTCATAATTCTGTTTATGCCATGCTCTATTTTTCTGCCAAGTCTGAAATCTGTAATGAAACTTGCTATGTTTACATGGGTAACACCATATCTTCTGTGCCTTTTAGGCTCATGGTCAGTAAGAGACTTTTGTTTTATGCCATTAGTAGATTCATGCCATGCATTTGGTTGCTATGATATGTTCCTGTAACATGCTGTTTGATGGCTCTAAACTTTGCAACCTGATGTTATTTCTGCCATGTCCAGTGATTTCCACTAAGTCTGTGAACCTGTTATTATTTGCAATCTTGCCATGTCCTTTCGAGCATGTTCTAGGAGTTTCTGAAGATAGCTCAGTGTTCATGTTTTGTAATGATTTATGTGTGAATCATGTCCATGCCTTTTGTTTTCATATTGAAGTGCTGTAGCATGTTGTTTTGATGCTTGTAAGATGCCTAGTTACTGTTTTGGACAGCATGCCCTTTAACTTGTTTCATGTGTATGTGTTGAACCGTTGCTCCACTTTGAGTGTGCTCTACATGAAACTTGCTTAGTTTTGCTTGTAGTTTCATGTTACCTTGTTGCATCCATGTTTTGAGTGTGTTTGCTTGATGTTTGAATGCATTTTGCACCAATGCCATGTTTAACTTGTTTTGCTCATATCTTCTAGGCCGTAGCTCCGAATCTAATGAACTTTATATGTAACTTGCCTAGAATTTCATGTAGATCATCGTGGTGCATCTTAACTTGCTGTTTAACAACTTGAACATAAGGTTTGTTCAGATCAGGACTAATTTCGATATTTGCATATGAGGACTTACCGGAGTCGTTATATGTTGTTTCCGTCCTCATTTAAACTTGCTTTGATGCGTTGCTCTTGTATGCAACATCTCTTGCCATGCATAGCTTCATGTAGCCTTGTCATGCATCATACTTGGTTGAGCATCATGTCTTGTTATGTGTTGTGTGCTTCTTCTCGATAGTTCCCGTTTCGTTGCGATCGTGAGGATTCATTCGTCTACGCTTGGTTCGTCTTCGTGGCTTCATCTTCTTCATGGAATCGTTCTTCTTCCTAGCGGGATTTCAGGCAAGATGACCATCACCTTGGATCTCATTACTATCATTGCTATGCTAGTTGCTTCGTTCTACCGCTTTGCCGCGATACCTACCACTTGCTGCTCAAGCCTCCCAAATTGCCATGAACCTCTAACCTTTGTCACCCTTCCTAGCAAATCGTTGTTTGACTATGTTACCGCTTTTGCTCAGCCCCTCTTATAGCGCTGCTAGTTGCAGGTGAAGATGAAGATTGCTCCATGTTAGATTATGTTTATGTTGGGATATCACATATCTCTTATATTATAAATGCATCTATATACTTGGTAAAGGGTGGAAGGCTCGGCCTTATGCTTGGTGTTTTGTTCCACTCTTGCCGCCCTAGTTTCCGTCATATCGGTGTTACGTTCTCGAATTTTGCGTCCCTAACGCGGTTGGGTGTTTTATGGGACCCCCTTGACAGTTCGCTTTGAATAAAACTCCTCCAGCAAGGCCCAACCTTGGTTTTACATTTGACTCACCTAAGCCTTTTCCCCTTGGGAGTCGCACATCCCAAGGGTCATCTTTATTTTACCCCTCCGGGCCAGTGCTTCTCTAAGTGCTGGTCCAAACCGAGCGATGTCCGGCGCCCCCTGGGCAACCAGGGTCTATGCCAACCCGTCGTCTTGCTCATCCGGTGTGCCCTGAGAGCGAGATATGTGCAGCTCCAATCGGGATTTGTCGGCACATTTGGTCGGTCTTGCTAGTCTTGTTTTACCATTGTCGAAATGTCTTGTAAACCGGGATTCCGAGATTGATCGGGTCTTCCTGGGAGAAGGAATATCCTTCGTTGACCGTGAGAGCTTGTGATGGGCTAAATTGGGACACCCCTGCAGGGTTTAAACTTTCGAGAGCCGTGCCCGCGGTTATGTGGCAGATGGGAATTTGTTAATATCCGGTTGTAGTAAACTTGAAGTAAACTCTTCTAAAATACACCAACCGTGTGCGTAACCGTGATTGTCTCTTTTCGGGGTTATTCGAGAGGAGAACACGGTCTTTGGGTTATGGTTGACGTAAGTAGGAGTTCAGGATCACTTCTCGATCATTACTAGTTGTCGATCGCTTGCTTTGCTTCTCTTCTCGCTCTTATTTGCGTAAGTTAGCCACCATACATGCTTAGTCGCTGCTGCAACCTCACCACTTTACCCCTTCCTTACCCATTATGCTTTGCTAGTCTTGATACCCATGGTAATGGGATTGCTGAGTCCTCGTGGCTCACAGATTACTACAACACCAGTTGTAGGTGCAGGTCTTACAATGATCATGACGCGAGAGCGATGTTTATTTGTTTGTGGTTCTTCTTCTACTTCTTCTTCGATCGATGGATAGGTTCCTGGTCGGCAGCCTGGGCTAGCAGGGTGGATGTCGTTTGAGTTTCTGTTTATGTTTCATCCGTAGTCGGATGTTGATCTTGTATATGATGTATTGTTGTATTCATGTGGCATTGTATGTCTTGGATGTATCCGCACTATTATGTAATGTTGATGTAATGATATCCACCTTGCAAAAGCGTCTTCAAGATGCGCTTCCATCCTTGGTGGGACCTTCAAGTTCCTTTAGGATAGGGTCGCATCTTGGGCATGACAGGCAGGTTATCCCCACTCCCGAACCCAACGAGAGTGTTGTATTTGTTTCCCACTTCCTCTGAGGGCTAGGCTTTAGTCTTGATCCCTTTGTAAGAGGGCTCATGTTTTATTACGGGCTAGATTTCCATGATCTAGCTCCAGATTCCATCCTTCACATCTCGTCGTTTATAGTCGTGTGTGAGGCTTTCCTCTGCATTACCCCACACTTCGGCTTATGGCTCAAGACCTTCAATGTGAAGCCGAAGATGATCGACGGGCGACATGTAGAGTGCGGAGGCGCTATAATAAGCAAGGGTGCCAATGCCCTATGGCCAAAGGGTTCCTTCTCGGAGGTGTCCGAATTATGGCAACAGGAGTGGTTCGACATCACAGCAACCCGAGGTACAAAGCGAGCAGCCGCCCCAGCCTTCCTCCCGGGCCCTCCTGTCGGTGTGGAACGACACCTATGGGATCACAAGAATCCCTACTGCGGTTGCAGGGCGCGGGGTCGTGAGAAGAGCGGATCAAACAGAGAGCACACGGTTCGTTTATCTAGGTTCGGGCCGCGAGGATGCGTAAAACCCTACTCCTGCCTTTGGTGGATTGTTTATCTGTGTTCTTGAGCTAGCTATGGGGGCGTGAAGAGCTCCAAAAAGCCGAATCCTCTCTTTGGTCGCCTTGGGCCTCCTTTTATAGGGAAAAGGGGTCGCCACAGTGGTACACAGGAGGTGGAAAGGGTACAGTTGTGCGAGGTTATCCCTCGCAATACATGACAAGGCACATTTAATGCGCCTTGCTTAGGTGTCCTTGCTTTATCGGGGACGGGGGAGAGCCTAGTCTCGTCCGTCGCCGCTCCTTCTTGTGTCGACACGCGCCCTGGCCAGCGGTGCCCGCGGTGCCATGTAGGCAGGCAGGCAGCTGAGGTGGCGCAGTGGTGGGTCTCCACGTAGATCTGCTTGCCGCCACGCAGGTGCCTGCCCAGCTGGTTGGGTTGGCAGCCATATGCGCACGGCAGTGGAGGCTTGACTGGCGTGGGCCGGATGGTGGCCCCACGGGTGCCCCTGGCAAGGGCCTTGCCGTGGCCCCGGCAAGGGTCTTGTCGGGGCGCCAGCCGTCGTCCCCGGCAAGGCTCTTGCCGGGGGCCTTGTGGTCCTCTTTGGCTGGGATCCCGCCAAGGGTCGTCGTCTTTTGATCTTGAATGTCTTCACAAAGATCTGCATGCCACCACGGGGATGTCTCCCGAATCCTTGCCCCATGGGGGTAGTGGACTCAAGGGTGACTCTCCCCGTAGGTGTGGGGCGAGCTTGCCGCGGCAAGGGCCTTGCCGGGTTTTGCTAGAACTGCCTCCCGGCAAGGATCTTGCCGGGGGAGACTGCTCCATTCCCCTTTTCTCTTTGTGGTCTTGGTCTTGGCGTTGTCTTGCTTCTCTTGAGCTTCGGCCTTACCTTGGTTCACCTCCCTGACTGTGCCCAGTGCGGTGGTGCCCGTGGCTCAGACTGCCCGTGCACAGTCATAGGGGTACAAAAAAGTGTACCCCTCTATTTGTACACCGACAGGAGCCCCCGGGCCTGGGCCACACGTAAGTGCAATCGCGTCGTTGGGCTAGGCCCAAGAAACGGTGCACGGGCAGGCGGGGTGGTTTTTAACGCGGTAAGTTTCCTTCGTGTGCTGCGCCTCCCACGCTTCCCGTGCGTGGCGTGGCGTGGGGAGGCGCGTGTGTGACATGGGTGGCATGCTTGGGGCTGAGCTCTACGCGCATGCGTCACGTCGTAGTAAAGAGGCAGTGCGCGCCTTCCCCAAAAACGGAGGGAGGCGTGGAGGCGCGACCTATTTACTGAATGGGGCCGAGGCGTGGTCTTCAAGGCACCCACTCCCCACGATCACGGGGTGGGGAGAGGTCGCCTCACCCGTCGCTTCGGTCCTGCACGCCCGCCATGTGGCTCCCATGCGCTTGGGGTGGCTAACGGTGGAGGCGGGAAACCGGGCCGTCGCGGGCTGGAGCAGCGGGCCGGTCCTAGTCCCCTACACCTTCCGTGTCTTGATTGGCTGAACGGGGCGGCCGAGCCCCATCCCGTTCCTTTATAAAGAGCGGGAGGGGGGATGGCGTCCCGCATTCCTTCATCTCCTCTTCTCTTCAGCTTCTGCTCCCCTCCTCCCATTTGCCATGGAGAGAAGGAATCCTGGTCCTTCAATGGTGGCGGCGAGGGTCGCCGCTCGACAGCGCGTCCTTCCTTCTCCTGCACCTGCGGTGGCAGAGCCATCCGTGAGGGGAAGGGGAAGGGGGCGAGGCCGTGGGCGAGGTAGAGGTGCTCGGGGAAGAGGAGGGCGAGGTGGCACGCCGGCCTCTCCTCCACCACCAGCTCCTCCCCCATGGAAGGCCACGTTGGGGACGACCCTTGTGAGTTCTTCGTCAGGCTGCGCCGGCCGCCTCGCCGTCGTCTTCGTCTCCTGACTCCATTCGCGCGAGATGGAGTTGGATCCGCCGGAGTCATTGCGGCTGCACATGAGGGGCTGTGGGATCAGTGGCACGCGGGTTCGCGTTGACTTCCCGGCCCCTCACGTGATGTATCTTCGTCGGGGATGGAAGACGTTTGCTCACATCCACCGCTTGACGGAGGGGCTCATCCTCCATTTCAAGTTGATGGAGGGCGGCCTCCTCTCCGTCAAGGTCTTCGGGCTCTTCGGGACCCAGGCAAGGTGCTGCGTGGAGAGCTCTTCTGATAGCGAAGACTCCCCCTCGAGCAGGAGTGGCGAGGAGGACAGCGGCAGCGACGACGAGGGTAGCGGGCGGCAGGATGATGGGTCCGACTAGGTGTCGGTCGTCGCTCCATGCGGCACCGGCGTCCCCATCATCCGTGTCGCCAGCTCCTTGAACTTCTCGGGGTCGTCTCCTTGGGCGGTTGGCATTGGGAGGCTGCGGAAGAGGAAGAGGGCGGGCGGCAAGGCCGTCAAATCGGAGTACGTGGACGCCGACGCGTTCGACGCGTGCTGACGTCCTTCCGCCTCGTCTTCGAGCTCTGCTTCCGGCGCCGCCATCACCATCCAGCCTTTGGACGGCCACCGAGATGTTCTCTTGGTGTCTTCTGCCACCCGCAGCTCGCCTAGGCGCTCCTTTTGCCTTTTTCGCCTCCTTGACCTACCTCCTAAGAAGAGGGACAAGAAAGGGGTTACGGGCACCTTATCTCTTTTTAACTTGTAACATTCGGGCCTTAGCTGAATTTAGAACTTGTAATCCCATTATTCATGTTTTTCATTCCCCATGAACTGTACCTGAGTGGAATGTTTTTTAATGAAAAAGGGATGCTTGCCGGGCTATTTGTTTGTGGGAAAAACCCACGACAAGGAGTAAATCCTTGATATCTCTAAGATAAACATTTTCCTGCCCGGCAACAGGCCTTGCTGTCTTCCCACTTCGCTCGACCTTTCTCACGCGTGTGGCGGAGGCAGGGATGAAGCGGGTTCAAGCTCCTTGTTTCATCCTTTTGCTGCCGCGACTACGACCAAACCTGGCCCCAGGAGCGAGCCCTAGGGCCTAGAGTTTTTAAGGGAGCACGGTAGTTTTAGGAAAAAGCAAGGTTTCACATACCTCAGTCCATAAGGGAATGCATGATAAGGGATAAAGAACTTATCTGAAGCTGCAGCCCCCATCAACTCTGGCTTGCCGTGGGTGAATCTTCGCACTTGCAGCCCCCGGCGATATTGGCTTGCCGGGGTCTAGATGCTGGCGTGTCCCTTTCCTCTTTTTCATCCTCAAGTGATCCGGCAGGGATATCCGCGAGTCCTGCAAACCAAAGAAGGCAAAAAGAACGGCAAAGAGACGCACACTCGACCTCTAAGCTAGGGGTTAGTCGCCGCTAAGCACTATCAACCCTAACCAAGGACGAGACTCGACCTAGCATGCATGCTATAACTTGGGGCGCCAGCGCTTCATTTATTTATGCTCAGGGTCTGCGCCTGGCTTTGTACAAAGGGTTACATGCACCATCGGCAATGCTCGTACAAAAGGTGTCTTGCCGGGGGGCCCGGCAAGCCGCGCCTTACGGGTAAAACTTGCGAAGATGCTCAATGTTCCAGGAGTTACTCACCGGAACGGCATCTTTGGTCTCCAGGCGGACTGCGCCGGGCCTGGTGACTCGTATTACCCGATAAGGGCCTTCCCACTTCGGGGTCAACTTGTTGGAATTCTTGGCCGATTGAACGCGCCGAAGAACAAGGTCGCCTTCCTCAAGGCTTCGGGCATGAACCTTGCGGCTATGGTAGCGGCGCAAGGCTTGCTGGTAGCATGCTGCTCTCACAGCCGCCCGAAGACGATCTTCCTCAAGGAGCACTGCGTCATCTTGCCGCAGTTGCTCTTGCTCGAGCTCATCATAAGCGAGCACTCGAGGTGACCCGTATATGAGTTCAGTGGGGATAACTGCGTCTGCCCCGTATACCAGGGCAAAGGGTGTCTAGCCGGTGGCTCGATTTGGTGTCGTCCTGAGTGACCAAAGAACCGCCGGCAACTCATCAATCCAGCGCCTTCCGCTCTTGTGCAGCCTATGAAAGGTCTTGGTCCTTAATCCTTGCAGCACTTCAGCATTTGCCCTCTCAGCTTGACCATTGCTTCGCGGGTGAGCAACGGAAGCGAAACAGACTTTGCTGCCGAGGTCTTGGGTATATTGCATGAAGGTGCGGCTTGTGAACTGTGTGCCGTTGTCGGTGATAACCCTGTTGGGTACACCAAAACGGCACACTAGCCCCTTGAAGACCTTAACGGCTGACTGAGCTGTGACCTTCCTCACTGCCTCCACCTCCGGCCACTTTGTGAACTTGTCGATTGCAACGTACAAGTACTCAAAGCCCCCGACAGCGCGGGGGAAAGGGCTCAGTATGTCGAGCCCCCAGACCGAGAAGGGCCAGGAGATAGGAATGGTTTGAAGGGCTTGAGCTGGCTGATGAAGCTTCTTTGAATGGAAGTGACACGCTTCACACCTGGTGACTAGTGTCGTCGCATCCTGGAGGGCGGAGGGCCAAAAGAAGCCTTGCCGGAATGCCTTGCCGGCAAGGGCCCTTGACCCAATGTGGGATCCACATATGCCTCCGTGTATCTCGGCCAACAGCTCCAGTCCTTCCTCTCGAGGGATACACTTCAATTTCACACCGTTCGGTCTCTTCCTGTACAGCACGTCGTCGATGAACTGGTACATGGTAGAGCGACGGGCTACTTTTTCCGCTTCTTCCTGCTCCTCAGGAAGTTCCCCTGTTTGAAGGAATCAGACGGTATGCTGTGCCCATGCTGGAGCCTGGGGCTCGACGGCGAGGACTAAAGGCATTTCCTCTGCTATAGGAACGGCTGTCTCGACGGCAAGAGCTTGATGCTCCGCCGGAGGCAGTCGTCCCGTGGCGGCTCAGTGTTCCCGGCAACATCCTTGCCGGCGGCTCCGGGGAGCTCGGCGGGAAAGTACTTGCCGGGCCCTGATTTCCTCCTCTTGTTCTGCTCTGTTGATGGATCAACGGATGGCTGAGTTAGCTGGAGTACAAAGGTACCTGGTTCCACAGGTAGCTTGAGGGCAGCACGTTTCGACCGGTAATCGGCGATATCGTTCTCCGCTCGGGGAACGTGTTTAGCCTGTATACCGTCGAAACGCTCTTCCAGCTTTCTCACTTCATCGACGTAGGCCTTCATCAACGGGCTCTGGTAATCCTTGTTGATTTGCTTGACAACGAGCTGCGAGTCTGCCCTGATGATGAGCTTTTTGATTCCGAGGTCCGCCGCGATCCTAAGACCGGCAAGCAGCCCTTCGTATTCTGCTGTATTGTTTGTTGACACCTCCCGGGGGAAGTGCATTTGGATCACGTACTTGAGATGCTCTCCGGTGGGCACGACCAGCAGTACGCCAGCCCCGGCGCCCTGTAAAGAGAAAGCCCCATCAAAGTACATGATCCAATGACAACTTGCCTCCTTGCCGGGGAGAGCTGTCTCTTGGGCTTCTTCATCAGGGGTCGCGGTCCATTCTGCAATGAACTCTGCTAGGACTCGGCTCTGAATTGTCGAAGTGCTTTCAAACTTGAGGCCAAAGCTGGACAGCTCCAGTGCCCACTCCACAATTCTCCCTGTTGCATCTGGATTGTGCAATATCCGTTGCAGAGGGAGGCGAGTGACGACAGTGATTTCGTGTGCTTGGAAGTAATGACGCAACTTCCTCAAGGCCATAAGAAGGCCGAAGAGCAGTTTCTGCACGCCGGAGTACCTTGATCTAGCCCCCTGCAGGAGGGAACTAACAAAGTAGACCGTGTGCTGCATCATTTTCTTCTTTGGCGGCACTTCAATCAACTGTGTCATCTCTGCATTGGTGGCGTCGGGCTCTGCTGCTGCCATCACCTCATCTTCGACCTCTCTCTGCGCCACTAGTGCGGCGCTGACCACTTGGTTCGTTGCCGCCAGGTATAGCAGCAACGGCTCTTGTGGCCTGGGCGCAACTATTACTGGCACGGAGGAGAGGTACTTCTTCAAATCTTTCAATGCTGCTTCGGCTTCTGGCGTCCACTCCATTGGGCCCGCCTTATTGAGGATCTTGAAAAAGGGGAGGGCGCGCTCGGAAGACTTGGAGATGAACCTGCCCATGGCGGCGACGCAACCAGCAAGCCGACACACATCCTTGATCCGCCTAGGTGCTTCAATCTGCTCTATGGCTTTGATCTTGTCCGGATTGGCCTCTATCCCACGCTGTGACACCAAGAACCCGAGAAGCTTGCCGGACGGGACGCCAAAGACGCACTTCTCAGGGTTCAACTTGAGATTGATCTTGCGCAGGTTTGCAAATGTTTCTTGCAAATCCGGCATGAGGGTTGCCCTGTCCTTGGTTTTGACCACTATGTCATCCATATAAGCTTCCATATTTCTATGGAGCTGGGGTTCAAAACCAATCTGGACCGCCCTTGCAAATATCGAACCAGCACTCTTCAACCCGAAAGGCATCCGTATGAAACAATACGTACCACATGGGGTGATGAATGCTGTTTTCTCTTCGTCTTCCCTTGTCATGAAGATCTGGTGGTAGCCGGAGTAGGCATCGAGGAACGACAAGAGATCACATCCAGCCGTGGAGTCAACAATCTGGTCCATGCGCGGCAACAAGAAGGGGTGAGGGAGTCCTGGATTAGGGGGTGTCCGGGTAGCCGGACTATACCTTCAGCCGGACTCCAGGACTATGAAGATACACGATTGAAGACTTCGTCCCGTGTCCGGATGGGACTTTCCTTGGCGTGGAAGGCAAGCTTGGCGATGCGGATATTCAAGATCTCCTACCATTGTAACTGACTCTGTGTAACCCTAACCCTACCCGATGTCTATATAAACCGGAGGGTTCTAGTCCGTAGGACAACTCCATCATACAACAATCATACCATAGGCTAGCTTCTAGAGTTTAGCCTCCTTGATCTCGTGGTAGATCTACTCTTGTACTACCCATATCATCAATATTAATCAAGCAGGAGTAGGGTTTTACCTCCATCGAGAGGGCCCGAACCTGGGTAAAAACATCGTGTCCCTTGTCTCCTGTTACCATCCGGCCTTGACGCACAGTTCGGGACCCCCTACCCGAGATCCGGCGGTTTTGACACCGACATTGGTGCTTTCATTGAGAGTTCCTCTGTGTCGTCACTTTTGGGATCGATGGCTCCTTCGATCATCAACGACGATGCGGTCCAAGGTGAGACTTTTCTCCCCGGACAGATCTTCGTCTTCGGCGGCTTCGCACTGCGGGCCAATTCGCTTGGCCACCTGGAGCAGATCGAAAGCTTCGCCCCTGGCCATCAGGTCAGGTTTGGAAGCTTAAACTACACGGCTGACATCCGCGGGGATTTGATCTTCGACGGATTCGAGCCACAGGTAAGTGCGCCGCACTATTTCGAGAGGCACAATCTAGCTCTGTCGCCGAACGGTGCCCCGGAGGCCGCACAAGCACCGGTTCCGACCCTTTATTCGGAGCCTATTGCACCAATCGAGGATGAGCGGTTGGACGCCACCTCGGGGGCTACGATCTCAAAGGCGATCGAGCCGAACATAAGCCCCGCGTTCCGCACGGCCCGTGACTCCGAGGAGCCGGATTCCTCTCCGAACTCCGAACCCCCCGCGCCCCTGCCGATCGAATCCGATTGGGCGCCGATAATGGAGTTCACCGCCGCGGACATATTTCAGCACTCGCCCTTCGGCGACATCCTGAACTCACTAAAGTCTCTCTCTTTATCAGGAGAGACATGGCCGGACTACGGTCAGCAAGGATGGGATGCGGACGATGAAGAAATTCAAAGCCCACCCACCACCCACTTTGTAGCCGCTGTCGACGATTTAACCGACATGCTTGACTTCGACTCCGAAGACATCAACGGTATGGACGACGATTCAGGAGACGAACAGGAACCAGCACCTATAGGGCACTGGAAGGCCACCTCGTCATATGACATATACATGGTGGACACTCCAAAAGATGGAGATGGCGATGGAACAACGGGGGATGACACCTCCAAGAAACAGCCAAAGCGCCGGCGTCAGCAGCGCCGCTCTAAATCCCGCCAAAGAAAAAATGGTGATTCCAGCACGGAAGATAATACTACCCCAGATAGCGCCGAAGAACACCGCCTCCAGCAAGATTCGGCACAGGAAGATGGAGAAGCCAGCCCTCATGAGAGAGCGGCGGACCGAGAGGTTGAGGATGATAACTATATGCCTCCCTCCGAAGACGAGGCAAGCCTCGACGACGACGAATTCGTCATACCATCAGAACCCGCTGAACAAGAGCGTTTCAAACGCAAGCTTTTAGCCACGACAAGCAGCCTCAAGAAAAAGCAGTAACAGCTTAGAGCTGATCAAGACTTGCTAGCTGACAGATGGACTGAAGTCCTTGCGGCCGAAGAGTATGAACTCGAACGCCCCTCCAAGAGTTACCCAAAGCGCAGGCCGCTACCCCGATCAGAGGAGGAAGCACCTACATCACCAGCGCACGACATGGACGACCGGCCACCTTGCGGCCGTGACAGAGAGGCCTCTCGGCCCTCTAACCAAGCCATGCCCCGGTGCCGTTCAACTAAGGCACGGGAAAATGCGCCAGACCTGTGAGACGTACTGGAGGACAAGGCAAGGCAAACAAGATCGATCTACGGATCACGCAGGCGCCCCACGGCACGTGACGGTGATCTTCACTCCGGATACAACAAATCCGGCCGGGCCGAACACAACAGACGTAGCTCCTTCGAGTTGCATCGTGATATAGCCCAGTATAGAGGCGCCGCACACCCACTATGCTTCACAGATGAAGTAATGGATCCTAAAATCCCAGAGGGTTTCAAACCCGTAAACATCGAATCATATGATGGCACAACAGATCCTGCGGTATGGATTGAGGATTATCTCCTTCATATCCACATGGCCTGCGGCGATGATCTACATGCCATCAAATACCTCCCGCTCAAACTTAAGGGACCGGCCCGACATTGGCTTAACAGCTTGCCAACAGACTCAATCGGTTCTTGGGAGGACCTGGAAGCCGCATTCCTCGACAACTTCCAGGGCACTTATGTGCGACCACCAGATGCCGATGACTTAAGCCACATAATTCAGCAGCTAGAGGAATCGGCCAGGCAATTCTGGACATGGTTCCTAACAAAGAAAAACCAGATAGTCAACTGTCCAGACGTAGAGGCCCTAGCATCCTTCAAGCATAATATCCGTGACGAGTGGCTCGCCCGGCACCTGGGACAGGAAAAGCCGAAGTCCATGGCAGCCCTCACGACACTCATGACCCGATTTTGTGCGGGAGAAGACAGCTGGCTAGCTCGCAGTAACAACTTAGCAAAGAACCCTGGTAATTCAGATACCAAGGATAAAAGTGGCAGGACACGTCGGAATAAGCAAAAGCGCCGCGTTAGTAGCGACAACAACGAAGACACGGCAGTTAATGCCGGATTCAGAGGCTATAAATCCGGTCAGCGGAAAAAGCCATTCAAAAAGAATACTCAGGGCCCGTCCAGTTTGGACCGAATACTCGACCGCTTGTGCCAGATACATGGCACCCCCGAAAGGCCAGCCAATCACACCAACAGAGATTGTTGGGTGTTCAAGCAGGCAGGCAAGCTAAGAGCCGAAAATAAAGACAAGGGGCTGCATAGCGATGACGAGGAGGAGCCCAGGCCGCCGAACAATAGTGGACAAAAGGGTTTTCCCCCACAAGTGCGGACGGTGAACATGATATACGCAACCCACATTCCCAAAAGGGAACAGAAGCGTGCGCTATGGGACGTATACGCGATGGAGCCAGTCGCCCCAAAGTTCAACCCATGGTCCTCCTGCCCGATCACTTTTGATCGAAGGGACCACCCCACTAGCATCCGTCACGGCGGCTTTGCCGCATTGGTGCTTGACCCAATTATCGACGGATTTCATCTCACAAGAGTCCTCATGGACGGCAGAAGTAGCCTGAACCTGCTTTACCATGATACAGTGCGGAAAATGGGCATAGATCCCTCGAGGATTAAGCCCACAAAAACGACCTTTAAAGGCGTTATATCAGGTGTAGAGGCCAACTGTACAGGCTCAGTAACACTTGAAGTGGTCTTCGGATCTCCGGACAATTTCTGAAGCAAAGAGTTAATCTTCGATATAGTCCCGTTTCGCAGTGGCTATCATGCCCTGCTCGGGCGAACTGCATTCGCAAAGTTCAATGCGGTGCCGCACTACGCATATCTCAAGCTCAAGATGCCAGGCCCTCGAGGAGTAATTACGGTCAACGGAAACACCGAACGCTCCCTCCGTACGGAGGAGCACACGTCAGCTCTCGCAGCGGAAGTACAAAGCAGCCTTCTTAGGCAATTCTCCAGTCCAGCCGTTAAAAAGCTAGACACTGCCAAGCGCGCCCGGAGTAACCTACAACAAGACCGCCTGGCACGTTCTGAGCAGGCGTAGCAATGCGGCCCCAACCCCAGCCCTCACGACGTAGCGAAACCAGTGCCTCGCGTACATAAATACGCTCTTGAAGTACCATGGGCGGAGGAGGTGAAGGGGCACAATAACGGCAAGCCCAATATACGGCTTAAAACGTACTAAGGGCTGCCGAATTCTTTTTTTAATTTTCTCTTACTTTCAGGACTCCATACTTCGGATGACCTGTTCGGCAATTGAACTGCCGCACAAACGATGCAAGATCCAGGGAGGCAGACAAGACATGCCGCATTATGGAACTCCCAGGTGGTCTCTGTTGCGAGCAGTATACCTATTTTACATACAATTCCGTGGTCTGCCCCTGGCCAGGACATGTTAAATAGTCCAATATCTTTTGCTTATCGCACCACTTGTATCGTTCTGCTCTGATAGCAGCCTTTCTATAAACAATGCATAGCTTTCTGTCTATTTTTTGCATTATCCTCTTTTCATATATATGTTTATGACATGTTGCACCCGTACACTGTGGTACGGCAAAATACGCCAGGGGCTTTAGTACCCATAAATATGGCGTGCGAAGTCCGTACACTTTCACAAGTGCGGCACCCCGAACTTATAGCACTATATGCATCGGCTCCGAATCATGATTTGGGTCAATAGTTGGGTTTGCCCGACTCCTATGTTTTGGTGCCTTACGTTCCGCTATATCGGCTAAGGTAGCACTAGGAGAACCACTGCGATTGTGCCCCGGTTGAGCTGGGTTAAGCACCTCAGTGGAGACAGCTAAAACTAACTGTCATGATGAGGCGAGAGACCGGTCGCTGTTCGAGAGGTTTTTTGAGTCCCTAAAGACTTATGCCGCTTAGAGCGAGGAGCCGGCTTTGTCCGGCCAAGGCGTGGATATCGCCCCGAACTCGGTCTTCCGAACTAGGGGCTTCGCCGAAATTTAAAATTATAGAGTTCTATGGCTAAGTGAGAGTGTTCAAGCAGTATAGTCCAATTGCCTGGTTCATTGTGCTGAGCGCCTCCCTCGAAGGACCCAACTATGGGAAAAAGAGCGCTCAGGTTTATCCCGAACAACCCAACACTAGTGGCATGGGGGCAGAAGCCGACGACTGGACATCTCTCAATTTTTTGATAAACGACCACACAGAAAGTAATATTTTAAATTCAACAAGCATTGCTTAGCGCATATGAACAAGTTTTCAGCGCACAGGATAAACACGAGCGAGTTCATTCAAAAATTACATCCTTGGTACATTCGTCCGCCACAAGGCGGGCACCCGCAAGAACATCCTTATAGTAGTTCTCGGGCTTGCGATGCTCCTTCCCCGGCGGCGGCCCGTCCCTCACAAGCTTCTCACCGTCCAGCTTACCTCAGTGCACCTTTGCACGGGCAAGGGCCCTATGGGCACCTTTGATGCAGACGGAGCGCTTGATGACCTCGAGCCTTGGACAGGCCTCCACCAGCCGCCGCACCAGCCCGAAGTAGCTCCCAGGCAGGGCTTCTCCGGGCCACAGCCGAATTATGAAGCCCTTCATGGCCTGTTTGGCCGCCTTGTGGAGCTCGACCAGCTACTTCAGCTGGTCACTCAAGGGCACAGGGTGTCCGGCCTCAGCATACTGAGACGAGAACACCTTCTCTGTCGAGCTGCCCTCTTCGGCTCGGTAGAATGCGACGGCGTCGGATACGCTGTGGGGAAGATCGGTGAATGCCCCTGGAGAGCTCCGGATTCGGGTAAGTAACAAGTAGTTTACTTTTATACTTCTGCTTTGCATAAAGAATGCCTTACCCGCCGCTATCTTTTTCATCTCCTCCAACTCTTGGAGGGCCTTTTGGGCTTCGGCCTTGGCAGACTTGGCAGTCTCAAGGGCCGTCGCGAGCTCGGATGCTTACGTCTCTGACTCAAGCTCCAAACTCTCATGTTTTTTCATGAGAGCCTGAAGCTCTTGCTGCACCTCGCCGACCTGGGCCTCAAGTTTCTCTTGCTCGAAGCGCTCCGCGGCCGCTTTCTTTTCGGCCACGGACAACGCCTGCTTGAGGGTCGCCACCTCAGTCGTGGCCCCTACAATAAGCAGTACAATCCTGTTATTTTTTGCAATCACGTCTTTTTATAGGCACTTTTTCTGTAAGGTATTTCTTACCTTCTTTATCCTCGAGCTGCCGCTTGGCAAGGCCGAGCTCTTGCTCGGTCCGCTCGAGGCCCTGTTTCAGGGCACCCACCTCCGCTGTCAGTGCGGCGGTGGCTAGCAGCGAAGCCTGCATACGCATATTGAATCTTTGTTGTTAGACTCCTGCAAAATTTAATAGATCCTCTATTCGGCTTTTCTTTCCGAACGCCAAACAGAGCATCAGGGGCTACTGTCTATGCGGTTATATTTTTACATATTTTTTACTTACCTCGAAGCCTATTAGAAGGCTAGCGCAAGCTTCACTCAGTCCACTCTTGACGGACTGAACCTTCTGGATCACCGTACTCATAATAGTACGGTGCTCCTCGTCGATGGAGGCACCGTCAAGCACCTCCAGCAGATTGTCCGGCACCTCCGGTTGGACGGAGGCCGCCGGATCAGAAGGCTTGCTCCTCTTGGAAGGAGTTTGCCTACCGCGGTCCGGAACTGTTGAAGATTCTGGCGCGGTGTCCGGCTCAAAGCCGGACTTGGAGCCCTGGGGGGTCTTGTCCCCTTTACTCCTGGGGTCCGAGAGGTCGCCTTGCGGCTCCTCCAGGACCACCTCCTCCTGCCCCGGAGCTCGTCGCGACGCCACTTCAGTGTCGTCCGCAGTGTGGGGGGAGACAGCGGGCGGAACTGAGTTCACGTCCGATGAATCCAGGGAGCCGCTCGACGACTCGTCGAGTCCGGCTCGGGGTGGGCTGCATAGTTATGTTAGACATTAGGGAAAGCTATGCAACAAAGGAACGTCATGAGTTACTATGATATCCGAACTTACGATTTCGCCGGACGCTTGGCCCTGTCTGGCCACTCCTCTTCGTCCTCTTCGGCGTCGGGGGAGTAGTCCGGTGGAGGGGTCTTCCTCTTCCTAGATCCTTCAGCCTCCCCTGTTGGGGCGGCCTTCCTTTTCTTTCCTCCCCCCGCTAAAGGGGGAGAGGCTTCTTCTTCCTCCTCCTCGTTTTCACGCGAGGAGAGCGTCTCGGACTCATCGGATGACGAGTCCGACACCGCCATATTACGGGCACTCTTTCGAGTCCCCGTGGACTTCTTCTTCTTGGCCTTCTTCTCCGGCACCACATAAGGCGCCGAAACCAGCAGCTTCACTAGGAGAGCAGGGGCTGGGTCTTCGGGCAAGGGATCCAGACAGTTAGTCGATCCGGACTTTGCCTGCCAAGCCTGTCAAAGGTGAGGGAGTTTAGATCCCGCATAGAGTCAAACTATGAAAAAACTTAACATCCTGTAAAAGGTGAAAATAGCTTACCTCGCTAGCATGACGCTGCAAGCTGTATCCGCAGTCCTCGGAAGCGGATGCGGGAGCCTCGGCACCTTTGGTTAGCACCTTCCAGAGTCTTCATACATCGTGTCGAAGAGCCTGTTAAGGGTTTGGTGCTGCGCCGGGTTGAACTCCCACAGATTAAAATCCCGTTGTTGACATGGGAGGATCCGGCGGACGAGCATAACCTGGACTACATGAACAAGCTTGATGGGCTTGCTCACCAGGGACTGGATGCATGTCTGCAGTCCGGTCACCTCTTTTTCGTCGCCCCACGACAGGCCCGTCTCTTTCCAGGACATAAGCCGCGTGGGGGGTCCGGATCGGAACTAGGGGGCTGCGATCCATTTCGGATCGCGTGGCTCGGTGATGTAAAACCACCCGGATTGCCACCCCTTTAGGGTCTCCACGAAGGAGCCCACGAGCCATAGGACGTTGGCCATCTTGCCCGCCATGGCGCCTCCGCACTCTGCCTGGCTGCCGCGCACCACCTTGGGCTTGACGTTGAAGGTCTTGAGCCAGAGGACGAAGTTCGGGGCCAGATCGTGGAAATCTAGGCCGTAGTAGAACATGAGCCCCCGGACAAATGGGTGGAGTGGAAAACCCAGTCCGCGGAGGAAGTGGGGAAGGAATACTACCCTCTCATGAGGCCTTGGGGTGGGGAGAAGCTGCCCCTCCTCGGGAAGCCGGTGTGCGATGTCCTTGGACAAGTATCCGGCCTTCCTTAGCTTTTTGACATGGCCCTCCGTGACGAAGGAGACCATCAACTTGCCTCCCGCTCCGGACATTACTGGAGAAGGTTGAGGTGGGAAGTGCGGGCTTGGGCGCTGGAGCTCGAGTGCACGGAAGATGGATAGGCAAAGGAGGAAGAAGGCGTAGGTAAAAAGGTGGATCCTTATCCCCTTATATGGGCGGATGCGACTGCACGTCCCCACCAGCCTAGTAAAACTCGCTTGCCTCCCAAGCACCATGATAAATGGCGTGGTTGGGTTACCCACGTCCGTATTGATGAGAATCCCGTAAAAGGGGGACACGATCTCTGCTTTGACAAGACGTGCCAAGGAAACCGCCTCGCAAAATGTGCTGAGGTGGAAAAGTAAAAACGATTCGAGTAAAGGACTTGGTCGTAGTGTGATGTCACACTGCGGAATACGTCAGCAGATTAGATTTGTGTTAATATTATTCTCTCTATGGCAATATGTGGAAACTTATTTTGCAGAGCCGGACACTATCCTTGGTGTTTAAAATCTTCTTGAAGGACTTGGAGGAGGAACCCGCCTTGCAATGCTGAAGACAATCTGCGCGCCGGACTCGTCGTCATTGAAGCCTGGTTCAGGGGCTACTGAGGGAGTCCTGGATTAGGGGGTGTCCGGGTAGCCGGACTATACCTTCAGCCGGACTCGAGGACTACGAAGATACACGATTGAAGACTTCGTCCCGTGTCCGGATGGGACTTTCCTTGGCGTGGAAGGCAAGCTTGGTGATGCGGATATTCAAGATCTCCTACCATTGTAACCGACTCTGTGTAACCCTAACCCTACCCGGTGTCTATATAAAACGGAGGGTTCTAGTCCGTAGGACAACTCCATCATACAACAATCATACCATAGGCTAGCTTCTAGGGTTTAGCCTCCTTGATCTCGTGGTAGATCTACTCTTGTACTACCCATATCATCAATATTAATCAAGCAGGAGTAGGGTTTTACCTCCATCGAGAGGGCCCGAACCTGGGTAAAAACATCGTGTCCCTTGTCTCCTATTACCATCCGGCCTTGACGCACAGTTCAGGACCCCCTACCCGAGATCTGCCGGTTTTGACACCGACAAGGGGTCTTTAGGACAAGCCTTATTGATATCTGTGTAATCTATATACAGTCTCCACTTCCCATTTGCCTTGCGCACCACGACCGGATTGGCCAACCACGTTGGGTGGAGCAGTCCTCTTACCAAACCCGCTGCCTCCAGTTTCTGGATCTCTTCTGTGATGAACTCTTGTCGTTCCAATGCTTGCTTCCTGACCTTCTGCTTGACGGGCCGCGCATGAGGACAGACAGCAAGGTGGTGCTCAATCACTTCCCTGGGAACGCCGGGGATGTCAGAATCTTGCCATGCAAACACATCGACATTCGCCCGCAGGAAAGCGACGAGCGCGTCTTCCTATTTGTCATCAAGGGTGGAGCTTGTGGTGAAAGCTCCTCCCGTGCCGTCCTCATTGACAGAAACCTTCTTGGTTCCCGGCGGTGTGGCCCTGGGCGTCTTGCTTCCGCCGGCGGAGCTCTCTGGCACGTCCTCGACGGCAGCGCTACTCCCCGAAGAGGTGCGCTTGCCGGAGTGGGTGCCCGATGTCCCACCGGTCTTCTTCTTCTTCTCCCCTCCCGGAATCCCAGCGGCAGGAGGAAGTGCTCTAGTGGCGGCAGCTGCTGCAACTGCTTGCTGGTATAGTTGGTCAGCGCAAACCAGCGCATCTCTCCTATCGGAGGGGATGGTGATGATCATCACTGGTCCCGGCATCTTCAGGGTGTTGTAGGCGTAGTGTGACGCCACCATGAACTTGGCCAGCGCTGGGCGGCCAAGGATCCCGTTGTAGGGAAAGGGGATCTTGGCAACATCGAACACGATCCTCTCCGTCCTGAAGTTCAGGTCGCTTCCAAAAGTCACAGGCAGTGTGACCTTTCCCTTGGGTTGGCTCCTTCCCGGGTTGACCCCCTAAAACGTACCCGTCTCTTCGAGGTACCCATCAGGAATCTATAGTTTCTCGATCACGGCAGGCGAAATCAAGTTCAGACCGGCCCCGCCATCGACTAGCATTTTTGTCACTTTGAGGTTGCATATTGTTGGTGAAACCAACAACGGCATGCACCCGACCGCAGTAGTGCGATCAGGGTGATCCTCAGTGTCAAAAATGATAGGAGTGCTTGACCACTTCAGCGGCCTTTGGGCATCAAACGATGGTTCCGCCGCTGTAATCTCTCGCGCCCACTGTTTAAGCCGGCGGTGAGAAGTATGCAGCGAGGCGCCGCCGTCGACGCACATGGCCTCTGTAGCTTTCTAAAACTCTTGGTCGCCGGACTCGTCGTCCTCTTCGCGACCGTCGTCTTCTGGCTTTCTGTCACAGCCCCGAGCGGGCCTCTCCTATTGCTTATCCTTGCCACGACGACCCGCCTGGCCGTCACGTTTGTTGCCGGACCCCTCAGCACCGTCTGGGCCCCTCTCCTTGTCCCGCCTCTCATATTCAGCCCTCTATTTCTCAGCGAGGAGCTCAACCTGTTGGCAGTCTTGGAGAGCATGGCCTTTGGTGTGATGGATCTTGCAATATCGCTTGTCGGAGTTTCCTGGCTTCTCGGCAGCCGCCAAGGCCCGGCAAGCGACACATCCGGCAATTTCCTTGCCGGGGTCATCTGCCTTGGTTTTCTTAGTGGAGCCGGTATCACCAGATCCCTCGACGGCAAGCACAACTTTACCTTTATGCTTTCTATTGCGGCGCCGACCTTTCCTTGCCGAGGCAGCGATATCCTCATCCGAAGAGTCGGTTTCCACGCCGGCATCTTCGCCGGGGTACTTCCTTCCCTCTTCAGCTCGGGCACATCTGTCAGCGAGAACATAGAGTTCTGCCACATCTTTCACTTTGTTCATTGCCAGCTCTTCACGCATCTTGCGGTTACGCACGTTCTGATGGAACACGCTGATGATGGCGGCAGGATGAATGTCAGGGATATTGTACTGTACCCGGCTGAACCTCTGTATATACTTGCAAAGACTCTCGCCTTCCTTCTAGGGGATGACGTGCAGGTCGCTTGCTTGGCCATGGGCTTGGTGGCCGCCAGTAAAGGCGCCCACGAACTCATGGCACAAATCCGACCAGGAGGAAATAGAATCTACCGGCAAGTGCATCAACCATGACATGGCATTGGGTTTTAAAGCCAACGGAAAGTAATTCGCAAGCACCTTATCGTCACGGGCTCCAGCAGCTTGCATCGCAATGGTGTAGATGCTGAGGAACTCAGACGGGTGGGTCTTGCCACCGTACTTTTCGCCCACGTCGGGTTTGAAGGTGCGGTGAGTGGGCCACTGGAACTGCCGCAGCTCACGGGTAAAAGCCGGACAGCCTACTTCGTAAGGTAGGCCTCCAGGGCTCCCCGGTGCCGGGTGGTCCATAGCAGGTCCCGCTTGCCTGTCTGACTGGTGGCGTGCTCCGCGCCGGCGCTCGATAGTGGTTCGAGCGTCTTCGTGTTCTCGTTCCCGAAGAACTTGGCGCTGGTCACAGTGGGTCCGTGGGTCGGACGACGCTATGGAGATTTCATCACCCGTAACGTTGTGACGGGCTGGCGTCCGTGGTAGCGGGCGAGGAGGGGGCGAGTGCACCGTGGTCGCGGCGCCACCGACCTTCCCGCCACTGGTACGTAGGATTCAGTCGGGACGTCGACCCGGGGGCCCACTGTGACCCGGTTCGTCCTTGTTGGCCACCGCAACAAGGCTTCGGATAGTGGCTCTCCATTCGTCGAGTTTCCCTGTAGTGGGAGGAAAATCGAGGAGCAACTGCGCGCGCGCCAGGTCCTTTGCAGGCGTTGGTGGCAGCGAAACCTGCACGGATCGCGATGCGCTTCGACTTCTGACCATGTCAGAAGGAGCTCTATCACGACCCCGCGGTCGCATGCCATCTTCACCAGCACCTCAGCGAGCGGGCAGGTCTTCTACATCTCAGGAGCAGCGCTCGGGACTCTTCCCGCGGCGACGCCTGGGATCTTCGGCGTGACGACGCCGCTCGTCGCGCGCCGCCTGAGAAGAGCGCGCCATCGGCGCCGGCGTGGGAGTCTTGGAAGCCCTCGCGTCGTCTTCGGACGGGGTGGCAGCGGTCCTGGAAGGCCCTGCGCCACCCATGGAGGGCCTGGCGCCGTCTTTGGATTTGGCGGCGTGTGGCCCGTTACCAGGCGCACGAACATCACCGCCTCCCAAACTTCGGCTGCTGGGACGGTGTTGGTGTTCGCAAGCGGCGCCCAGGGTCCTTTCGGCGACCGGTCCGCTGCTCGCCCGCGTCGGGGAGGGATGCCCAGCTTCCGACGGGTCAACCGCCACCATCATCTTCTTCTTGGGCGCCAGGATGATGAAGAAGCATTGAACTAACTGCTGGAGCCGATTCTCACAACCTGCGCCCCCTACCTGGCGCGCCAAAGATGTCGGTGTGGAACGACACCTATGGGATCACAAGAATCCCTACAGCGGTTGCGGGGCGCGGGGTCGTGAGAAGAGCGGATCAAACAGAGAGCACACGGTTCGTTTATCCAAGTTCGGGCCGCGAGGATGCGTAAAACCCTACTCCTGCCTTTGGTGGATTGTTTATCTGTGTTCTGGAGCTAGCTATGGGGGCGTGAAGAGCTCCAAAAAGCCGAATCCTCTCTCTAGTCGCTTTGGGCCTCCTTTTATAGGGAAAAGGGGTTGCCACAGTGGCACACAGGAGGTGGAAAGGGTACAGTTGTGTGAGGTTATCCCTCGCAATACATGACAAGGCGCATTTAATGCGCCTTGCTTAGGTGTCCTTGCTTTATCGGGGATGGGGGAGAGCCTAGTCTCGTCCGTCGCCGCTCCTTCTTGTGTCGACACGCGCCCTGGCCAGCGGTGCCTGCGGTGCCATGTAGGCAGGCGGGCAGCTGAGGTGGCGCAGTGGTGGATCTCCATGTAGATCTGCTTGCCGCCACGCAGGTGCTTACCCAGCTGGTTGGGTCGGCAGCCGTATGCGCACGGCGGTGGAGGCTTGACTGGCATGGGCCGGATGGTGGCCCCACGGGTGTCCCTAGCAAGGGCCTTGCCGGGGCCCCGGCAAGGGTCTTGCCGGGGCGCCAGCCATCGTCCCCGACAAGGCTCTTGCCGGGGGCCTTGTGGTCCTCTTTGGTTGGGATCCCGCCAAGGGTCGTCGTCTTCTGATCTTGAATGTCTTCACAAAGATCTGCATGCCACCACGGGGATGTCTCCCGAATCCTTGCCCCATGGGGGTAGTGGACTCAAGGGTGTCTCTCCCCGTAGGTGTGGGGCGAGCTTGCCGCGGTAAGGGCCTTGCCGGGTTTTGCTAGAACCGCCTCCCGGCAAGGATCTTGCCGGGGGAGTCTGCTCCATTGCCCTTTTCTCTTTGTGGTCTTGGACTTGGCGTTGTCTTGCTTCTCTCGAGCTTCGGCCTTACCTTGGTTCACCTCCCTGGCCGTGCCCAGTGCGGTGGTGCCCGTGGCTCAGAATGCCCGTGCACAGTCGTAGGGGTACAAAAAAGTGTACTCCTCTTTTTGTACACCGACACCTCCGCCTCAACTGGCATCATGGGTCAACAAAGGGCTGGACTGCGGGCCAGCTAATGACATGCTGACATTGCAAAGCCGCATCCGAGATCTCCTCAAGAGGGATGTCAGTCTTGTCAAAGTAATTCAAGTACCGCTAGTTCGTCGGGTCCTGCCATGCCAACGTCGATCTCTCTGTATGTGGGAGTTCAACCTGGAAGGACCGTGAGCTATTCAACACTTCTTCGGCGTGACGCTCGAAGGGATGTACCGATTATTCTTCGGATCATGAATAAAGGGCCCGGACACCACCGAGGATGCGGGTCTGAACTGCAATCGTCCAGATACCCAAGTAAGTAACTCCGCGACCGAACATGCGATTATTATATTTGTCACAACATCATTCTGAAAAATTACCCTCGACCAGGACTAGATAATAAAGGCGGAGAGGATCAGGTGTTAGGCCCTTCTTCCCGAAGGCTCGCCGGATCCTGTACTAACCAGGATGCTGACTCGCGCACCCTAACAAGTGCCATCAGGAGAAGATGAGGGGACGAATAGAGAAGCCGAAAGCGGGCTTCATATGTTACACATCCAAACCAGGGGAATTGGTGCCTTCGCGAAGGAGGGTGATCGGGGAGGTGAATCTAAACCCCCCCCCCCACGGGAAGAAAAGGGCCGCCCCTGAACACTTGGAAACGGAGGTTTCCAAACGTGGGAAGAAACCCTCACCAGGGGGCCCTGCCGCAGAGGGCATCCTTACCGCACAGCGCCCACAAGGGGGCCAGCCGTCAGCCAAGCTGTAAGTAAATAAAGGCACATTAGTAAATATGCCCTGCTTTTTCCTAAAAATAATAACCGAGACATATGTTTTGCAGTCCGGCTCATAGCCCTTCTCAACAAAGTTCGTCTTCGGGGGATCTTCTTCCGGAGATGATGGAGAGCGAAATGCCTCCTCCTGCCTCCTTGCCACATGAGGCAGACAACCCTGAGGTGTCATCCCGGAGGATCTCTCCTGATCCGCATAGGCCAGAAGGTAACTCTTTGGCTGCCTGAAGTCCGGGGTTCTCGGCTCCTAAGGAGACCAACAGAAAAAGCCCGGGATTATCCGGTGTACAACCGGACACATTAATGGGTCTTCTGGAGCAAGCGACTATCTCAGAGGCACACCGTACCTTAATGGGTACGGTGGTTGAGATGATTTCACCTGTAAAAAGCGGTTTGAATGAAGCTTTTGTGAGCCTACTAAGAGGCTTTGAGGTATGCAAAGTAATATATATGTTTTTGACTGTACCGCACACGCCAGGTGTGCTTTGTATAGATAGTAGCCCCTGAGACTCTGGTTGCCATCCAGAGGCGGCAAGCAGAGGATCATAGTCTCAGGTAATGATAGCGCTGCTTTCATGCGCAGGCGGTTGAGGGTCCGACGGCTGACTGGACTACTGATTTTGCCGAATTGAGGCGGCAACTTGACGTGGCGGATGCGGACATCACGCTTGTGAACAAGCGGCTTAACGAGGCACATGATATGTATATTCGGGTGGTCAACAAATATTAAGAGGAGCATGATGCTAGTATTTATAATATGCTTTGACTGCAGATGGAGCTGCCGCCGTGGAGACCCTTCGGGCAGAACTTCCCCAAGCCAAGGAACAAGCCAGGAGAAGCGATGCGGCCGCCCTGAAGGTAGCCGAAGAGTTAAAAGCCGAACAGGCTGCTCATCGGCAGAGCGAAGATAAAGTAGCCAACATGGCTCTTGAGCTGCAAAATGCCGCCAGCCGCTATGAGCTCCTCGAAAGGGAAAACCAAGCGAAAGCGGCTGACTTGAAGAAGGCCTTGGAAGCAGCCAAGGAAACGCGATCTAAAATCAGAGCGGCGCGGGAGGAGCTTCGTCAAGCCGGAGATATCGTGGCTGGGAAGCCCTTCTTATTACGGACGAAGTTCGGCGATCCGAAGTATGCCCCTCTTGATCAATTGTGGAGTTCGGCAGATGCGTACTTGGATTTAGCAAAGAGTGCCACTAACGCGACTGAGTATTTCAAATATCATAAAGATCATGAGGTGGAAAGATTGTTCTGGTCGCAGTTCAGTAATCCAAGGCGTCTGCTGCTGTTGAATGAGCAAATGGCCGAGTGAGTCGAGCTCCATAGGTTGTCCAGGCTTGCCTCTCTCGTGGATCATCTTTGGCCGAAGGAACCAAGTCCGGTTAGTTATTTTGGTTTAGTGCAACGATTTCTTCGTGCTGTGCCGCATATCAACGCCGTCAAGAGGTCGGCGTGCATAGAAGGTGCGTGGATGGCTCTTGCCTGTGTTAAGACATATTGGGCGAAGATGGAGGCCACCTCTGTTGCAACCAGGGGTCCGCCCGGGGGTCAGGACTCGCCCGAGCACCATTTTGAAGAAGTCCTAGAAGGTGCCCGTTTGATAGAGGCTCAGTGCTCAAAGAGTACCATGTTCTAGTGACATGTATTTTGATTGTAAAAACAATGCTTCTTTGATAATAAAGGCTATATTTATACTTTTGCCCGTAAAGTATTGTGGTGCCTCCCGTGCGGTCGTTTATGTATGTATGTATATAACCTGAAAGTTTGCAGTCGTCGGCTTCAGCCCCCATGCATATAATGCGGGGGTGTTCGGTAAAGCGCGTAATAACACTTGATCCAACGTCTTGGTTCGTTTAAGGAGGTGATAGCGCAGCGAACAAGGCAATCAGACTATATAGCTTTAACACTTTCACTTAGCCATAGGAGTTTGATGGTGGGGCTACTATATAGCCCCTGGTATGTCCGCGCTCATCCGAATACAGTGCGTGTACATATGTGACCGGGAAACCGGTCCTTTGTTAATGCAGAGGAATCCCTAAGATTCTGCTGGGTCATCGAGTGGTTGACCAGTATCTCGCTTTATGATGACAGTCAGTTTTCGGCTTTCTCTACTGAGGTGCTCATCCAGATGAACCAGGGCACAATCACAATAGTTCTCCCAGTGCCACCTTAGCCGATAGAGCGGAACGTAAGGTAGCAAAACACGGGAGCCGGGAAAACCCAACTATTGACCAAAGACATGATTCAGAGTTGATGCATATAAGGCCAAACTCGCGACGTCGAACACTCACGAAGGTATTCAGACTTTATAACATATACTGGGCTGAGTACCGCCCTCGATAATGAGCCCTGAATTTCCAAGTACATGCATTAATCTGGCGTGACAAAAAAGCTTGCCAATAACGCCAGTATCCCTCTCAGTTGATTTGAGTACGCGGAGGGTGTGAAACAACAAGAGACAATAAAAAGGTTTACACAGGGTCTTAATCTAAAAAGAAACCTTTGAACGGGGCCCTGCTGCACTTCTGCGCCTTTATCTCCATTGTGCAGTATCCTGGAAGGGTGTAGCACGATGATCATCTGTAAGAAAAAGAAAAACCCAGGTGAAAGAATCTGGTGTGATCGTGCGAAAAGTTGGTTATTCTTAATGAACCATGAGAATTCAATTTATTGTGTATTAGTAGGGTCGAGCCGAACTATGGACCCTTTGACATGCGGGCAACCCCTAGCACCACATATGAGGGTATATTCGTCGACCAAGCTCAGGTTTATCTGGGCTGCTACAACTAGTGGTGCGCCAGACACGTCTAGCCGCGTCCATGGTCTTGACGACCAATCATTTATTCGGGTTGGGGAGGCCGTTCAGTGGTTTGGCTGCTAGAGCCGCCACATATTCTTCTGCACGCAAGGAAAGCTCTGTATTTCCACTAATTGTGATGACGCCACGTGGACCGGGCATCTTAAGTTTAAGGTAAGCTTAATGCAGAACTGCATTGAAACGAGCGAAGGCCATTCTTTCGAGTAGTGCATGGTAGCCGCTTCGGAATGGGGCGATGTTGAAGATTAGTTCTTCGCTTCAGAATTTGTCGGGTGAACCGAATACAACCTCTAGTATTAGAGAGCCCGTGCAGCGGGCCTCTACGCCTGGTATTACTCCTTTAAAGGTAGTATTGCTTTGGCTGATTCTTGACGGGTCTATCCCCATCTTGCGGACAGTGTCCTGATATATCAGATTAAGACTACTGCCGCCGTCCATGAGGACTCGGGTGAGATGTTATCTGTCAATTATTGGGTCGAGCACCAAGGCAGCCGAGCCTCCATGCCGGATACTAGTCGGATGATCCCTGCAATTGAAAGTGATCGGGCAGGCTGACCATGGGTTGAATTTGGGGGCGACGGGTTCTACAGCGTATACATCTCGGAGTGCGCATTTGCGCCTCCTCTTCGGTATGTGGGTTGCGTAAATCATGTTCATTGTTTTGACCTCTGGTGGAATTTTTTTCTATCCCCCAGTGTTCGGCTGGCGAGGTTCGTCTTCGTCTTCACTTGGCGGCTCCCTCCCCTTGTGTTCGGCGTTTAGTTTGCCGGCCTGCTTGAAGACCCAACATTCTCTGTTGGTGTGATTCGCAGGTTTCTCGGGGGTGCCATGAATCTGATATGATCTGTCTAAAATTTTGTTTAGGCTGGATGGTCCATCTCTGCCGCCTTTAAATGGCTTTTTCCGTTGACCGGGTCGAGAGCCCCTGAATCCGGCATTTACCGCCGTGTTGTCTAGGCTGTCTTCATTGTTTCGATGCTTGTTTTTACTGTGTCGCGGCTTCCCATTGCCGTCCCTGATTTCGGATATGCCTGGGTCGCTGGTGCCACTGCGGGCCAACCAACTATCCCCGCCCGCGCAAAAGCGGGTCATAAGGCTTGTTAGGGCTGCCATTGTCCTCGGCTTTTCCTGGCCAAGGTGTCTGGCGAGCCATTCGTCCCGGACACTGTGCTTGAAAGCCGCTAAGGCTTCGGCATCCGGGCAGTCGATGATTTGATTCTTCTTGGTGAGAAATCTGTTCCAAAGCTTACGGGCTGACTCCCAAGGTTGTTGGATTATGTGACTTAAATCGTCTGCATTCGGGGGTCGGACATATGTCCCTTGAAAATTAGCCCTGAAAGCGTCCTCGAGTTCCTCCCAACTTCCAATGGAATTTTCGGGGAGGCTTTTCAACCAGTCCCGAGCTGGTCCTTTCAACTTGAGGGGTAGGTATTTAATGGTGTGGAGATCGTCTCCGCGAGCCATATGGATGTGAAGAATAAAGTCCTCAATCCAGACTGCAGGGTCTGTCGTTCCATCATATGCCTCTATGTTTACGGGTTTAAATCCCTATGAAAATTCATGATCCAGCACCTCATCGGTGAAGCACAGAGGGTGTGCGGCACCCGTGTATCTGGATGTCTCGTGGCGTTCTGCCGACGGTTGTAGTGTTCGGTGCTGATTCCGAGCTGGTATTCGATCAGTATAGTCGTTTTGGTGGTCGTGATCCTGCGCCGGAGCACGCTTCCTAGATCCATAGATGGACCTGGCCATACCGGCCTTTTTGTCCAGGTGCTCACGTAAATCGTGTGCTGACTTGTGTGCGGCGTCATTAGCCGCCCTGTCGCGGCCACGGGGTGGTCGGTCCGGCAGATTGGCCGTGTTATTTTTCGGCGGAATGGGCTCTATAGCCTCGTCGTCGAATTCGGGCATCAGCTTGTGCTTTGGGTTGCTCTTTGCGTGGCAATCTCCACCGTATTTTTCGTTAGTGTCGAGCACTTTGTTTCATCTACGGTTGAGCGTATCCTGCGCGGCCTTAAGCCTTTGCTTCTGCTTCTTCAAGCTCCTCGCGGTGGCGATAAGCCTTTTGTGGAGGTTCTCTTGTTCCAAGTGCTTTTTCGGGATGATGAATGCATCATCGGCCGGACTGTTCTCCTCTCCGAAGACAGGTTGATGAGTTTTACCCTCGGCATCGCTGTGATCGGACAGCGGCTCCAGACTATGTTCGCCGTCCCCTGGCCCATCCTGCTCCATTGGTGGGTCCATGGGGTCGTTGTTGCCTTTAGAGTCGTCCGGGGCATTATTTGTGCCGTTATTGCTATTTTTGCTGTGGCGGGATTTAAAGCGGCACCGACGTTGGCGCTTTGGTTGCTTCTCAAGAGGGTTATCCTCCGTTGCATCCTCCCCTTCCTCGCCGTTGTTTTCTTTGGGTGTGTCCACCATGTATATCATATGATGAGGTGGCTGTCTAGCGCCCTGCGGGCAGTGGTTCCTGTTCGTCTCCGGCATCGTCGTTCATACCGTCGATGTCTTCGGAGTCGAAGTCAAGCATGTCGGTTGAGTCGTCGACAGTGGCTACTAAGTGGGTGGTGGGTGGGGAACGGATTCCTTCATCGTGCGTTTCCCACTCAAGCCGGACATAGTTCGGCCGGGAGTCTCCTGACAGGGAGAGAGACTTTAATGAATTTAGCACATCGCCCAAGGGCGAGTGCTGAAAGATATCTGCGGAGGTAAACTCCATGATCGGTGCCCAATCAGATTCGATAGGCACAGATGCACGCGGTTCGGAGCCTATGGCCGGAGACGAGTCCGAGGGTCCGATGACACAGACCTCATTGGAGGCGGAGTCTGTGTTCGGCTCTAACGCCGCTGAGTGTGCGGCCTCCTTGGTGCGGTCCATCCACCCGTCCTCGGATGGCACGATCTGCTCTGGATTAAGAGTCGGGGAAACCACAGGTGTGATCTCCCGAAGATCGTCCGATGGCAGATCTAAGTCATGCTCATCGTTACTGTTCGGCGCACCTGTCATGGGCTCGAATCCGTCGAAGATCAAGTCTCCGCGGATGTTGGTGGTGTAGTTCAGGCTTCCAAACCTGACCTGACGGCCAGGGGCGTGAAGGAAATATGCCCTAGAGGCAATAATAAAGTTATTGTTTATTTCCTTATTTCATGATAAATGTTTATTATTCATGCTAGAATTGTATTAACCGGAAACATAATACATGTGTGAATACATAGACAAACAGAGTGTCACTAGTATGCCTCTACTTGACTAGCTCGTTAATGAAAGATGGTTATGCTTCCTAACCATAGACAAAGAGTTGTTATTTGATTAACGGGATCACATCATTAGGAGAATGATGTGATTGACTTGACCCATTCCGTTAGCTTAGCACTCGATCGTTCAGTATGTTGCTATTGCTTTCTTCATGACTTATACATGTTCCTATGACTATGAGATTATGCAACTCCCGTTTACCGGAGGAACACTTTGTGTGCTACCAAACATCACAACGTAACTGGGTGATTATAAAGAAGCTCTACAAGTGTCTCCAAAGGTACATGTTGGGTTGGCGTATTTCGAGATTAGGATTTGTCACTCCAATTGTCGGAGAGGTATCTCTGGGCCCTCTCGGTAATGCACATCACTTAAGCCTTGCAAGCATTGCAACTAATGAGTTAGTTGTGAGATGATGTATTACGGAACGAGTAAAGAGACTTGCCGGTAACGAGATTGAACTAGGTATTAAGATACCGACGATCGAATCTCGGGCAAGTAATATACCGATGACAAAGGGAACAGCGTATGTTGTTATGCGGTCTGACCGATAAAGATCTTTGTAGAATATGTAGGAGCCAATATGAGCATCCAGGTTCCGCTATTGGTTATTGACCGGAGACGTGTCTCGGTCATGTCTATATTGTTCTCGAACCCGTAGGGTCCGCACGCTTAAGGTTTTCGATGACAGTTATATTATGAGTTTATGAGTTTTGATGTACCGAAGGAGTTCGGAGTCCCGGATGAGATCGGGGACATGACGACGAGTCTCGAAATGGTCAAGACGTAAAGATCGATATATTGGACAACTATATTCGGACATCGGAAAGGTTCCAAGTGGTTCGAGTATTTTTCGGAGTACCGGGGAGTTACGGGAATACGGGGGAAGAAGTATATGGGCCTTATTGGGCTTTAGGGGAGAGGAAGAGGCAGGCCGCACGCCCCCCCATTGACTAGTCTGAATTGGACTAGGGGGAGGGGCGGCGCCCCCTCCTTCCTTCTCTTCCCTCTTCCCCTTCCTTGTCTCCTACTCCTACTACTTGAAAGGACTCCTAGTTGGACTAGGAAAGGGGGAATCCTACTCCCGGTGGGAGTAGGACTCCCCTAGGGCGCGCCATAGAGAGGGCCGGCCCTCCCCTCCTCCACTCCTTTATATACGGGGGCAGGGGGCACCCCATAGACACAAGTTGATCTTCGTGATCGTTCCTTAGCCGTGTGCGGTGCCCCCCTCCACCATATTCCACCTCGGTCATATTGTAGCGGTGCTTAGGCGAAGCCCTGCATCGGTAGAACATCATCATCGTCACCATGCCGTCGTGCTGACGGAACTCATCCCCGACACCCTGCTGGATCGGAGTCCGGGGATCGTCATCGAGCTGAACGTGTGCTGAACTCGGAGGTGCCGTACGTTCGGTACTTGGATCAATCGGATCGTGAAGACGTATGACTACATCAACCGCGTTGTCATAACGCTTCCACTTACGGTCTACGACGGTACATGGACAACACTCTACCCTCTCGTTGCTATGCATCATCATGATCTTGCGTGTGCATAGGATTTTTTTTGAAATTACTACATTCCCCAACAGGGCATAGCTATCGATCTGCTCCACATGGCCAAGTGAGTTGGCCCGCAATGCAAAGCCGCCGAATACGAAGATCTGTCCGGGGAGGAAAACCTCACCCTAGATTGCATCATTATGGATGATTGAAGGAGCCATCAAGCCTTACCGTGACGACACAGTGGAACTCTCAATGAAAGCACCAATGTCGGTGTCAAAACCGGTGGATCTCGGGTAGGGGGTCCCGAACTCTGCGTCTAAGGCTAATGGTAACAGGAGGCGGGGGACACAATGTTTACCCAGGTTCGGGCCCTCTCAATGGAGGTAATACCCTACTTCCTGCTTGATTGATCTTGATGATATGAGTATTACAAGAGTTGATCTACCATGAGATCATAGAGGCTAACCCTAGAAGCTAGCCTATGATTATGATTGTTCTTTTCCTACGGACTAAACCCTCCAGTTTATATAGACACCGGAGGGGGCTAAGGTTACACAGAGTCAGTTATAGAGAAGGAGATCTACATATCCAAATTGCCAAGCTTGCCTTCCACGCAAAGGAGAGTCCCACCCGGACACGGGACGAAGTCTTCAATCTTGTATCTTCATAGTCCAACAATCCGACACAAGTACATAGTCCGGCTATACGAGGACCCCCTAATTCAGGACTCCCTCAGGGTGCTCTTCTCCAATATTCTATTTGCATACTACAAGAGAAACAAGCAGACACATCACATGTTTAGCTTGTAGTATACGAAACTCATTTTGGTAAACCGCTTTAGTAGTAAGGTGGACAAGATAACAACATGAAACAAATTGAACGTACATACATTGTATGATAGACAGATGTGGTAATTCACATATATGTTGTCTAACCAAATAGGACAGCATGACACAATTTCACATATATGATGCCTAACTAAACATGATAGCATGACACAGTTTCAGATATATGATGGATAACTTAACAGAATATAATGGCATAATTCAACATATGATGAGTACCTAAACAGGATGACATGATAAAACTATATGATGTCTTTCTAAAATAGGTTGGGATGAAATAATTCACATACATGTTGTCTAAGTATACAGGATGGCATGATATAATTGACATAATTGATTCATATACTAAGCAGCTGGCACTCGCATGTATGATCTCTAAACTAAGCAGATGGAATTCAATATTGTGCATATGATGTCTAAACTAAGCAATGCAAGACACCATATGCATCATATGAGAAATATAAACATTGGAACTTAGAGCATACACCTCAGGTGGGATATAGAACTGGTCATCTGTCTCTGAATCCTCCTCTGAGGAGCTCCCTGTAACCATCGAGATATATGCTTCAACAGGTACCATTGCCTGCTCTGAAGACCTTGTTTTCACTCCAGATTTTTCCATAACCGGCTCAAATGGCTGATACACATGAATAATAGTTCAATATGCACAGATTGTCGACAAATGGAATACGTAATGAAAAAAAGATGGCATGAGATAATTCACATATATGATGCCTAGCTCCATGGCGGAGCATAATTCACATATATGATAACTGGCTGAAAAACATGGCATTGCATAATTCACATATCTGATATAGAAAGCAAACATGAGGCATTCACACAAAGCATGTCTAATCTAAGCAGATGGCATGGCAATGCAATACACCATATGCATGATATGAGCAATATAACCCAGCCAAGTTAGAGCGTGCACCTCGGGGGGGGGGGGGGATACGACTGGTCATCTGTCTCTGAATCCTCCTTTGAGGAGCTATCTGTAACCAGCAAGAAATCTGCATCGACGGGTAGCACTGACTACTCAGAAGACCTTCTTTTCACTCCAGATTTTCCCATGACCGACTCAAATGGCTGATGCACAGGAAGAGTAGATGAATGTATAAACATTGTTGACAAATGGAATACATTATGGAAAACGTTATGGCACGATACAATTCACATATACGATTACTGGCTAAACATGATGGCATTGCATGATTCATGTATATGATGCCTGGCTAAAGAAGATGGCATTGCATAATTCCCATATACTCCCTCCATTCCTAAATATTTGTCTTTTTAGAGATTTCAAATGGACTACCACATACAGATGTATATAGACATATTTTAGAGTGTAGACTTACTCATTTTGTTCTGTATGTAGTCATTTGTTGAAATCTCTAAAAAGACAAATATTTAGGAATGGTGGGAGTATGATATAGAAACCAAACAGGTGGCATTCACACAAAGCAAATCTAAACTAAGCCGATGACATATAAGATGTATAATGTAAGCAATGCAAGGCGCCATATGCATGATATGACCAACATCAGCATGTCAGGTTAGAGCAAACACCTCAGGTGCTAAACAGGCGTGGTCGACTCCTTCTGAATCCCCATCTGAATAGTTATCTTCCTCTGGAATACAATCTGGAAATGCTGGAGGGGGGGGGGCACTTCGCCCACCATGGAGCGGCGTCTGCATGACATTATATTCCCACGCAATAGTCTTCTCTTTTTCTCTACATGTTCAGTACGATTGTGTACAATATCTGACATGCATAATAAAAAAATAGTTAGATTTTGTAAGGCCTAAGGGGTGCATGCAAAAATCAAGACTAATGGTAGCAAACGAGTGGATGGATCCAAAACTAATGATAGCAGGTAGATTATAGCTTCAGTTTGAAAAGATAGACAATGGATCATCTATTGTTTGTTGCCCACCCAACATGAACCACATAGAAGACCCCAGATGAACCAGATAGTAGACAAATACTATTCGTTGCTGGCTCGATATGAGACCCATGGGCATTTTAAAACTCAAGTTTGAACGATAAAGTAGCAGGTAATAATAACCGATGTATAACGTAAGCAAACACGAAAGACTGCGACCTCTCTTCCGGAACTGTGTAGTCCTCATGTTCATCTGCTCAGTCGATGATGGTAATGCAGTTGGCGTGGCCGCCGGCAACGGGGAAGGTGATCTGAGGCGGCGAAAGAAAGTCTGCAGGGGGGATCTCTGCTGCAGTGAACGCTTCTGTCGATGGTGCACCTCAGGTGGGGTGGATGACGGCACGGCAGGAGCAGTACATAGCACACAAAGTTTTCTTTGACGCCTATCTGAAAATGAAGTAAATCTGTAAGGGCTCCTTAGAATTGGCGGATTCTATAAACGCATGGACAGGAAAAACACAGGAATAGGATAGGAATGCACGTGCAAAACAGAGCATTTGGAAACATAGGATTTCAGTCAACCTGGCTGTTTGGTTCAAATGAATTGGAAGAACACAGGAATGGAGAAACGTGGTCAAATTAAAGTCAAACCACGTGAAAATGAAAAAAATAAGAATCTTATTATGCCAGTAATGCAATTAGTTCTGTTCTTCATGCATATTAATTTGAAAAGGATGTCCAAGTGAATAAAATTCCTATGTTTTTTCTTCGAAAGAGACACCAAAGGAAAAAATCCTCCAGTTTTGCTTTGCTCCACTCCTACTAACAGATTTGCATGAATAGTAGTTCCATAGCAAAGGATCCCTGAGGGATCGACATGAATGCAGAGTAACAAAGTGATGCGACGAGTGTACAACCTCTTTGGCATAGCCTTGTGGACCTCAGCATCATTGGGTTGGACGTGGAGGATGGTGATGATGCTGGTGTGACTATCGGAGACGGGGAAGAAGATCTGAGGCCTCTGGAAATGGCACCGAGGGTACTGCTCCGCTGTGATGGACGGTTCCGTCGTTGGAGCAGCTCCGGTGAGGTGTACCGCGACGAGGCTGCAGCAGGACAAGACAGACAACGTTAATCTGAAGTGGGACCTAATATCATCTGCAGTAGATGATGTAAAATACATCACCAAAAAGTGCTAGATGTAAAACGCATCAGCTGTGCCACGACCACTGTGACAGATGCTGTAAGTACTGTTCACTCTGAACTTAACTGAAGAAAATGAACATTACAGTTGAAATTGAATTTTACTGTCGAAACTGATTGAACTAGTAGCGGAGCATTGCAATAGATGTTTAGGGCGTTCGAGCACTAGTAGCAGAGAAGCAGTGATCTAAATCAGCAGACGCTCGAGTAGGGAACGCACTAGCAGAGAGCAAGTCGTGCAATAGCACTGCGAGCGAGTGCTAAAGCAGCAAATCCTGTAGCTGCCGGAGGTTGTGCAGCAGCAGCGCAAGCGAGAGAAAGAGCAGAGAAGCAGCACGAACGAAAGCAAGAGCAGTGTAGTAGCGCGACCGACAACAAGAACAGAGCTGCAGCGCGAGCGAGAGCCGGAGCAGCTGCAGCTAGTGCCGTTGTGGAAGTCACCGCCGAGGAAGCAATGACATGGGGGAGAGACGCCGTGGATGATGTGGCCGGCGACGGCGCCGTCGATGAAGACCCGCCATGTCTGCTCGGTATCGAGCACCGGCAGCCCCGTGAGATCGAATAAAAGATAAAATGCAGCGGTGAGTGCAGGACCTCCTTGGTGGCACCGAGTTGGCCTCGGCTTCATCGGAGGAATTGGTGAGGGTGCTGCGGTTCCGGTGGGGCAGGTCAAGACGGTGCTGTGGGGATTGAGGTGGCGCAATAGACTAGGCGAACGTCAGGGCAGCTCCTTGGAGGTGGAGGACGGGGCGGCTGATCCGGCGGGACGATGAGATTGACAACAGATCCTCATCCGGTGCGGTGGATGAGGGGCGGCGAGCTGTTGCGGTGGACGACGAAGTCAGGGAAGAGTCTCCGGCTGGGGCAGGTCAAG
>NC_041392.1:581316031-581393318 GCF_002162155.2 Triticum dicoccoides | reverse complement strand
GTTTGTCCAAAATGTAGGGTATGTTACCAGCGTACCCCCACTGGTTTTGACACCGCGACGTGGAGCTTCATTTTCGGCTCAGGGGTAGAAGGGGGATTTCGCGTGTCTGGGTTGCGAGACCGATTTCAGATGAGGAGGGAGTTCTCGCGCACGTCGAAATTTTGGGATAACAAGGCAAGGCGCGGGTTGAAGAGGCGGGAGTTTCAAAGCAGGTGAGACAAAAGATACTCGAGCTTGAAAATTTCGGGATAACAAGGTGCGGATTCCTTGTTCGACGGAACAAACTTAACGTGTAAAAAAACAATTCATACAAGACACAAGAGAGTCATGTCCCCTTTTACTATATTGCTAAAGATGCCATTGAAAAAACTACAAGAAAAATGTAAAAAAAATCGGGAGAAGAAGATTACCCTGCACAGTACCAAATCGATTCACACTTCCCTCAACAACAACAAAAAACAAATCAATTCCCACCAAAAGAAAGAGTAATGTCCCTTTTTATATGATTACAAATGCCAGGATCTCGAATTTCAATTTTTGAATCCACGTTATGTTGAATTTTCGAATATATCGTTAGGTGACCTTGCAGTTTATAATTGATGTAGTCGTACATTTTGATCTTCCATCATATATGAACATTTTACTCCACCATGTGAACATATATATTGTCGTCTACCATATGGACTAAATTTGAATCAATTTTCCTTATTTGAATACAATTGTTGTCAAGTTATACAGTAATTTAAATATTATCTTGATAACAAAAAACATGCATATAGCAGTAATCATATTTAACTATGAACTACATGTACCATACGCTCTCCAATTCAAATATTTGTATCCATTTTATGTTGAATTCAAATCATAGTACATTATTGGTCTAGGTAGCGAGATGTTCGGGATAATCTAAACCCTATTTTCATATGTATAATTTTTGGCTGAATTGCGACAAGTTTTGGTATAAGCTTCTTGCAAAACTGGAGATTCTCTCAACAAGCCTCGTGGTTCCGAGAGGGAACGTGTCACCTTTGTGTGCGAAACGATATACGCTGCCTCCCCTTGATTTTCTTTATAGAGGCAAGATAGAACTATATGAGTGCCCTGTTAAATTTTGGAATTATTTCGGGTTCGTTTGGCCTTTTTATACATTAATTGAGTTTCTGGACTTTTAATGTGCATAATCTAAATATGAACTGCATGCACATGCTCCGGTGCACCAAAGTTGGTTGAAAAATCACATGTGTGTCTGATGTCTACTACACAACCTTCTTCTTGTAGACGTTGTTGGGCCTGCAAGTGCACATGTTTGTAGGACAGTAGCAAATTTCCCTCAAGTGGATGACCTAAGGTTTATCAATCCGCGAGAGGCGTAGGAGGAAGATGGTCTCTCTCAAACAACCCTGCAACCAAATAACAAAAAGTCTCTTGTGTCCCCAACACACCCAATACAATAGCAAATTGTATAGGTGCACTAGTTCGGCGAAGAGATGGTGATACAAGTGCAAAATAGATAGTAGATATAGGTTTTTGTTACTGAAATAATAAAAACAGCAAGGTAACTAACGGTAAAAGTGAGCGTAAACGGCATTGCAATGATAGGAAACAAGGCCTAGGGTTCATACTTTCACTAGTGCAAGTTCTCTCAACAATAATAACATAGATAGATAATATGACAAGCCCTCAACATGCAACAAAGAGTCACTCCGAAGCAACTAATAGCGGAGAACAAACGTAGAGATTATGGTAGTGTACGAAACCACCTCAAACTTATTCTTTCAAATCAATCCGTTGGGCTATTCCTATAAGTGTCACAAACAACCCTGGAGTTTTTACTAGAAATAACACCTTAAGATACAAATCAACCAAAACCCTAATGTCACCTAGATACTCCATTGTCACCTCAAGTATCCGTGGGCATGATTATATGATATGCATCACACAATCTCAGATTTATCCAACCAACATAAAATTACTTCAAAGAGTGCCCCAAAGTTTCTACCGGAGAATCAAGAATGTGTGCTAACCCCTATGCATAGGTTCCCAATGTCATGAAACCCGCAAGTTGATCACCAAGACATACATCAAGTGTTCATAAAAGACTCAATCCGATAAGATAACTTCAAAGGGGAAACTCAATCCATCACAAGAGAGTAGAGGGGGAGAAACATCATAAGATCCAACTACAATAGCAAAGCTCGGGATACATCAAGATCGTGCCATAGATGGAACACGAGAGAGAACACGAGAGAGAGAGATCAAACACATAGCTACTGGTACATACCCTCAGCCCCGAGGGTGAACTACTCCCTCCTCATCATGGAGAGCGTCAGGATGATGAAGATGGCCACCGGTGATGGATCCCCCCTCCGGCAGGGTACCAGAGAGGGGTCCCGATTGGTTTTTCATGGTTCTGGAGGCTTGCGGCGGCAGAACTCCCGATCTAATCTCTGTTTTGGAAGTTTTAGGGTACGACGGTATATATGGGTGAAAGGAGAACGTCGGTGGAGCTACGGGGGCCCCACGAGGTAGGGGGGCGCGCCCAGGGGGAGGGCGTGCCCTCCACCCTCGTGACCGCCTCATGGCTCTTCTGACGTGGGGTCCAAGTCCATCAGGTGGGTTTCCTTCCAAAAATAACTTCTCCAGTTGATTTCATTCCGTTTTGACTCCGTCTGATATTCCTTTTCCTCGAAATACTGAAATAGGCATAAAACAGCAAATCTGGGCTGGGCCTCCGGTTAATAGGTTAGTCCCAAAAATAATATAGAAGTGGATAATAAAGCCCAATGTTGCCTAAAACAGTAGATAAAGTAGCATGGAGCAATCAAAAATTATAGATACGTTGGAGACGTATCAAGCATCCCAAAGCTTAATTCCTGCTCGTCCTCGAGTAGGTAAATGATAAAAAAGGTAATTTTTGATGCGGAGTGATACTTTGGCATAATTTCAATGTAAATCTTGTTAATCATGGTATGAATATTCAGATCCGAAAGATTCAAGACAAAAGTTCATATTGACATAAAAATAATAATACTTCAAGCATACTAATCAAGCAATTATGTCATCTCAAAATAGCATGGCCAAAGAAAGTTCATCCCTACAAAATCATATGGTTAGGCTATGCTTCATTTTCGTCACACAAAGATGTTCCCAACTTCTATACCCCCGATGACAAGCCAAGCAATTGTTTCATACTTTCTAACGCGCTTCAACTTTTTCAACCCTCACGCAATACATGAGCGCAAGACATGGATATAGCACTATTGGTGGAATAGAATATAATGATGGGGATTGTGTGGAGAAGACAAAAAAGGAAGGTCTCACATTGACGAGGATAATCAACGGGCTATGGAGATGCCCATCAATTGATGTCAACATCAGGAGTAGGGATTGCCATGCAACGGATGCACTAGAGCTATGAATGCTCAACAAAAGAAAACTAGTGGGTGTGCATCCAACTCGCTTGCTCACGAAGACCTACGGCATTTTGAGGAAGCCCATCATTGGAATATACAAGCCAAGTTCTATAATGAAAAATTCCCACTAGTATGAACAAGATAATTTATGAGACTCACTATATGAAAAACATGGTGCTATTTTGAAGCACAAATATATGAGACTCACTACATGAAGAATAAGGTGCTACTTTGAAGCACAAGTGTGGTAAAAGGATAGTAACATTGCCCCTTCTCTCTTTTTCTCTCATTCCTTTTCTTTATTTGGGCCTTTTCTCTTTTTTATGGCCTCTTTTTTCTTTTCTCTTTTTTTATTTTCGTCCGGAGTCTCATCCCGACTTGTGGGGGAATCATAGTCTGCATCATCCTTTTCCTCACTGGGGCAATGTTCTAATAATGATGATCATCACACTTTCATTACAACAACTTGATATTACAACTCGAAACTAGAACAAGATATGACTCTATATGAATGACTCCGGCGGTGTACCGGGATGGTGCAATGAATCAAGAGTGACATGTATGAAAAATAATGCATGGTGGCTTTGCCACAAATACGATGTCAACTACATGATCATACAATAGCAATATGACAAAAGTAAAGTATGTCATGATGAACGGAACGGTGGAAAGTTGCATGGCAATATATCTCGGAATGGCTATGGAAATGCCATAATAGGTAGGTATGGTGGCTCTTTTGAGGAAGATATATGGAGGTTTATGTGTGAAAGAGCGTATCATATCACGGGGTTTGGATGCACCGGCGAAGTTTGCACCAACTCTCAAGGTGAGAAAGGGCAATGCACGGTACCGAAGAGGCTAGCAAATGCGGAAAGGTAAAAGTGCGTATTATCCATGGACTCAACATTAGTCAAAAGAACTCATATACTTATTGCAAAAGTTTATTAGCCCTCGAAGCAAAGTACTACTACGCATGCCCCTAGGGGGATAGATTGGTAGGAAATGACCATCGCTCGTCCCCGACCGCCACTCATAAGGATGCACAAGCCAGGTACACTTCATGCTTCAAATTTGTTACACAACTTTACCCATACGTGCATGCTACGAGACTTGCAAACTTCAACTCAAGTATTTCTCAAATTCACAACTACTCAACTAGAACGACTTTGATATTATTACCTCCATATCTTAAAACAATTATTAAGCATTAGATTTATCTTAGTATTCAATTCACTCAAAAGAAAGTTTCACATATCTCGAACACTAAGTATATTAACATTAAGCAAATTACCATGCTATTAATGACTCTCAAAATAATCTAAGTGAAGCATGAGAGATCAAGTTTCTTTAAAACAAATCCACCACCGTGCTCTAAAAGATCTAAGTGAAGCACTAGAGCAAAAATTATCACACTCAAAAAGATATAAGTGAAGCACTATGAGTAGCTAAATAATTATGCAACTATGTGAAGACTCTATCTCATTTAATAATTTCAGATCTTGGTATTCTATTCAAGCATCAAGCAAAACAAAATAAAATTATATTGCAAGGATAGCACAACTCATGTGAAGAAGCAAAAACTTAGGCTCAACCGATACTAACCGATAGTTGTTGAAGAAGAAAGGTGGGATGCCTACCGGGGCATCCCCAAGCTTAGATGCTTGATACTTCTTGAAATATTATCTTGGGGTGCCTTGTGCATCCCCAAGCTTGAACTTTTGTGTCTCCTTAATTCCTCTCTTATCATGGTTTCTCTTTTTATCAAAAGCTTCATTCACAACAAACTCAACAAGAACTCGTGAGATAGGTTAGTATAAACCAATGCAAAACCTTATCATTTTCTACTGTAACAAATCACTAAAATTATTATTCAACATTGAATACTAAATGCCTCTGCATATTTAATACTCCTATCCTGAAATAGAATCATTAAACAAGCAAACATATGCAAACAATGCAACCATAACAGCAATCTGCCAAAACAGTACAGTCTGTAAAGAATGCAAGATTCATTATACTTCCCTAACTCAAAAAATTATGAACTAAAATTCCCACTGTAATAAATTTATCAGAGCTCATTATGCAAAAGGATTCAACATTATACCACTCTCTTACTTTTCTAGGGAATTTTTGCAACAGCGGTAAACTTTCTGTTTTCAAACAGCAACATGCATAGTAGCAAAATAAGCATGGCAAAGGCTATCCTTGACTTTTTTTATTGAAACTAAAGATGCAAAACATTATTCTAACTAACAGCAAGCAAAAACTAAAAATATAAAATGACACTCCAAGCAAAACACATATCATGTGGTGAATAAAAATATAGCTCCAAGTAAAGTTACCGATGAACGAAGACGAAAGAGGGGATGCCTTCCGGGGCATCCCCAAGCTTAGACGCTTGGTTATCCTTGAATATTACCTTGGGGTGCCTTAGTCATCCCCAAGCTTAGGCTCTTGCCACTCCTTATTCCATAGTCCATCGAATTTTTACCCAAAACATGAAAACTTCACAACACAAAACTTAACAGAAAACTCCTGAGCTCCGTTAGCGAAAGAAAACAAAACACCACTTCAAGGTACTGTAATTAACTCATTATTTATTTATATTGGTGTTAAAACTACTGTATTCCAACTTCTCTATGGTTTATAAACTATTTTACTAGCCATAGAGTCATCAAAATAAGCAAACTACACATGAAAAACAGAATCTGTCAAAAACAGAACAGTCTGTAGTAATCTGTAACTAACGCAAACTTCTGAACTCCAAAAATTCCAAAATAAATTGTTGGACCTGAGGAATTTGTCAATTAATCATATTCAAAAAGAATCAACTAAATATCACTCCCCAGTAAAAAGTTCTAGCTAATCTTGTGAGCGCTAAAGTTTCTGTTTTTTACAGCATGATCATAAAGACTTCACCCAAGTCTTCCCAAAGGTTCTACTTGGCACAAACACTAATTAAAACATAAAACCACATCTAAACAGAAGCTATATGGATTATTTATTCCTAAACAGAACCAAAAAGCAAGAAACTAAAATAAAATTGGGTTGCCTCCCAACAAGCGCTATCATTTAACGCCCCTAGCTAGACATTATGATTTCAATGATGCTCACATAAAAGATAAGAATTGAAACATAAAGAGAGCGTCATGAAGAATATGACTAGCACATTTAAGTCTAACCCACTTCCTATGAATAGGGATTTTGTGAGCAAACAACTTATGGAAACAAGAATCATCTTGCATAGGAAGGTAAAACAAGCATAGCTTCAAGATTTTAAGCACATAGAGAGGAAACTTGATATTATTGCAATTCCTACAAGCATATATTCCTCCCTCATAATAATTTTCAGTAGCATCATGAATGAATTCAACAATATAACCAGCACCTAAATCATTCTTTTCATGATCTACAAGCATAGAAAATTTACTACTCTCCACATAAGCAAAATTCTTCTCATGAATAATAGTGGGAGCAAACTCAACAAAATAGCTATCATGTGATTGAAAATTAAGATCAAGATGACCAGTTTCATGGTTATCATTATTATTTAAAGCATACGTGTCATCACAATAATCATCATAGATAGGAGGCATGCTTTCATCATAGTAAATTTGCTCATCAAAGCTTGGGGAAAAATATCATCTTCATCAAACATAGCTTCCCCAAGCTTGTGGCTTTGCAAATCATTAGAATCATGGATATTCAAGGAATTCATACTAATAACATTGCAGTCATGCTCATCATTCAAATATTTAGTGCCAAATATTTTAATGCATTCTTCTTCTAACACTTTGGCACAATTTTCCTTTCCATCATACTCACGAAAGATATTAAAAAGATCCATTTTTTGGTAGTTTTCTTTTATAAACTAACTAGTGCTAAAACAAGAAACAAAAAGATTCGATTGCAAGATCTAAAGATATACCTTCACTTACCTAGCCTCCCCGGCAACAGCGCCAGAAAAGAGCTTGATGTCTACTACACAACCATATTCTTGTAGACGTTGTTGGGCCTGCAAGTGCACAAGTTTGTAGGATAGTAGCAAATTTCCCTCAAGTGGATGACCTAAGGTTTATTAATCCGCGAGAGGCGTAGGAGGAAGATGGTCTCTCTCAAACAACCCTGCAACCAAATAACAAAAAGTCTCTTGTGTCCCCAACACACCCAATACAATAGCAAATTGTATAGGTGCACTAGTTCGGCGAAGAGATGGTGATACAAGTGCAAAATAGATAGTAGATATAGGTTTTTGTAAACTGAAATAATAAAAACAGAAAGGTAACTAACGGTAAAAGTTAGCGTAAACGGTATTGCAATGATAGGAAAGAAGGCCTAGGGTTCATACTTTCACTAGTGCAAGTTCTCTCAACAATAATAACATAGATAGATAATATGACAAGCCCTCAACATGCAACAAAGAGTCACTCCGAAGCCACTAATAGCGGAGAACAAACGTAGAGATTATGGTAGGGTATGAAACCACCTCAAAGTTATTCTTTCAAATCAATCCGTTGGGCTATTCCTATAAGTGTCACAAACAACCCTAGAGTTTTTACTAGAATAACACCTTAAGATACAAATCAACCAAAACCCTAATGTCACCTAGATACTCCATTGTCACCTCAAGTATCCGTGGGCATGATTATACGATATGCATCACACAATCTCAGATTTATCCAACCAACATAAAAGTACTTCAAAGAGTGCCCCAAAGTTTCTACCGGAGAATCAAGAACGTGTGTCAACCCCTATGCATAGGTTCCCAATGTCACGAAACCCGCAAGTTGATCACCAAGACATACATCAAGTGTTCATAAAAGACTCAATCCGATAAGATAACTTCAAAGGGGAAACTCAATTCATCACAAGAGAGTAGAGGGGGAGAAACATCATAAGATCCAACTACAATAGCAAAGCTCGGGATACATCAAGATCGTGCCATAGATGGAACACGAGAGAGAACATGAGAGAGAGAGATCAAACACATAGCTACTGGTACATACCCTCAGCCCCGAGGGTGAACTACTCCCTCCTCGTCATGGAGAGCGCCGGGATGATGAAGATGGCCTCCGGTGATGGATCCCCCCTCCGGCAGGGTACTAGAGAGGGGTCCCGATTGGTTTTTCGTGGTTCTGGAGGCTTGCGGCGGCGGAACTCCCGATCTAATCTCTATTTTGGAAGTTTTAGGGTACGACGGTATATATGGGTGAAAGGAGAATGTCGGTGGAGCTACGGGGGTCCCACGAGCCAGGGGGGCGCCCAGGGGGGAGGGCGCGCCCTCCACCCTCGTGACCGCCTCGTGGCTCTTCTGACATGGGGTCCAAGTCCATCAGGTGGGTTTCCTTCCAAAAATAACTTCTCCAGTTGATTTCGTTCCATTTTGACTCCGTCTGATATTCCTTTTCCTCGAAATACTGAAATAGGCATAAAACAACAAATCTGGGCAGGGCCTCCGGTTAATAGGTTAGTCCCAAAAATAATATAAAAGTGGATAATAAAGCCCAATATTGCCTAAAACAGTAGATAAAGTAGCATGGAGCAATCAAAAATTATAGATACGTTGGAGACGTATCGGTGTCATTGGTTGAATTTCTAGGTCCCATGGAAGAAATGAGAATGAAATTCAAACATCTGGGCGTCGTGACTCAGCCGAGAACATCGAGAAACTTAGATTTTAAATTCATGTAAATCCAAAACTCACCTGGAAATCATGAAACTTGGCATGGTGTCATGTCATGGCACTAACATGTTGTGGTAAAAAAATTGGGCCGATTTGGAAGCTCGTGGTTCTAAGAGGGAATGTGTCACACCCTCGATGCGACTATAGCTCCCACGTGTCGAGGCACGACTTAGAGACATAATCGCATTGAAGGCATATGTCGCAAGTTAGGCAATCTTCACAACATCCCATGTAATATAAATAATAAAGGGGAGAAAACATAGTTGGCTTACACTCGCCACGTCAATCAAGTACATAAATAACATTACATCATCCAAACACTCATGGACCGACTACGGCGCCAAAATAAAAGAGAACCCAACATGCGACACGGTCCCGATCACCCCCAACTGGACACCACTACTGATCATCGGGAAAGGAAACATAGTAACATTGAGAGTCTTCGTCGAACTCCCACTTGAGCTCATACGCGTCTCCTAGAGCGGAATCATCAGGCCCTGCATCTGGTGTAATAGTAAACTGTGAGCCACAGGGACTCAGCAATCTCGCACCCTCGCGATCAAGACTATTTAAGCTTATAGGAAAGGCAAGGTAAATATATGTGGAGCTGCAGCAAGCGACTAGCAAGTATGGTGGCTAACTTATTCGCAAAAGAGAGCGAGAAGAGGAGGCAAAGCACGAGCGAGAAACTAGAGAGCAACCTGCGCAAACATTACTCCAACACTGTGTCCACTTCCCGGACTCCGCCGAGAAGAGGCCATCATGGCAACACACTCAGTTGATTCATTTTAATTAAATTAAGGTTCAAGTTATCTACAACCGGACATTAACAAATTCCCATCTGCCCATAACTGCGGGCACGGCTTTCAAAAGTTCAAATCCCTGCAGGGGAGTCCCAACTTAGCCCATGACAAGCTCTCACGGTCAACAAAGGAATAGACCTCCTCCCAAGACGTTCCGATCAGACTCGGTATCTCGGTAATTCAAGACACTTCGACAGGTTAAAACAAGACCAGCAACACTGCCCGAATGTGCCGACAAATCCCGATAGGAGCTGCACATATATCTTTCTCAGGGCACACTCAGATTGTCTTAGGTACGGGTAGGCCAGCCCAGAGTTGCCCCTGGTGGCCACCGGCAGCTGACAGGTGGACCAACACTCAGAGGAGCACTGGCCCGGGGGGGGGGTGTTAAAATAATGATGACCCTTGAGTCTGCAGAACCCAAGGGAAAGAAAAGGCTAGATGGCAAATGGTAAAACCAAGGTTGGGCATTGCTGGAAAAGCTTTAATCAAGGCGAACTATCAAGGGGTTCCCATTATAACCCAACCGCGTAAGGAACGCAAAATCCGGGAACATAACACCGATATGACGGAAACTAGGGCGGCAAGAGTGGAACAAAACACTAGGCGAGAGGCCGAGCCTTCCACCCTTTACCAAGTATATAGATGCATTAAGATAACATAGCAATATAATGATATCCCAACAAGTAAATAAATGTTCCAACAAGGAACGGCCTCCAATCTTCACCTGCAACTAGCAACGCTATAAGAGGGGCTGAGCAAAGCAGTAACATAGCCAATCAACGGTTTGCTAGGACATGGTGGGTTACAGGTTTGACATGGCAATTTGGGAGGCTTGCAAGCAAGTGGTAGGCATCGTAGCATTGGCATAGCAAGAGAGCGAGCAAACTACCATAGCAAAGATAGTAGTAATTTCGAGGGTATGATCATCTTGCCTGCACAGTTGTCAGAGTTGACTGGATCCTCAAAAGCAAACTCAACGGGCTCCTCGTTAGCAAACTCGTCTCCCGGCTCTACCCAAACAAGACAAACAAGCAACAAGGATACAATCAACCACGTGCAAGGATCAAGCAATATGATGCAATGATGATATGCTAGGCGGGATGCAATGCGGGATGCAAAATGCAAGATATGACAGGAAATGCATGAACCTGGCGTCAACTTGGAAATACAAGTGTGCCACTGGAAAGATGAGATGAAATCTCTTGAAAACGATATAGAGAACGCCGGAATCAGAGTTAAGGTTTTGAAATGGCAAGCGATTCAAATATGACACCGGTCTGCGATTTACAGCAAGTAGGCATCTAAATGCAATGAGATGAACATGCTACAACACCCAAACATGACAAAAAATACATGGCAGGGATGCATTCAAGATGCTTAACAAAAGTCTAGCACTGAGCTATGGCCAATTCATCCATTAACAGGTTCAAACAAGCATGACAAAAATGCATATGGAAAACAGATCTCAGACTTAGTGAAATTAACACTTGTCTGGAATTTCAGATCAGGTAGCCCTCTTCGGAGCAACAAAACTACATGCTACAGGACCTGAACATGGCAAAGTAAAGCATGGCATGGAGCTACTCAAAGAGCTTAACAAAAGTCCCTTAGTGACCTTGAGCCAAAAGGGATCAGAAAATACAATTGCAAGTATGTGAACATAGAAAAAACATAATCGGTTTTCAGACTTGGTGAAAACTGACACACACTAAAATATAACTCAAGTAGGCATGTTTACGAGCTCGATGCACTCACTACGGTGCAAGTCATGGCAAGACAAGCATACACCCATCAATAAGGCACAAAATGCAAGCTAGACATGGCAAGAACAATAGCATAGCATGCACGGATCAACTACAACATCATCGGCAAAATTGCAAACAAGTTGACAATCTGCCCAGATTCACAAAGTAGCAAAAGTAGAGCTTGATTGACTCAAGCTAGGGTGCTCCATAATTGCAAACAAAGACATGGATCGATAGAGAACTACAAGATTAACAAAACTCCCTTACTGATCATCCTCAAAAGAGGCACGGATCACTAGGAAACAACAAGAACATATGGCATTATGAGATAAACAACTCCAGGACTTAGTGAAATTACTAAGTCCCTGAAAACATAATTAGCAAGTGCACCACTTTGCAAGCTTGCACAAGTCACCACACACATCACAAAAATACATGGGTTGCACCTCTGGAAAGATGACAAAACTCTTAACAAAACACATGTAGAGCATCAGGGCATAGCATGCAGACATTAATCATGGCAAAAATGACAAAAACCTAAATGGAGCAGCAGATCTGACCATTAACTCAAGTAGCCCTCTTCTAACAGTATTTCTGGCATCAAGATGAACTCAAATGAAAATGATGCAATGGAATGAAATGATGTACTCTCCGAGATGAACATTTCGATATGCTATATGCATGAATCGGAGCTACGGATGCAAACTTACAGCCTGACGAACATGAGCACTTGGACTGAGATTTTCGGGACTTAGAAGAAATTTACCATCGGATCTAGGGTTTGACCCGGCACGCAATCCGAGGACGGCGGCGCGCGCACTATTCACAGCGGAGTTGACGGAGCTCGCCGGAGTGGGAAGACGGCGGCGAGGTGCTCCCGGGCCGGATCTTGCCGGATCCGGCCGACGGGGAGCCGAAGAGGCGGCAGGATGGCGGCCACGGTGCGGCGGCGGCGGTTGGTGGCGGCGGGCGCGGACGCGGCGGCGGCGGCGGTGGCCGGGCGAGGCGGCGGCGCGGGGCGCGACGCAAGGCGGCGGCGCGGGGCGCGGCGCAAGGCGGCGGCGGCAGCTGGGCCGCGGGGGCCTCGCCTGGGCCGGGCGGGCCGACGGCGGTGGGAGGTGGTGGCTGCCATGTGGCGGCTTCGGAGTGGGGCGGCAGCTATGTCCGGCCGGGTCGGACAATGTCCGGCGCGGCGCGGGGGCGATTTAGGGTTTCGGGGAGAGGGGATCCGGGACATTTCGAGGGGGACCTATTTATAGGCATAGGAGGAGCTAGGAGAGTCCAAATGAGGTGCGGTTTTCGGCCACACGATCGTGATCGAACGCTCTAGATGATGGAGCAGAGTTAGGTGGGTTTTGGGCCAAATTGGAGGGGTGTTGGGCTGCAACACACACCAGGCCTTTTCGGTCCCTCGGTTAACCGTTGGAGTATCAAACAAAGTTCAAATGGTACGAAACTTGACAGGCGGTCTACCGGTAGTAAACCAAGGCCGCTTGGCAAGTCTCGGTCCAACCCGGAAATGTTTAATCCCCACACACGAAGGAAAGATAGAAATGACCACCGGAGGAGAACGAAGCGCCGGAATGCAAAACGGACAACGGGGAAAAATGCTCGAATGCATGAGACGAACACGTATGCAAATGCAATGCACATGATGACATGATATGAGATGCATGACAATGACAACAACACACGGAGACACAAACCCGAACCCGAGAAAATAAATATAACTTAACTCCAGAAACGGCAAGAGTTGGAGTACAAATTGGGGAAGTTACATCCGGGATGTTACAACACTCCACCACTACGAAAGGATCTCATCCCGAGATCTAGGACTGAAAGAACGCCGGGTACTCAGAACAGAGGTGATCCTCGCGTTCCCAGGTAGCTTCACGGTCGGAATGGTGTGACCACTTGACTTTGAGAAATTTGATTGACTTGTTGCGAGTCTTGCATTCAGTCTCTTCAAGAATAGCAACTGGGTGCTCACGATAAGAGAGATCTTCTTGGAGCTCAATGTCCTCGAAGTTGATGGTGCGGTCAGGAGTCTTGAAGCACTTTCGAAGCTGAGAGACATGGAACACGTCATGAACATTTGCAAAGTTTGAAGGAAGCTCGAGTTGATAGGCGAGGTCGCCTCTCTTGCTAACAATCTTGAAAGGTCCCATGTATCTGGGGGCAAGCTTCCCTTTGATACCGAAGCGACGAGTACCTTTCATAGGAGAGACGCGGAGGTAAACATGATCTTCGATCTCGAAAGCCAAATCACGGTGCTTACTATCATAGTAGCTCTTCTGGAGGGATTGGGCTGCTTTGAGGTTATCACGAATGACTTTGCACATTTCTTCTGCCTCTGTGATTAAGTCATTACCCAAAAGCTGACGTTCACCGGTTTCGGACCAGTTGAGAGGGGTACGACACTTCCTGCCATACAGAATTTCAAATGGGGCTTTGCCCGAACTTGCTTGAAAACTGTTGTTGTAGGAGAATTCAGCATAAGGAAGACAATCCTCCCACTTCATGCTGAAGGAGATCACACAAGCCCTGAGCATATCTTCAAGAATCTGGTTGACACGCTCGACTTGACCGCTAGTTTGAGGATGAAAAGTTGTGCTGAAGCGGATGTTGGTGCCCATGGCCTTCTGAAAAGAATCCCAAAACTTCGAGGTAAAGATGCTGCCACGGTCTGAAGAGATCACTTGAGGAATACCGTGCAGAGAGACAATACGAGAGGTATAGAGTTCCGCCAATTGGGCTGCAGTGATCGACTCTTTGATAGGCAGAAAGTGAGCCACTTTGGTGAGTTTGTCAATGACAACGAATATAGCATCATTGCCACGCTTGGACTTTGGAAACCCAGTCACGAAGTCCATTTCAATGTGGTCAAACTTCCATTCTGGAATGGCAAGAGGTTGGAGGAGACCAGCTGGCCTTTGGTGTTCTGCCTTCACTCTTCTGCAGACATCATATTCATTCACGAATTGAGCGATCTCGTGCTTCATTCGAGTTCACCAAAAAGCTTGCTTGAGGTCCTGATACATCTTCATGCTCCCAGGGTGGATGGAGAGGAGAGAATTGTGAGCCTCGTTCATGATCACTTTACGAAGGTCACCTTTGGGTACAACAATACAATCCTCGAAGAAGAGAGTGTCCTTGTCATCAAGGCGGTAGCACTTGTACTTGGGTTGACTCTTGGCAATCCCAATCTTCACCTTTTTCACCATAGCATCAAGAAGCTGAGCTTGGCAAATCTGGTCTTCCAAGGTAGGAGAGACTTGAAGGTTGGCGAGGAAACCTTGATGAACAACTTGCATATTTAGTTTGCGGAAGGCTTCACAAAGCTCGGGTTGATAAGGCTTAAGAATCAGACTGTTGAAGTAAGCTTTCCTACTCAATGCGTCAGCAATCACATTGGCCTTGCCTGGAGTATACTCAATGCTCGGATTATACTCTTGAATCATTTTGACCCATCGAGTTTGCCTGAGGTTGAGATTAGGCTGAGTGAAGATGTACTTGAGACTCTTGTGATCAGTGAAAATGTCCACTTTTCTTCCCAATAGAAGATGTCTCCAAGTCAAAAGAGCATGCACAACTGCCGCCAACTCGAGATCATGAGTAGGGTAGTTCTTCTCATTAGGCTTCAACTGGCGAGAGGTATAAGCAACAACTTTCTTCTCTTGCATCAAAACTGCGCCAAGACCTAGGAGAGAGGCATCACAAAAGACCTCGTACGACTTGGATTCATCAGGCGGAGTCAGAACTGGAGCAGTGATCAATTTCTCTTTCAAAGTGTTGAAAGCAATATCACACTCCGGAGACCAAACGTACTTGACGTGCTTCTGGAGAAGATTAGAGAGAGGCTTCGCGATCTTAGAAAAGTTTTCAACGAATCTTCGGCAATAGCTTGCGAGACCGAGGAAGCTGCGGAGTTGCTTCACGTTCTGAGGAGGTTCCCAATTCACAATTGTAGACACCTTCTCAGGATTCACGGCAATGCCCTTGGCAGAGATGATATGCCCAAGATAAAGAACCTCATCGAGCCAAAATTCACACTTGGAGAACTTGGCGTAGAACTGATGTTCCCTGAGCTTATCAAGAACCAAACGCAAGTGCTTGGCATGATCTTCCTTATTCTTGGAGAAAACTAGAATGTCGTCGAGATAGACCAAAACGAAGTCATTGGTGTAGGCGTTGAAGATGAAGTTCATCATGCGAGAGAACGTCGGAGGAGCGTTGACGAGGCCAAAAGACATGACAGTGTATTCATATGAACCAAAGCTTGTCCTGAAAGCCGTCTTGGGAATATCTTGCTCACGGATTCGAATCTGATGATAACCCATACGGAGATCAAGCTTGGAGAATACTTGGGCACCTTTGAGTTGTTCGAACAGCTCATTGATGTTGGGAAGTGGGTATTTGTTCTTGATGGTCTTCTTGTTCACTGGACGGTAATCAACACAAAGTCGGTCCGTTCCATCCTTTTTCTTCACAAAAAGAACACCACAACCCCACGGAGAAGAACTAGGCCGGATGAGACCCATTTTCTCTTGAATATCAAGTTGCTTCTTGCTTCTTCAACTCCTTCAACTCTTCAGGTCCGAGCTTGTAAGGACGTTTGCACACAGGTTCCGTGCCAGGCTCAAGATCAATAACGAATTCAACTGGCCGGTGCGGAGGCATTCCCGGAAGCTCTTCTGGAAAGACGTCTTGATATTCGCAAACGACTGGAATTTGCGAAATAGCATCCAATTCACCCCTTTCATTGAGAGAAAACAGACGGATGGTATTATCCCGAGCGGCAAAGACAATTACATCCTCAGACGAATGAGTCAATTGAATCTGCCTGGCTGCACAATCAAGCTGAGCCTTGTGCTTAGAAAGCCAATCCATCCCGAGAATAAGATCAATATCCGAGTCACCAAGAACCGTAGGGGAAGAAAGGAACTTGTAGTCTCCCAAAGTGATAGTAACATCCGGAGCAATGGAGTTAGCATGCATGCGCTTACCGGGAGAGACAACTGCTAATGGACTAGGCAAAATTTGCAAAGGCAAACCATGCTTAGATGAAAACAGTCTCGAGATGAAACAATGCGATGCACCCGTGTCAAAAAGAACTTTTGCAGGAATATCATTAATAGGAAGGTTACCCATGATCACATCTGACGAGTCCTCTGCCTCAGCTGCATTCATCAAATTGACCTTGGCGTGCTTGGGGTTATGCTTGACCATAGCTGTACTTGCCGATCTGACAGGAGGAGGAGGAGGAAGACGCCTCTGGTTGAAACACTTGTTGGCATAGTGACCCTTCTGTTGGCACTTGTTGCACGTGACCTCTGAAAGCGGACGGTGATACGGAGCACTCGATCTTGGAGCTTGAGACGAAGTCTTGTACTGAAAGCCAGGGTTGGGTGGGTGGGAAGAACCACTGCCACCTTTGCTCTTCTGCTGATACGGCTGACGGAACGGAGGAGGAGGAAGCCAATACTTCTGCTGCTTGGCCACTTGAGTAGAGGAAGAAGGAGTAACATCTCTGGCTCGCTTCTTGGAAGCATCACACCTCAACTGAGCAGCCTCTTGCTTTAGTGCCATGTTGTAGAACTCATTGTATCTCAAGGGCTCAAAGAAGACAAGAGCTAGCTGAATTTCTTCTCTGAGACCACCCCTGAACTGATATATCATGCTCTTCTCATCAGGGACGTCCTTCTTGGCAAAGCGGGCGAGCTACTGGAACAACTTGTTGTAGTCATAGACAGATAAAGAGCCTTGCTTCAGGTTGCGGAATTCCTCATGCTTGCTTTCAACCACGCTCTGGGGAATATGATGAGCTTGGAAATCTCAATGGAAATCATCCCAAGTGATAACACGTCCACCTCTGGTGTCCTTGTACTGTTGGAACCATTCTGCAGCTTGATCTTTGAGTTGGAAGGAAGCGAACTTAACAAAGTCCTCAGGCCTGATGTTACTGCACTCGAAATGCTTGCACAGATCCCCTAGCCAATCGTCAGCATCGGTTGCCTCAACACAATTGCTGAAAGTCTTTGGCCCGTTAGCAAGGAACTGGTTGAGTGTAGCAAAGTGATTCTGATTGCTGCCTTGATTCCCTTGGTTGCCTTGATTGCGCTCTTGAAGAATTTGCATGATCAACTGTGTGTTTGCATTGGTTGCGGCCATCACAGCTTGCCATGCCTCCGGAGGAGGTGGAGGTGGTGGCGGATCAGGATTCAGAGTCGTGCGCGTTGGAGGAGCCATCCTGAAGAGGTTGACCACCATTAGCACATTGGCAGAGAAATATTGAAGCTGAATCCAACGGAATGAAAATTGCAACATATAGTCTTCACATCCGAACAAAATGAACGAATGCATTCCTCTTGAAATGGTCACATATCCATAAATTGAGAAGCCACGTAGAATTAAGGTAGAGAAATAATTCAACAAGGTACGGATCAAGAATGAATAATCGGTAAGAAATCCCAATCTCAAACCAATATCCGTGGAAGAAGAACTAGAGCTACTAGAGTTCCCACCTATGAAACTCCCGAACCTTTCCGGTTATGGAATCAGGTGTTGGGGATACATGGGAAGCATAATATCTCACCCAAACTAGCAAATCCTACATCCAGCTGTATCCATCCTTCAACACATAACCAAGAAACCTTCGGAAACCATCTACCTCAACCTTCGAAAAGCATCCGTTATACAAGTTATGGCGATACTCCCGAACTCCCTCCCCAGTACTGGGTGGCGTCGAGGTTATCTCACCAACGAACTGCATAAAAGAGATTTTTGATGTCGGCGTACTAAACTCAGGTATTACACAACTACAACGATAAAATTATGATGACAACACCTCAGAGCTCAACTCCCCGGGACACTTCCACTAAACCCCTGACAGGAGGCACCAAGACAATGTTCTCATCATAAAACCATCGGAACGATTCCAAGATACCCGCGTGATCCTAATTTTTTTAGTGAAATTTGAGAAGAGAAGAGTCAGGATGCCTTACCAGAGCGATGAGGAGACTGGGAAGTAAAAAGAATTCCTAAACTCTCTGATATATAATTCCTAAAAGACTCAAAACATTTTTCTAGACACAACTCGGCCGCTAAAAACGATCAAGCAATGGGGCTCCTAAGGTTGGGGAAGGCTCTGATACCAACTTGTCACACCCTCGATGCGACTATAGCTCCCACGTGTCGAGGCACGACTTAGAGACATAATCGCATTGAAGGCATATGTCGCAAGTTAGGCAATCTTCACAACATCCCATGTAATATAAATAATAAAGGGGAGAAAACATAGTTGGCTTACACTCGCCATGTCAATCAAGTACATAAATAACATTACATCATCCAAACACTCATGGCCCGACTACGACGCCAAAATAAAAGAGAACCCAACATGCGACACGGTCCCGATCACCCCCAACTGGACACCACTACTGATCATCGGGAAAGGAAACATAGTAACGTTGAGAGTCTTCGTCGAACTCCCACTTGAGCTCATACGCATCTCCTGGAGCGGAATCATCAGGCCCTGCATCTGGTGTAATAGTAATCTGTGAGCCACAGGGACTCAGCAATCTCGCACCCTCGCGATCAAGACTATTTAAGCTTATAGGAAAGGCAAGGTAAATATATGTGGAGCTGCAGCAAGCGACTAGCAAGTATGGTGGCTAACTTATTCGCAAAAGAGAGCAAGAAGAGGAGGCAAAGCACGAGCGAGAAACTAGAGAGTAACCTGCGCAAACATTACTCCAACACCGTGTCCACTTCCCGGACTCTGCCGAGAAGAGGCCATCACGGCAACACACTCAGTTGATTCATTTTAATTAAATTAAGGTTCAAGTTATCTACAACTGGACATTAACAAATTCCCATCTGCCCATAACCGCGGGCACGGCTTTCGAAAGTTCAAATCCCTGCAGGGGAGTCCCAACTTAGCCCATGACAAGCTCTCACGGTCAACAAAGGAATAGACCTCCTCCCAAGACGTTCCGATCAGACTCGGTATCTCGGTAATTCAAGACACTTCGACAGGTTAAAACAAGACCAGCAACACCGCCCGAATGTGCCGACAAATCCTGATAGGAGCTGCACATATCTCTTTCTCAGGGCACACTCAGATTGTCTTAGGTATGGGTAGGCCAGCCCAGAGTTGCCCCTGGTGGCCACCGGCAGCTGACAGGTGGACCAACACTCAGAGGAGCACTGGCCCCCGGGGGGGGGGGGGTTAAAATAATGATGACCCTTGAGTCTGCAGAACCCAAGGGAAAGAAAAGGCTAGATGGCAAATGGGAAAACCAAGGTTGGGCATTGCTGGAAAAGCTTTAATCAAGGCGAACTATCAAGGGGTTCCCATTATAACCCAACCGCGTAAGGAACGCAAAATCCGGGAACATAACACCGATATGACGGAAACTAGGGCGGCAAGAGTGGAACAAAACACTAGGCGAGAGGCCGAGCCTTCCACCCTTTACCAAGTATATAGATGCATTAAGATAACATAGCAATATAATGATATCCCAACAAGTAAATAAATGTTCTAACAAGGAACGACCTCCAATCTTCACCTGCAACTAGCAGCGCTATAAGAGGGGCTGAGCAAAGCGGTAACATAGCCAATCAACGGTTTGCTAGGACATGGTGGGTTAGAGGTTGGACATGACAATTTGGGAGGCTTGCAAGCAAGTGGTAGGCATCGTAGCATTGGCATAGCAAGAGAGCGAGCAAACTAGCATAGCAAAGATAGTAGTGATTTGGAGGGTATGATCATCTTGCCTGCACAGTTGTCAGAGTTGACTGGATCCTTGAAAGCAAACTCAACGGGCTCCTCGTTAGCGAACTCGTCTCCCGGCTCTACCCAAACAAGACAAACAAGCAACAAGGATACAATCAACCACGTGCAAGGATCAAGCAATATGATGCAATGATGATATGCTAGGTGGGATGCGATGCGGGATGCAAAATGCAAGATATGACAGGAAATGCATGAACCTGGCCTCAACTTGGAAATCCAAGTGTTCCACTGGAAAGATGAGATGAAATCGCTTGAAAACGATATAGAGAACGCCGGAATCGGAGTTACGGTTTGGAAATGGCAAGCGATTCAAATATGACAACGGTCTGCGATTTACAGCAAGTAGGCATCTAAATGCAATGAGATGAACATGCTACAACACCCAAACATGACAACAAAATACATGGCAGGGATGCATTCAAGATTCTTAACAAAAGTCTAGCACTGATCTACGGACAATTCATCCATTAACAGGTTCAAAGAAGCATGGCAAAAATGCATATGGAAAACAGATCTCAGACTTAGTGAAATTAACACTTGTCTGGAATTTCAGATCAGGTAGCCCTCTTCGGAGCAACAAAACTACATGCTACAGGACCTGAACATGGCAAAGTAAAGCATGGCATGGAGCTACTCAAAGAGCTTAACAAAAGTCCCTTAGTGACCTTGAGCCAAAAGGGATCAGAAAATACAATTGCAAGTATGTGATCATAGCAAAAACATAATCAGTTTTCAGACTTAGTGAAAACTGACACACACTGAAATATAACTCAAGTAGGCATGTTTACGAGCTCGATGCACTCACTACGGTGCAAGTCATGGCAAGACAAGCATACACCCATCAATAAGGCACAAAATGCAAGCTAGACATTGCAAGAATAATAGCATAGCATGCACAGATCAACTACAACATCATCGGCAAAATTGCAAACAAGTTGACAATCTGCCCAGATTCACAAAGTAGCAAAAGTAGAGCTCGATTGACTCAAGATAGGGTGCTCCATAATTGAAAACAAAGACATGGATCGATAGAGCACTACAAGATTAATAAAACTCCCTTACTGATCATCCTCAAAAGAGGCACGGATCACTAGGAAACAACAAGAACATATGGCATTATGAGATAAACAGCTCCAGGACTTAGTGAAATTACTAAGTCCCTGAAAACAGAATTAGCAAGTGCACCATTTTGCAAGCTTGCACAAGTCACCACACACATCACAAAAATACATGGGTTGCACCTCTGGAAAGATGACAAAACCCTTAACAAAACACATGTAGAGCATCAGGGCATAGCATGCACACATTAATCATGGCAAAAATGACAAAAACCTAAATGGAGCAGCAGATCTGACCATTAACTCAAGTAGCCCTCTTCTAACAGCATTTCGGGCATCAAGATGAACTCAAATAAAAATGATGCAATGGAGTGAAATGATGTACTCTCTGAGATGAACATTTTAATATGCTATATGCATGAATCGGAGCTACGGATGCAAAGTTACAGCCTGACGAACATGAGCACTTGGACTGAGATGTTCGGGACTTGGACGAAATTTACCATCGGATATAGGGTTTGACCCGGCACGGAATCCGAGGACGGCGGCGCGCGCACTGTTCACGCCGGAGTTGACAGAGCTCGCCGGAGCGGGAAGACGGCGGCGAGGCGCTCCCGGGCCGGATCTCGCCGGATCCGGCCGACGGGGAGCCGGAGAGGCGGCGGGGCGGCGGACACGGCGCGGCGGCGGCGGTTGGTGGCGGCAGGCGCGAACGCGGCGGCGGCGGCGGCCGGAGGCGGTGGCCGGGCGAGGCGGTGGCGGCGGCAGCTGGGCGAGGCGGCGGCGCGGGGTGCGGCGCGAGGCGGCGGCGGCAGCTGGGCCGCGGGGGCCTCGCCTGGGCCGGCCGGGCCGGTGTCGGTGGAAGGTGGCGGCTGCCACGTGGCGGCTTCGGAGTGGGGCGGCGGCTATGTCCGGCCGGGTCGGACAATGTCCGGCGCGGCGCGGGGGCGATTTAGGGTTTCGGGGAGAGGGGATCCGGGACATTTCGAGGGGGACCTATTTATATGCATAGGAGGAGCTAGGAGAGTCCAAATGAGGTGCGGTTTTCGGCCACGCGATCGTGATCGAACGCTCTAGATTATGGATCAGAGTTAGGTGGCTTTTGGGCCAAATTGGAGGGGTGTTGGGATGCAACACACACGAGGCCTTTTCGGTCCTTCGGTTAACCGTTGGCGTATCAAACAAAGTCCAAATGGTACGAAACTTGACAAGCGGTCTACCGGTAGTAAACCAAGGCCGCTTGGCAAGTCTCGGTCCAACCCGGAAATGTTTAATCCCCACACACGAAGGAAAGCTAGAAATGACCACCGGAGGAGAACGAAGCGCCGGAATGCAAAACGGACAACGGGGAAAATGCTCGAATGCATGAGACGAACACGTATGCAAATGCAATGCACATGATGACATGATATGAGATGCATGACAACGACAACAACACACGGAGACACAAACCCGAACCCGAGAAAATAAATATAACTTAACTCCGGAAACGGCAAGAGTTGGAGTACAAATTGGGAAAGTTACATCCGGGATGTTACAGAATGTGCCACCTTTGAGTGTGAAACGATATACGCTGCCCCCCTTGAGTTTCTTAACAAAGGCAACATAGAACTACATGAGTGCCCTGCTAGATTTTGGAATTATTCCGGGTTCATTTGTTGTTTTTATACATTAATTGAATTTCTGGTCATTTAATGTGCATAAGTCAAATTTGAACTACAAGCACATGCTCTCGTGCACCAAAGTTGGTTGAAAAATCACATTCGTGTCCTCGGGTGAATTTCTAGGTCCCATGCAAAAAATGAGAATAAAATTCAAACATCTGGGCATCGTGGCTCGGTCGAGAACATTGAGAAACTTGGTTTTAAAATCACGAAACTTGGCATGGTGTCATGTCATGGTAGTACCATGCCGTGGTAAAAAAATCGGCCGAATAGGAACAAATTTTGGTATAAGCTTCTTGCAAATCGGAGCTTCTCCCAAGAAGGCTCGTGGTTCTAGGAGGGAACGTGTCACCTTTGTGTGCATATTCAAATTTGAAATACAAGCACATGTTCCAGTGCACCAAAGTTGGTTGAAAAATAACATGTGTGTCCTCGGGTAAATTTCTAGGTTCCATGCAAGAAATGGGAATGAAATTCAAAATTCTGGGCGTCGTGGCTGGGCTGGAAACATTGAGAAACTTAGTTTTTTAATTCCTGTAAATCCAAAACACGCATGAAAATAATGAAACTTGGCTTGGTGCCATGACATGGCACCAACATGCTGTGGTAATTTTGCAGTCCGATTTGTGAAGGCGCACACATTAACAATCAACAAAGTCATTTTGGAACAAGTGCTGTCACGTTACAATCGGAAACACAAGTATTATTGAAATCATGGGTGTTCTATTTACTACCATTTACGTGCCGCCACGCGTCCCCATTTTTTATTAGCTAGGAGGCGCCGTGCAGGGTAGCTATTTGAGTACGAGAGGCGTGCGATCAGACCCCTGCGCGTGCTTATCGGGAGGAGAGCCCTTTGACCTCCTTCTGCCATCCACCTCTGTACCAGGTCTCCATTAATGGCGCCCGAGCCTCTGTTTAATGGCGTGGCTATGTCTCACTCGACTGAGATTTAAGAGAGAAAAAAGAAAATCTAAAAGCACGAATCTTGATGTAAGATCCGACGGACCTATATACCATCTACTGCGACTTATAGCAAGACTGATGAATATATAAGGACGATTAATTGTCTTACATAATTAGAAAGATAATTAAAAAAGCCACATGCGGCTAAGCCCGAAATACACAAGGGCAAAAGAAGAAGGAAGACAAGGATCTGGCTCGCTGATCTCTACTTTCTTGATGCGTTGCTGCAGGCCGCGGGAACTAGTCTCCGCGGTGAGCGGCGATGAGCTCTTTCGTGTCCTCAAGATGCTGCTTGAGAACATCCACGGATTCCTCTACCAGCCTTTGGCGCTCGTTGCAGAGCATGCCATTCTCATCCATAAGTTTCTTGACGATGACGCCAGTCCTCTTCAACAAGGCACTGCTCTCCTCCTGCTGGTCTGCACTTCGGACGATCTTCGCCCTCAATAGGTCGCGCTCGGCCTGGAGCCTCTCATTACCCTCCCTTAGTTACCGGATGATGCCGGTAGCCTATTCAAACAAGGCTTTCATGTCATCCTGGAACCTTGCCCAGCCGGAGATCTGATCCATCTGGCTATGGACGATCGCATGCATGCGCGTGTAACAGTCGTTGCCTGCCCATGAGAAATTTTCCCAGGCCACCACAATGCGGCGTGACATCTCTGCTGCATTCGCGGCATGGCAGGACATCTCTGCTGCTTCAGCGGCGCGGCCGGACCAGTCTGCTACATCGATGGTGCAGCAAGACCTCCGTGGCGCTTCAGCAGCGCGGCGGGACCTCTGTGCTGCTACTTCCGCGCGGCGGGACATGTCGGCTGCTTTCCCAGCGAGGCGGGACATCTCTCGTGCTTCCGCTTCCATGGTCGCCTCTCCCTGGTGGCAATCTCTCGACCCAGAACTGACGTTGGCCATTGCAGATGCAAGGGAAGGATGCTGAAGGACTTGTTTATTTTTGTGGATGAGGAGTTGAGGAGGAATGTGCAGTCATCTTGGCATACTAGTATTTATAACCGAGTACTAATACGCTCCTAAGTGGGAAACCGTTTAGGTTGTGATCGGTGTGAACAGGTTTGCAATTCAATATAGCATGGTACTAATAAACTCCTAAGTGGGAAACCGTTTAGGTTGTGATCGGTGTGAACATGTTTTCAATTCAATATAGCATGGAGTAATTTGGAATGTGACGAGACACAAGCTCAAAATTTATTGACGGTTCTAGTTTGCAAGTGCGACACTATTCCTGGATGGCGTTACGTGGGCACGTGTTCTCGGCCGTGGTGTAGCATATGCCATGGTACTAGTTCTTTTTCTACTGCTGTGTACGTGCAATAACTGGCACCGTCGTATACATATCTTATGGTTAATGGGGCGTTCGACAGGAATAGCCGCGTGGCGAGCTATAGGCTAGTCTATTTTTCAGACGCATTAAACCTATCTCTCGGGACTTCTCGCATGCACCATCGTGCCACCCACAAAAACTTGTACTTTGAGTTTAGTACGTTATACAGGAAGAGAAGAGGTGCACGCACGCACTCGTCCTCTCGCACATGCGTCTGTTTTTTCTCGAAAAGGAGGATGATGACCCCCGGCCTCTGCATCTGGGAGTCACACACGCATATGTAGCTACGAATTGTAGTGTTCTCAACCATCCGATTGGCTATATCATGGATGTACCTATATACTAAAACATCTCTAGATACATCTATATTTTGACAAATGGAAGGCATGTATTATGGAACGGAGGGAGTGCTTGTCATCAAAATGGATAAAAGGGACGTATCTAGAACTAAAATACGTCTACATACATCTCCTTTTATCCATTTTGATGACAAGTAGTACTTCTTACCCAAAGGGACTTTATATCCAACAGACACAAAATATCTGTTCGACTGTTGGAAATTACTGATCTGATGTCGAAGTAATTGCTGCATCACCACCAAAACCCACCATTTCTTAAGCTAAAGTAGACCGAGGTAATCCCTATATTAGCATATTACTAAGATAAACAGAAGGCACTGTAGAAAAATTTAGGATGTGAGCTTGTCAATCTAAATGTGGAGGGACACCAGCTTAGCCCCGGCCAGCAGCTTGGGCGGAACTATGAACAAGGTCAGCTCCTGCACGTCGACATCGTCGGGATCCTTGCTGCTTGTCACCTCCATTTCCACCTTGACGGCGTTGGTCGTGCCTTTGGGCTCCCCCGATGGGCCGTTCGCCCACAGCTTGGCCACGTAGTGCAGCAGTGGGGATGCCCCCGCTCTGATGCAGACGACCGACACGGCGATAAGTGCGCCGATGTCGAGCACGCCGCCGACCAAGAAAAATGCGCGGCTGTCCTCCTCCGCGAATAGCAAGAGCCGTGGCTCCGACAGTGGCACTTGCCGCTGGAGCACCTTGCCGTACTGGATCCTGTACATGTGCATGGGATGCGCGGTGCTGATGTGGTGATAGAGCACCGGCGGCGGGCCTTCGAACCCGCAGACGAGCACCGGGCATTTGCAGCGCGCGAGCGGACACATGCTCTGGTGATCGGCAAGCTTGTGGTAAGTGACATAGAGCCCACAACCTTCGTGCGGGCACTCCACCCTCATCGACGAAAGGACGACATCCACCGCCGTGTTCCGCACGTCGAAGCCACCGCCGCGCTCGCACTTCTGGCACTACCGCTGGTTCCCGGGGCGCTCGAAGAGGCAGTCCGCGCAGGCCAGGTGCCCTCCCTTGCACTGCAGAAATCAATTGAACATCACATCAATCAAGAAACCTACACCTTGCTCAAATCAGCCGAACGGACGAGGTGTATTCGAACCTCATACACTGGAGGCGTCAAGGGGCGGAGGCACAAGGGGTAGTGGAGCACGGTGAGGTTAATCGAGACCTTAGAGAGCTCCATCGTCGGGTCCTGTTCGGTCTACATGATCTCGCCCTCCTCGTGCACAACCATCTCTTGCTTGGGCCGGGGCATTACAAAGCTTTACCGTCACATATTTTATACTACTTCAAGGTGCATTAAATCAACACATGCAAGTATCAAAAGAAGAGTCCTGACATGCATGCTTGCGTTGTAATTAATGCATTGGTAAATGCAAATTATTGAAATATATCGAGTGCAGTGCTTTGATGTGTCGCGTCAACTCGTACATCAACGAGAAGTTTGATTATCCTCTCCCTCACGGACTTAACTGCACCTGCCTTTGGCTGTATGACAGGTTGGTCACCGACCTGTCGGGCCCACCTGTCATACACGCCAAGGCAGGAGCGTCCCTCCCTCGCCCATGAGCGTGGTGGCTGGCAAGACTAGGAGAAGCTTTCGCTACATGCTCTCTCTCCCGCACGCGGTGGACATGCAGCAGTTCAATCGGTGCCAGATGGCCAGAAGCATACTATAGTACTCCTCTAGTGCAGTAGTACTCCATCATTGTTCGACTTCCCGAAGAGGCGAAGAGCCAAGCGCAGCCCGGACGCTCGTGTGGCAGTTTCATGTGTAGAGTAGTCTAGGATAGCGTGTACCGTGCCTGTAAGCTTAAAATCATTGGGGTCGGCTCCATGCTATGTGGCCGTCTTGAAGTTTAAAAAAAATTAAAATAGTCTTCTGGCCCTACCTGTCACCCTGGTGAGTTTGCACGCTCATCTGGTCAAGACATGAATATATATTTTAATTTGTGGTGGGTAAATGTTAGAGGTTGCAGCAAATATATTGTACACTGCGGGCCTTTCAGCCAAGTTTAGAGGCAAGCATGTGGGGCCAGTGCTATGATGTGTCGCGTCAACTCGTACAACAAGGAGAAGCTTGATTATACTACTACACGCCTTCTCCCTCGCCCATGCGCGCGGTTGCTCGCAAACAAGGATAGGCTTTTGCTTAGTAGTACTTCTACAACAAGCTATTCCCCCCGCTCGCGGTGGACGGACATGTAGTAGTGGATTCGACACTGTAGAAGTAGTACTAGTAACATCATTGTTCATCTTCTCGAAGAGGCGAAGAGCCAAGCACAACCCGAACGTGGCAGTTGTGAACATTGGAGCACGCATATAGCCAGGCTCTTGCATGAGACAAAATTGCTATGTGAGCCCACTATTGTATTAGTACGTACAACTACTTGCTAGTATAGCCCTGTAAACCAGAAAGGAGTATTTGCCCTTCTAGAGATTTCAACAAGTGACTAGACTACACCGAGACAGAGTACATATGGAGCAAAATGAGTGAATATGCACCATAAATAAATACGTAGTTCTATCGTTTTCCTCTCCGAGGTGCACAATATTGAGCATACTGACTAGTCTCTTTTTGACACGCATTTACATTTTTTTGACACAGTACAGACACAAGCGCTCATATACACGCGCATACACTCACCCATATGAACGCACAGACGCAAGACACTATCATCTTGAAATTTACGAAGTCACCATAGGCACCTCGTCGTCGACGAGAACGTCTGCTGACTCCTGACACGCGATAGACGCGAGTGGCAGTCGCCTCCATAGGTTCTTGAATGCCAAGGAGGGAGATGGTAGTGGTTCCCGAGACGTTGAACGGTCAATGATGCATCCTCAATTACATGCAGATGGAATTAATTGGAGAAGCGGAATAGAGCCAGCACAATGTGAATGCAACAAAGTTTGGACTCTCATATAAAGGCGCTCCACCACTCCAATCCATCTACTCCCAAGTCTCTGCGCAACACTGCTCACTCCAATCCAAGATCAAAAGTGACCAGAAGCCACAAGCACCTATGTAGGCAACGGACGCGAGCGGCAGTCGGCTGTGACAAATCATCCAAGGTACCGGCCTGCGGCCCCGGACCGCGCAGTGTTTCCAGACGGTGCTGGCGACCGCCAGCATCATAGCCCTCGCTGACGCCGGCTTCGCCTCTCGCATGGACGACATGATGGTCAACTCCATCCGCAAGTTCACCACCATCAAGAAGAGTGCGGACGACCTTGCCATACTGCTCCAGCCCGCGCGCCCAGGCTCCTCATTTCCCGCCACCCTCATCGGCCTCCATGGTGACGAACTCTTTCAAGCCCCGGTGGCCCTGCAGGTGCCAGAGGTCGAGACGAAGAATGTGCACCTCGAGGCCGCGCTCGCCGTGCAGCGCCTCGCTATGCAAGATACCGTCGACCTGCACATCCATGTCTACGAGGAAATCGTCTACATAGGCCACTACAAGGCAAGCAAGGACAGAAAGACGTTGGCCTTCTTCCAGCGGCTGGAATCTTTGGACGCCATTGTTCAGAAGCACGTCGACCTGGCCAACAAAGCCGCTGCTACTTAGGCACCATTCGGTGGGCCGGCGCCCTGAGTCGAGGAGGTGGACGTCGTCGATGGATGCATCTCTTCTTCTTGCCTCCTGTAACCAGCACTGCACCGCCTCGTGGCCTTAATGTTTTATTAGTATAATACTCCCTCCGTTCCCAAATATAAGTCTTTCTAAAGATTCCAGCAAGTGACTACTACATACGGAGCAAAATGAGTGAATCTACACTCTAAAGTATGTCTACATACATCTGTATGCTGTATTCCATTTGAAATAGTATCTAAAAAGGCTTATATTTAGGAACGGAGGGAGTATATGGCATTTTTATTCCAGTCGTAATGTTTTCACTATGAGGTGGGGCCGCAGTTGAGCAAACCCACGCCGCCCACCGGGCGTCGGCCGAGTTTAGAATTAGAAGAGAGAAACGAGGGAGGAGAGCTAGCTGTAGCACGGACGCTGTTGTCAAATGGGACTCGTGTTGATAGAATAGGAATACTAAGCACTCGTGCCTCTTTTTTTTGAGGGGAAAATTAGTCGTATGTCTAGTACCACTAGTTAGGTGCGTGCGACCTATAGCTGTCATCACTTTAGGTCTCCTTTTCAAACTGCAGCTATGCTTCATAGTACATATCTTTTCACGCATTTATCCTCCTATATGTACTCCTAGGCTATTTCCACGTCTCCCATTCGCCGACATGTGGGACATAGAGCATCTGGGTCGTAGTGCATGCAAGACTCGGAGCATATGCCGGGGTACTTTACATTTCAGACCTCACGAATTACATGCAAACCCCCCGCAGAAGAATAAATGAATGAATGAATTGCTACATGAAACCGGATTATTTTTGTAGAAACCGAAGCACGTTTATTAAATTTTGGACATAACACGTTTATAAAAAATGACCGGACCTAAACCAGTCTAAGGGCCTCTTTGATTTTTCCCGCAAAAAAGGGCCTCTTTGATTCGCAGGATACTGAAAACACAGGAATGGGGAAAGTATGATGGCGATGAACCGAGATGAGGAGAACTCTAACTCAGTTAGAGGTTAGAGTTAGATTCTAACCCTGAACTAACTCTAAACCAAAGAGGTGTATGGATGGCAGGGTTAGATTGACAATAAATGCTCTTTCTCAATCATTTGACTACTTTGGACCCTATTTCCTGCGGGATTTGGTGTGGCCAGCTCTTCTGTGGCCTCCTCCCGCTCACAATTGACATAAACGAACCATCTTTACAAATCAAGCATGCAAAACATGACAATTTTTACTTTGTCCATACAAATGAGATATCCCACTTAAACATACAAGTCGTCAATCAAGCTTCACAAAAAAAAACACTCCATGAAAAAAAGCATGAGCTAACTCATCACGGAAGTCATTCACGATAGGGAGGGAGCCCGGAGCCCCTCACGCACCGAGGGAGGAGCTCGCCATCGTCGCTCTGGAGGAAGGCTCTATAGAGCCCAAGCCCCGGGAACCCCTCCGACGCTGGCCCTTGCGAGTTGAGGTCGATACCGGCATGGGTAGCAGGGCCGCTTGCCGCCGACTAGGAACTTAATCTTTGGGCCTCTAGAAATAATGCAAGCCTGTAACTAAAATACCTAGAAAGGTGAACTAAATCTTTGGGCGTCTAGAAATAATGCAACCTAAACTGAAATACCTAGAAAGGTGAACTGAATCTTTGGGCCTCTAGAAATAATGCAAGCCTGAAACTGAAATACCTAGAAAGGTGAACTGAATCTTTGGGCCTCTAGAAAGATTTATTACCTCCTCAAGAAGCATCAAACAATTCCATGCGTGCACCACAAATCTATACCAAGTTTGATCAGGATCTACTTTTCCAAATCAGAATTAGCGCTAGAGCGAGCAAGATCAATGATATGGCTGTGAGACAGAGAAGGAACGAACAAACTCACCCCTCTCACGACCTCCCTGGTAGATGCACTGCCGCCTCGCACGAGAGAGGGAGAAAAACGACCCGTGAAGGGGGAGCGGGGCGACCTTCGAAGGCCGGAGGGAGAGGGCGGCCAGAGGAGAGAGAGGGCGAGCAGCGCTTGGGCGGGCGGCCCTATGGGGAACAAAGATGAGTCGTGCGAGAGGGGGGGAGTGATCTGGTGTGGGCAGTGGAGATTTTTTTAGTTCTCTTTTAGTGGGCCCGAGGATAATTAACCCAATTAGAACCTCTCCACCGGGCTAGTTTTTTTAGCTGGGTTAGAGCAAACTAGCTCAAACTAACCCCTCTTGTTTCGATAATTTGAGGCTATTTCAATCCAAACTAGCTCTAATTCAGGATCCAAACAAAGAGGAGTGTTACTGTACATGCTACAATGTGGACCATAGCACATTGTTTTTTATGGCCATATCATCACATTGTTTTGTACTGCTGGTTCACTGGGCTACCGTAGTTCGCACTGTTGCTTCACTCGGCTGCCGTGGTTCGCACTCCTCTGACCTGAGTAGTAGTAGTACTAGTATATACCGCATCATTCTTTGCTCCTTCTTACTACTCCGACATGTGGGAGAGCCATCATCCGGGCCGACGTGTCATGCACCAGATTAGAGCGCGGAACGGAAGGGGGGCATCACCCCGGTCGGAGTGCCAGTAATTCATGACTATAGTGAGTGGTCATATCACAAGTCTTTCCAGTAGTAACACACCGTCAAATCGCACAGCCCGACCTTTCCAGTAGTATGTTTTAGAATCCGCCACTCGCTCACCCTCCTCGCCTCTCTGTCAAACCGCCTACCCAAAAACTGTCGCGCGTACTGCTTGGGAAAATCCCTGCCCTCAACTTTTAACTACGCGAAAATAGTTCGAGCTTGTTCGTTCTATATAAATACAATACTTACTGTATGTTTATTCACCCATGGGGTTGTTTAATGAATGGAGGGGGGGGAGCACAAGTGAACAATACTAGTACTACTAGTAGTAAGTAGGAGTTTTATAGTAGTCACCTTAAATAGAGAGTTTCTTTTCTTTAATGCCACGTACACAAATTGAAACACTTGTTGTGGAGAGAAAAAGATAATCACTCCACTATATATGTACACAGGGGCCTGAGCGCTTGCTTTACTAGGGTTGCTCTCTTCATTCTCTCATCCTCTCCAGATATAAACAAGACAACGGTAGCAACATTTTCTCTCTGCTCACCGCTGGTCACAGATCCGGCCGGATCCTGATACGTCTCCAACGTATCTACTTTTCCAAACACTTTTGCCCATGTTTTTGACTCTAACTTGCACGATTTGAATGAAACTATCCCAGACTGACGCTGTTTTCAGCAGAACTACCATGATGTTGTTTTATGTGTGGAAAAGAAAAGTTCTCGGAATGTCCTGAAAATCTACGGAGGCACTTTTTGGAATTAATAAGAATTTCTTGGCGAAAGAAATACACCAGGGGCCCAGGGCCTTTCCACGAGGCAGGGGGGCACGCCCCCCCTATAGGGCGCCCCCCCTATCTCGTGGGCCCCCTGGACCTCCACCGACCTCAACTCCAACTCCATATATTCACGTTCGGGGAGAAAAAAATCAGAGAGAAAGTTTCATCGCATTTTACGACACGGAGCCGCCGCCAAGCCCTAATCTCTCTCGGGAGGGCTGATCTGGAGTCCGTTTGGGGCTCCGGAGAGGGGGATTCGTCACCGTCGTCATCATCAACCATCCTCCATCACCAATTTCATGATGCTCACCGCCGTGCGTGAGTAATTCCATCGTAGGCTTGCTAGACGGTGATGGGTTGGATGAGATTTTCCATGTAATCAAGTTAGTTTTGTTAGGGTTTGATCCCTAGTATCCACTATGTTCTGAGATTGATGTTGCTATGACTTTGCTATGCTTAATGCTTGTCACTAGGGCCCGAGTGCCATGATTTTAGATCTGAACCTATTATGTTTGCATGAATATATATGTGTTCTTGATCCTATCTTGCAAGTCTATAGTCACCTATTATGTGTTATGATCCGACAACCCCGAAGTGACAATAATCGGGATACTTCTCGGTGACGACCGTAGTTTGAGGAGTTCATGTATTCACTACGTGCTAATGCTTTGTTCCGGTTCTCTATTAAAAGGAGGCCTTAATATCCCTTAGTTTCCGCTAGGACCCCAGTGCCACGGGAGCATAGGACAAAAGATGTCATGCAAGTTCTTTTCCATAAGCACGTATGACTATTTACGGAATACATGCCTACATTACATTGATGAACTGGAGCTAGTTCTGTGTCACCCTATGTTATAGCTATTACATGAGGAATTGCATCCGGCATAATTATCCATCACTGATCCATTGCCTACGAGCTTTTCACATATTGTTCTTCGCTTATTTACTTTTCCGTTGCTAATGTTACAACTATTACAAAAACCCCAAAACATTTATCTTTACTTTTGCTACCGTTACCTTTATTATCATACTACATTGCTACTAAATACTTTGCTGTAGATACTAAGTTATCCAGGTGTGGTTGAATTGACAATTCAACTGCTAATACTCAAGAATATTCTTTGGCTCCCCTTGTGTCGAATCAATAAAATTGGGTTGAATACTTTACCCTCGAAAGCTATTGCGATCCCCTACACTTGTGGGTTATCAAGACTAATTTCTGGTGCCGTTGCCGGGGAGCATAGCTCTATTCTCTGAGCCACTTGGGATTTATATCTGTTGATCACTATGAAGAACTTGAAAGACGACCGAACTACTATTTTGCCCTCAACTACGAGGGGAGGTAAGGAACTGCCATCTAGCTCTGCCCTAGATTCTCCTTCCATTATTAGTAGGCTTGCGACACCTAAACCTGCTACTGCTATGAATTATGATATGTTGCATGTTATTGATGATGCCACTTCTGCTATGCATGATGAAACTACTTCTGTGCTTGATACTACTTTGCCACTAGGTGAATTTCTTGATGAACAACTTGCTAGAGTTAGGGGGAATGAAATTATTGAAGATGCTATTATAGATGATAGTGATGATGAAGGTTCTCCGATGATTATGTATTGCCTGTTGTTCCTAAGGGTTATGTTATGAATGAAGAAGCTGCTAGGGAAATCTTTGCTTGCAATGATAGATATGATCTTAAGAAATTATTAGCTAAATGGAAGCAGCAGTCTCTTAATGCTAGAATGAAACCTGACCCTGCTTTTGCTACTTCACCTATCTGTGTTACTGATAAGGATCATGAATTCTCTGTTGATCCTGAAATTATTACTTTAGTTGAATCTGATTCTTTTTATGGCCTTGAATCTGAAACTGTTGTGGCACATCTTACCAAGTTGAATGATATAGCTACCCTGTTCACTAATGATGAGAAGTCTCGCTATTTTTATATCCTTAAGATATTTCCGTTCTCATTAAAGGGTGATGCTAAGACTTGGTATAATTCTCTTGCTCCTGGTTGTGTGTGTAGTCCTCAAGATATGATTTATTACTTCTTTGCTAAATATTTCCCTGCTCATAAGAAACAAGCTGCCTTGCGGGAAATATATATTTTTGTGCAAATCAAAGAAGAGAGTCTCCCACAAGCTTGGGGGAGGCTTCTCCAGTTACTTAATGCTTTGCCTGATCATCCTCTCAAGAAAAATGAAATACTTGATATCTTTTATAATGGAATAACCGATGCTTCCAAGGACTACTTGGATAGTTGTGCTGGTTGTGTTTTCAGGGAAAGAACAGTTGACGAAGCTGAAATATTATTGAATAATATGTTGACTAATGAAAATAATTGGACTCTTCCTGAGCCAATTCCTGAACTAATTGAGCCAACTCCTGAGCCTATTCCTAAACCCACTCCGAAGAAGAGAGGTGTTTTATTTCTCAGTCCCGAAGATATGCAAGAGGCAAAGAAATCAATGAAATAAAAAGGTATAAAAGCTGAAGATGTTAATAATTTACCTCCTATTGAAGAAATACATGGTCTTAATATACCGCCTGTTGAAGAAATACATTGTCTTGATAACCCGACACAGGTAGTAAAGGTAAATTCTCTCTATAGATATGATAAAGTTGAAATTCCTTCTACTAAATTCCATAGCCCATGCTTAGATGAATTTGATGAGTTTATGTCTAGACAAGAAAGTTTTAATGCTTATGTTGGTAGAGGATTAAAGAATAATGCTTTTGAGATAGGACGCTTGAGTGATTATATGGCTAGAGTTAAAGGTGAACTTAAACTCATTAGCAAATATGCTTCTATGGTTACCACTCAAGCTGAGAAAGTACTTAAAACTCAAAGTGATTTGCTTGATGAATTAAATAATAAACATGACTTTGCTGTTAGAGTGGCTACTAGAACAGGTAGAATGACTCAGGAACCTTTGTATCCTGAAGGCCACCCTAAGAGAATCGAGCAGGATTCTCAGAGAAATAATTTAGATGCACCTAGTACTTATAAAAAGAAGAAAACGAAAAATGATAGGACTTTGCATGCCTCTAGTGAACCTATTGTACACACACATGAGGATCCCAATGATATTTGTATTTCTGATGCTGAAACACAATCAGGTGATGAACATGAACCTAGTGATAATGTTAATGATAATGTTCATGTTGATGCTCAACCTAGCAAAAATAATGAGGTAGAGGTTGAACCTGCTGTTGATCTTGATAACCCACAATCAAAGAATCAACGTTATGATAAAAGAGATTTTGTTGCTAGGAATCATAGTAGAGAAAGAGAACCATGGGTTCAGAAACCCATGCCTTTTCCTCCTAAACCATCCAAGACAAAGGATGATGAGGATTTTGAGCGCTTTGCTGAAATGATTAGACCTATCTTCTTACGTATGCGCTTAACTGATATGCTTAAATTCAATCCTTATGCTAAGTATATGAAGGATATCATTACAAACAAAAGAAAGATACCGGAAGCTGAAATTTCCACCATGCTTGCTAACTACACTTTTAAGGGTGGAATACCAAAGAAACTTGGAGATCCGGGTGTACCAACTATACCATGCTCCATTAAAAGAAATTATGTTAGAACTGCTTTATGTGATCTTGGAGCCGGTGTTAGTGTTATGCCTCTCTCTTTATATCGTAGACTTGAATTGAATAAGTTGACACCTACAGAAATATCTTTGCAAATGGCTGATAAATCAACTGCTACACCTCTCGGTATTTGTGAGGATGTGCGTGTTATGGTTGCAAATGTCACTATATTAACGAACTTTGTTATTCTTGATATTCCCAAGGACGATAGTACTTCTATTATCCTTGGTAGACCTTTTTTGAACACTGTAGGGGCTGTTATTGATTGCAACAAAGGCAATGTCACTTTTCATGTTAATGGTAATGAGCATACGGTGCACTTTCCGAGGAAACAATCTCAAGTTCATAGCATCAATTCTATTGGACAAGTTCCAACTATTATTATTGGAGGTTTTGAATTTCCTCTCCCTACTGTCAAGAAAAAGTATGATATTCTTATTGTTGGGGATTTAGTATGATTTTTCTTATTGTTAACAAGACTTGATCATCCTTGTTAGTGGATTCATTTTGATGATCACGAGATGGATGAAACTAGAAGGCACAACCTTCTGTACCCACTTTTCACTTTCTGTTATTTAGAATAAATAATGCAAAAATAGTATTATCTATCTGTTTTCTGAATTATCCGTGCATTAAAAAATAGTCCGAAAATAAAGTGCTCCAAATGCCATGCAAATTTAGTATGATTTTTTCTGGAATATTCGAGGATTTTAGGCACTGAAATCACTGTAGGAGGGGCAAGCACCAGCCACGAGAGTGGAGGGCGTGCCCCCTGTCTCGTGGTCCCCTGGTGGCCCCCTCCACTTATGCCAGCACCCACACACTTCATCTTCTACCCAAAAAAATCCCCATCCAGCTCAAGCACAAGTTCTAGCTAGTTTTGCTGTGATTTTCGATCTCCTTGCTCAAAGCTCCATTCACAAAACTGCTTTGGGAGATTGTTGCTTGGTATGTGACTCCTCCATTGGTCCAAATAGTTTTTGTTCTAGTGCTTTATTCATTGCAAGTTTTTGCTGCATAAGTGACCATGTTCTTGAGCTTGCATGTTAAATTTATGAGGTCCCAAGCAATTCTAATGCATGATATAGGCTCTAGGCACTTGTAGGAGTAGTTGCTATCAATCTTGTTTAGTTTTATTCACTTTTATTTTGAAGTTACTAAAATTTCAGAAATTTTTAGAAAATGTTGAGGAAACTTTTGAGGGGCTCTTCTAGCCGTAGCTCTCAGGAAAAATAAGCCAAAGAGAAGGAAAACGCCAAGTATAATCTTCCTCGCTTAGCGGATGTACGGTCCTGTGAATGGCCATGTGAGGATTTCTTGAAAGAAGCTGGAATTCATGAATATTTTTATTCTTTGATCGAGACTGCAGGCCTCGCCGGTTTCATGAACGACCGAATCGATTAGTATCTCTTACTCACCAATACTTTTGTGCAAAACTTTTATTATTATCCTAAGAAGTCACCGCCTGCAGTATCATTTCATTTATATGATGAATTCAGAGAAATGTCTTTACGTAATTTTTGCGTGGTGTGTAGGATACCTTTTGAGGGAGAATTAGAGGAACCCCATCGTGAAGATGTGGGTGGCTTTGTTAATACTATAGCTATAGAGGAGCCAAAGAATGGCTCCGAGGCAAAAGTCTCTAGCATACACTATCCTGTTTTATGCTACTTTGCCATATTTGCTAGTAGATGCTTGATTGGTCATGGAAATAGTGGAAACTTGAGCGTTCCTGATATTATCACTCTTCAACATGCTTTGCTTGGAGACAATACTTTTAGTATGAGTGCCGTCGCTTGCGGCTAGCCCTGAATCGTACAAAAGGCCCCATATTTGGAGGTATCTATGCTGCACGTCTTGCTAAATATTTTCAGATGCCCATTAGGCACCATGAGAAGGAGGAGACAAAATTGCCTCCTCACATTTTAGATTACAAGAGCATGGTAGCACACAAGTTTATTGTTGACAACGAAGAAAAGATGCTCTTGTATAAGCTTAGATTTAATAAGAAACACTTTGAGATTATTATTTTGCCGGCGCCTCTGTTGTTTGATTTGCTTGTAGAAAATCTCCTTGCCACACCGGAAGCGGTGAAGAATCATTGAGCCCAAGCTTTTACTCCAGAACCTGAACCTGAGCCGGAACCTGAACTGGACCCTTATCGTACATCATCTGTCCAGTGGGATCCGGAGATGACCAGCCAGTGGTATCCTGATTACACCTCCCATTACACCGGGGAGAGTAGCGGCGGTCCTTGGTATTAGACCAACTTAGGCCAAAAGCCTAAGCTTGGCGGAGTACGTATTTCTCACCAACATTACATTCATGTTCACACACTAGTCGTTGGTGCTCATACTCTTTCATTGTATTATCCATGCTAGTTTAATTTTCTTTTTCTAGTTTTCTTCTTGTGTGTTTGATAAACCTTAGGAAAAAAACCAAAAAATTAGTTAGTTTAATTTCCATGCTTGTAGTAGAAATTAAAATGAAAACCCAAAAAGATTTCTTGTTCTTCTTCTTACTTGTTGGGAGCTTTCCTGCATAAATAGTTTTATTTTCTTTTCTTTCCTTTGGGGGTCGAGAAGACTATATTGAAAATGTTTAGTGGCTCTCATACGCATGATTGTTTATTTAACTTAGAGCCCATATTACCTTGTCTTCTCTCTTGAGTTGAATGCTTGCAGATTCCAGCTTAGTCCAATGCACGTGCACTCTTATTATTATACAGATCATTCGCTCGTGCAAGTGAAAGGCAATAATGACGATATATGATGGACTTATTAGGATGAGAAAAGCTGGTATGAACTCGACCTCTCTTGTTTTTGTAAATATGATGAGGTCATCGTTTCTGAGTCAACTTATTATGAAGTAAACATATTTGCAATGACATTTAGAGATTATAGTTGCTTGTGCCATGCTTGATTAGCTATGAGTTATAATAATTTACCTTGCGTGCCAACATGCTATTAGAATGATTATGATGTGGTATGATGGGATGGTATCCTCCTTTGAATGAATTGAGTGACTCGACTTGGCACATGTTCACGCATGTAGTTGAATCAAATCAACATAGCCTTCATGATATTTATGTTCATGGTGGATTATATCCTACTCATGCTTGTATTTGGTGTGAATTAATTTTAATGCATGTTTATGACTGTCGTCACTCTCACAGTTGGTCGCTTCCCAGTCTTTTGCTAGCCTTCACCTGTACTAAGCGGGAATACTTCTTGTGCATCCAAACTTTATAAACCCAAAAGTTGTTCCATATGAGTCCACTATACCTTCCTATATACGGTATTTACCTGCCATTCCAAGTAAATTTGTATGTGCCAAACTCCAAACCTTCAATTGAAATTCTGTTTTGTATGCTCGAGTAGCTCATGTTACAACTTGGGCTGCCTATATCTTCCATGCTAGGTGGGTTATTCTCACGAGGAGTGGACTCTGCTCCTCATTCACGAGAAAGGGCCGGTAACCGGGATGCCCAGTCCCATGATCCAAAAAGATCAAAGCAAATCAAAATAATTAAACAAAACTCCCCCAGGGCTGTTGTTAGTTGGAGGCACTCGTTGTTTCGAGCAAGCCATGGATTGATGCTTGTTGGTGGTTGGGGGAGTATAAACCTTTACCATTCTGTTTGGAACTGCCTATAATGCATGTAGTATGGAAGATACAGCCATCTCATAGTTGTTGCATTGACAGTGAAAGTATGCCGCTCAAAATGTTATTCAATCTCTATTTTAAAATCGAGCTCTGGCACCTCTACAAATCCCTGCTTCCCTCTGCGAAGGGCCTATCTATTTACTTTTATGTTGAGTCATCTCCCTTCTTATTAAAAAGCACCCGCTGGAGAGCACACTATCATTTGCATTCATTACTATTGCTTTATATTGGGTATGACTTGACTGGATCTCTTTTACCATGAATTACAATGTTTAGTCAGTCCTTGATCTTTAAAGGTGCTCTGCATTTATGTTTTGCGGTCTCAGAAAGGGCTAGCGAGATACCATTTTGTTATATCATGTTATGATTATTTTGAGAAAGTGTTGCCATCCGAGTTTTATTATTATGACTCGCTAGCTGATTATGTTATTGATATGAGTAACTGTGAGAGCTAAGTGTTATTGTGAGTATGGTTAGTTCATAATATTTGCTAAAACTTGAATGCTGGATTTTCATGTTACAACAACAAGAGCAAACCGAGTTTGTAAAAGTTTTTCTTTATCACTTTCAGTTTATCAACTGAATTGCTTGAGGACAAGCAAATGTTTAAGCTTGGGGGAGTTGATATGTCTCCAACGTATCTACTTTTCCAAACACTTTTGCCCTTGTTTTGGACTCTAACTTGCATGATTTGAATGAAACTAACTCGGACTGACGCTGTTTTTATCAGAACTACCATGATGTTGTTTTATGTGTAGAAAAGAAAAGTTCTTGGAATGTCCTGAAAATCCACGGAGGCACCTTTTGGAATTAATAAGAATTTCTGGGCGAAAGAAATACACCAGGGGCCCAGGGCCTGTCCACCAGACAGGGGGGTGCGCCCCCCTATAGGGCATGCCCCTGGACCTCCACCGACCTCAACTCCAACTCCATTTATTCAAGTTCAGGGACAAAAAAATTAGAGAGAAAGTTTCATCGCGTTTTACGATACGGAGCTGCCGCCACGCCCTAATCTCTCTCGGGAGGGCCGATCTGGAGTCCGTTCGGGGCTCCGGAGAGGGGATTCGTCGCCGTCGTCATCATCAACCATCCTCCATCACCAATTTCATGATGCTCACCGCCGTGCGTGAGTAATTCCATCGTAGGCTTGCTGGACGGTGATGGGTTGGATGAGATTTACCATGTAATCAAGTTAGTTTTGTTAGGGTTTGATCCCTAGTATCCAATATGTTCTGAGATTGATGTTGCTATGACTTCGCTATGCTTAATGCTTGTCACTAGGGCCCGAGTGCCATGATTTCAGATCTGAACCTATTATGTTTGCATGAATATATGTATGTTCATGATCCTATCTTGCAAGTATATAGTCACCTATTATGTGTTATGATCCGACAACCCCGAAGTGACAATAATCGGGATACTTCTCGGTGATGAACGTAGTTTGAGGAGTTCATGTATTCACTATGTGCTAATGCTTTGTTCCGGTTCTCTATTAAAAGGAGGCCTTAATATCCCTTAGTTTCCGCTAGGATCCCGCTGCCACTGGAGGGTAGGACAAAAGATGTCATGCAAGTTCTTTTCCATAAGCACGTATGACTATTTACGGAATACATGCCTACATTACATTGTTGAACTGGAGCTAGTTCTGTGTCACCCTATGTTATAGCTATTACATGAGGAATCGCATCCGGCATAATTATCCATCACTAATCCATTGCCTACGAGCTTTTCACATATTGTTCTTCGCTTATTTAATTTTCCGTTGCTACTGTTACAACTATTACAAAAACCCAAAACATTTATCTTTACTTTTGCTACCGTTACCTTTATTATCATACTACTTTGCTACTAAATACTTTGCTGCAGATACTAAGTTATCCAGGTGTGGTTGAATTGACAACTCAACTGCTATTACTCAAGAATATTCTTTGGCTCCCCTTGTGTCGAATCAGTAAAATTGGGTTGAATACTTTACCCTCGAAAGATGTTGTGATACCCTACACTTGTGGGTTATCAGATCCCTTCGGCCGGTGTGTGTAGAGGACTAAAAGGTGCATCATTCACGTGGTCATCGCCACCAAGGGAGGAAACCCACAGCTGCCGGAGGGGCCCGATCCTCTGCCCATGCCGTTCTCTCCGACACAACGCCGGCTCAGGAGGTCCTCCAACCCTTCTTCCTCCCTGCCGTATTGTCCGCAGATCCGACCTGCCGCCGCTGACATCCCGGCGACCCTCAGGTATAAGTTCTTCGAAAGCGGCCTTGCTCTACTGCCCCAGCTCCCCACGTGTCTGCATGTGCATCTTTTTCTACTCCCATCAACTCTTCCAAAGCCACCTAAATTTTTAGTATTATTAGAGGTAAAGCTACTTCATGCATTCGAATCTAGGGCTTTGTTCAAACAACAAAGAAAGGGGGGAAAGTTGTAGCATGAATCTAGGACTTGATTCAAAGAGGAAATAATATGGTGAAAGTAGTACAGACCGGATACCCAACCGGTCTCTTGGTTGAAAAGGGAAATAATGGGAAAATGCAGTACAAACTGGATAAGGAACATATCTATTATTGGTTGAAAAAAGGACAGAAAGTGGCGGCTGGTGGACAAGTCAACAGAGTATGTCCAGGATTAGATTTGCTGCCCTCACATAGTAAAAGGTCTCCAGGATTAGAATTGCTGCCCTCACATAGTAAAAAGTCTCAGGATTAGATTTGCTGCCCTCACATAGTAAAAGGTCTCCAGGATTAGATTTGCTTCCCTCACATAGTAAAAGGTCTCTAGGATTAAATTTGCTGCCCTCACATAGTACAAGGTCTCCAGGATTAGGTTTGCTACCCTCACATAGCATGAACAAACTCGGCATCACCACTTTATGCCTCCTTATAGGTACGTTGTGCTGATGCATCCACTGTCGCATGTCCTTATACCAACCTTTTGCTGTTGTTAATGTAAGGGCGCATGCAAAATGAAGCGATCACACTGTTACCTTAGGGACATGTCTAACCAGTGTTATGTTAATCTAATGCTTCCAGTGATAAGATGCAATTAAACTGTGTTACAAATTGTACTCCTACTGTTTTCCCCAGTATGATAAGTAAGTTGCTCCTTTATGCTGATGAGTGTCCTGGTGTCTGTTGGTGTCAAAACCGGTGGATCTCGGGTAGGGGGTCCCGATCTGTGCATCTAGGCTGATGGTAACAGGAAGCAAGGGACACAATGTTTACCCAGGTTCGGGCCCTCTCGATGGAGGTAAAACCCTACTTCCTGCTTGATTAATATTGAAGATATGGGTTGTACAAGAGTAGATCTACCACGAGATCGTAGAGGCTAAACCCTAGTAGCTAGCCTATGATGGTATGATTGTAGTTGTGATCGGCCTTCTAAGGACCAACCTCTCCGGTTTATATAGACACCGGAGAGGGCTAGGGTTTACATGGAGTCGGTTACAAGGAAGGAAATATAACATCCGGATCGCCAAGCTTGCCTTCCACGCCAAGGAGAGTCCTATCCGGACATGGGACGAAGTCTTGAGTCTTGTATCTTCACGCTTCGATAGTCCGGACGATGTACATAGTCCGGCTGTCCGGATACCCCCTAATCCAGGACTCCCTCAGTAGCCCCTGAACCAGGCTTCAATGATGATGAGTCCAGCGCGTAGTCTTGTCTTCGACATTGCAGGGAGGGTTCCTTCTCCGAATACTCCAAAGTAATTATCGAACACTTGAACCGTGTCCGGATCCACAAAATGATCTTCACATGCCACCGTAGAGAGAATGATGTTTCACAAATGCAATCTGCTGACAACTTTTTAGACAGCACGACGCGTCATTATGGTCGGGTCATTATTCGAACCATTTTCCTACAACCAGCCACAACGCATATTGCGAGGCGGTTTCCTTGACACGTCTTGTCAAAGCAGAGATCGTGTCCCCTTATTACAGGATTCTCATCAATATGGGTATGGGTATTCCAACCGCACCGCTAATCGTGGCGTGTGGGGAACGAGCGGGTTCCACCAGGCAAGTGGGGAGGCGCAAAAAGTTTTTGCCGTCTCTATAAAGAGATAAGGTCTCTTCCTCCTTACCCACGCCTTCTCCTTCCGCTAACCTATTCCCATCTGTTCGAGCCCTAACGCCCAGGTTTTCTCCTTTTCCATCAAAGAGAGATTTTCCAAAGATGTCCGGATCTGGAGCAGGAGGCGAATGGATGGCCTCTACCGTCCAGGAGAAGGATATCAAGAAGCTCCGGGAAGCCGGGTATCTGGCCAAGAAGATCAGCCACCGTCTCCCACCGGCGGGACAGGGCCGTCCCTACTCCGGAGCCCCACGAGAGAGTCGTGTTCCTTCCCCATTTCGTTCGCGGGCTCGGGTTTCCCCTTCACCCATTTGTTCATGGAGTCATGTATTACTACGGGATTGATTTTCATGATCTTTCCCCTAATTCTTTCCTCAATATCTCGACGTTCAGCGTTGTGTGCGAGGCCTTTCTCCGGATTTCACCTCACTTTGGCCTGTGGCTGAAGATTTTCAATGTGAAGCCCAAGGTGGTGAGTGGCGAACACGCCGAGTGCGGTGGTGCCATGGTGAGCAAGATGCCCAAGGCCGTTGGGCCGAAGGGTGCCTTCAACGACTCCGTCAAGGAGTGGCAGCAGCAGTGGTTCTATATCACCGAACCACGCGGTAAAAAGTGGGCTGCAGCTCCGGAGTTCAGATCCCGAGCCCCACTGCGGCTCACTTCCTGGCCCAAGAAGGGCCCGAATTGGTCCTTGTCCGATGAGCTGTCGCTGCTCCAGACGCGCGTTTAGAGCGTGGTTGACAAGGACGTCAAACTCATCGATGTAGTCCAGGTGATGCTAGTTCGCCTGGCTCTCCCTTGCCAGCGTCGAGCCTGCAACTTATGGGAATACGACCCAACCGAGCACCCGACCCTTCGGGAGCTCTATGATTCCTCCCACGAGGATATCTGGAAGGTGCTCTTTAAGTCCGGCAAGTCATGGCCGGGCTCTTTCGAGGACCGTGGGTATCAATTATCCCATTTTGCAAGCCCTGTAAGTTATTGTGATGCTCTGTCCATCCATGCTTCGTCCGACATGTCCTGGGGGGGGCCATTTTAATCATGCTTTGTCATGACCCCAGGGATGGATGAAAAAGGTGGAGCGGATACACTGTCCGGCTCCACTGCCGGAGGAACCGGCCGGACCTCTTCTGACGAAGATGCTGGTCCCCGCGCCTTACAAGGCGCCAAAGAAAGAGGCCTCCAAGAAGGCCAAAAAGACCCGGAGTGGCCTCCATCGTCGCGAGGCTTCGGACGCCAAATCTGAAGGCTCCAGCGACGATCCTTCTTCTGAAGACGAAGAAGAGGAAGCAGAGGAGGACGAGCCTCACTCTGGGGGTGGGAAGAAAAGGACGGCCTCCTCATCCCTGGAGGCCGAATCGCCAAAGAGCGGAAAAAGTTCCCTCCCGGAGGCATCCACTACGGCTACCGATAGCAGCCCGGAGTGGGATCCCAGGGCCCAGCCCCTGGAAAAGTCGTAAGTATACGAAATCCGAACATGTATATGCGTCCGGAGTTGTTTTGGTATAGCAGTTTTAATTGTTGCCATATTTTGTACAGCCCGGCGAGGTCTCGCGCCGGATAGTCATCATCGGAGGATTCGCTGGGCTCAGACATCTTGGTGAGCGAGACGCCTCCAAAGGCCCCTTCCCCAAAGTCCAGGCGCGACACTGAGGTGTCATCTCAACAGGACCCGAACCAGGGAGGACATATCTCTGGAGCCGGACACATGGGAGTGGATAAGGCCCTCGGGACCTCTAAGGTTCTAGGATCAAGCGAATAGCCACCTTCGATGGTGGGAGGCCTGCCTACCCCGCCGGCATCCTCTGTTCGAGCAGAGCTGCCGGGCGGTCTATCGACAACGTTGAAGAGCGCATCTATCATCGATGAGCATCGGACCCTCATCGGTGTGGTGGTTGAGAAGATTCAGTCCGCCGAGAGCGGGCTGAATGAGTCCTGCCTTGGCCTTATAAAGGCCTTTGAGGTATGTTTTATAAGAAACCTTTGACGAGTCGTCGTAATATGAGTAGTAGCCCCTGATACACTGTCCGGCTGCAGCCAGAGAGCCGGGCAGGGGATCAAGTCCTCTGCTATTGCAGGAGCCTATGTGAATGACGTATACCCCTTTATGTGAAATAGGCGTCTGCAGAGAGGACAGCCGCTCATAATGCGGAAGTGTCCGGACTAAAGCAGAGCCTTGCACGGGCCGAGGAGGAACTTGGCCGTGTGAAGAAGCAATTAGAAGACAAGCAAGGTATGTTGAAAACATTTGTCTTGAAGTTGGCACGAATGAGTAATTGTGCCTAGTGAAAAGTATTTGTATTGTATGCTCTAGGAGCGAGTGCCGAATACGAGGCACTAAAGAAGGCTGTGGCTGATGCCAACGAGAAGGCTGTCGCTGAACAGGCGCTTCATGAAAAACACGAGGCCAGGGTCATCGCAGCTGAGCGAGAGCTCCAGGAGGCTGTGAAGAAAAGCGAGGGCTTGGAGCAGAGTCTAGTAGGGAAAGAATCCGAACTCGCCCAAGCTCTCGAGGCTGCGGAAGGTGCTCGGGAAGAAGCCCGAGGTGCTGTGCGGGACATTCAGGAGGCCCGGAGTGTTGCGGCTGGTAAGGCCTTCTGTATTCTTAGCCATTTGTACATCATAATGGGAAGAATTCCAAGCGGCAAGCTGAATTCTTATTTTTCCAAGGGTGTTTGCGGATCTTCCTCACAGCATATCAGATGCCGCCAAATTCTACCGGACCGAGGATAAGAAGTCTGCGGAGAGGGATTTCTGGTCGCAGTATTTGGCGCCGAACTATCCGGTGCCCTTTATCGACCAGCTGAAGCAGCTGGTCGAACTGCACCAGGCGGCCGAACTAGCCATGAAAGACTTGGTTGTCCGGCTGTGGCCCACGGAGCCCATTCCAAGTAGTTACTTCAGACTCCTAAAGCGGATTGTGGGCGCTTGTCCTCGGCTTGATGCTATTAAGCAACTAGTCTGTATAGAGGGTGTGCGTATGGTGTTTGCCCATGCGAAAGTGCATTGGGGGAAGCTTGACATGGAAAAGCTGATGACTGAGGGGCCGCCAGAGGGTAAGGAGCACCGCAAGCCCGAACTGTACTATGAAGGTGTACTGAAGGGAGCCCGCCTTACAGTGGATAAGTGTACAAAAGACATTATATTTCCCCGAGGGCATTCGTGCCGTTCTTTGTGATATGGTATACTGGCACTGTTATTATTTATTGCATGTTTTGTTTGAACACTTGTTCTTCCTGTGCGGCTGTTTAATGTGTATAAATATTGAGAGTTGGCCAGTCGTCGGCTTCTGCCCCCATGAAATAAGTTCGGGGGTGTTCGGGTCATACATGGACACTCTTTATCCCGTGGCTGGGTCCTTTTAAGGAGGTGTTCCTCACCGAACCAGGCAATCGGACTATAGGGCTTTACCACTCTCACTTAGCCATAGGAATTCTAGTATGGTCGGCGCAGCCCCTAGTGTTTGGAAAGCCGGACTAGGGGCTCTATTGGCGCCTGATCTTTAAGGATTTTACAACCTCTCGAACAGCTGACCAGCTCTTGCTGTATCATGACAGTCGGTTTTTGGCTTTCTCTACTGAGGTGCTCGTTCGGCAGATCCGGGACACAATCGCAGTAGTTCTCCCTGCGCTACCTTAGCTGATATAACAGAATGTAAGGTGCCAAAACAAGGGAGCCGGGCAAACCCAACCAATGACCCAAGACATGATTCTGAGCTGATGCATATAGTGCTATAAGTTCGGGGTGCCGAGCGACCGAAAAGTTGGTCGGACTTTACTGCCGTATTGTGAAGCCCCTGGCATAATCGGGCGTGACACCAGGTGTTGATAAAAAACGATGGCCGACAAGTGTTATTTAAGTCTACGCATTGTAGCAAGATGATATGTCTATGCATATTGGTACGGTTTATGATTATGAAAAAGAGGTGTTTTTGGTGTAACCTATGATGGCCGGACTGGAGGTGGCTGTGGGTGGATTGGAAGTTAATCTGGACTGCCTTCTTGGGGGGGCTCCTTGTGTGTCCTGGCCGATTCCACGTCGCCAATCCTGTTCTGCGTCAAAGTTAGTTTGTAAAGGCAAATACTTGAAGGTGGCTGAACGTCCTCTTGTGGTTGGTCCGAGGGTTCGTGATTGGACCCTGGTTAATCCAACCGTCAGACCGTGAAGTAGCGCAGACTTGTTAGTTGGTGTCCGGATAGTCGGCTGTCATATCAGAATTTTGACGGGCATGCACGACTCACTACTCCGACAGTTATATCATTTCCGCTCTAAGGGCGGGGTTCGGCCTTGTCCGTGGGTGTGTGATTATCACCCGGTGTTGGCCTGAGGGATTTACCACGTGAGATCTAGTCAACGTGGATAATCCCGTTAGCATATGGTAAATTACCGTATGAGGGGAAGGTGCCGAAGAATTGTTCTTCGGCGTGGTATTTTTTGGTGATCCTAGGACAACCGTTAGAGTGGTGGGCCCATAAAACTTGGCCTTTGCACCTAGCATCTTTTAGAAGATGTTATTGAGCCCCCGGACTACTATGTCTAGAGTATTGCAATTGAATTGATGTGTTTGATGCGATCGGGGGGGGGGGGTCTCTTGACTAGACGCCTCCCTTCATTATTTCCGGCACATGACCAGTCGCTTTGTTTTGAGGATCCGACATTCTCTGTTGGTATGTTTTGCCATTCTTCTAGGAGTACCATGAATTTCACATGGTTGATCGAGTATGTGGCTCGGGCCATATAGGTCTGAGCTGTTCTTTGTCCGCCGACCAGACTGGGAATTGCTGGGCCTAGCACCAGCTTCCCTGACTTGACGTTTATGACCGTTGCGCCGAGTCTTGAGGATGCCTCTTCGTGTGTCCTTCTTGTTGTCTTGGACCGTAGTGATGTGTTGATGTCGGGATATGTGCCTTGGGCTCTCCTGCTTGGATTGGGGTAGCCAGTTGTGTCGTGTGTGCCCTTTGTCGGGGCAGTCGAGTCCGTATTTTTCGGTGGCCAGGACCTTGGTCCATCTGTCCACCAACAAATCTTGGTCAGCTTTAAGCTGTTGTTGCTTCCTTTGCAGGCTCCTTGCCGTGGCCATGAGTCGTCGCTTGAAGCGAACTTGTTCCACTGGGTCTTTAGGCACGCCGAATTCGTCATTGCCGAGGCATGCCTCGTCCTTAGAGGGGGGCGTATAGTTGTCCATCTCCAAGTATCCCACCGTGGCCGGTCCGGCCTGCTTAAAGGCAGGCTGACTAGGGTTGTATTCCTCTTCGGCGCCATCCGGATTGTTTTCGTCTCCTGGGCCGGTATTGCTGTGGCGGGGCTTGGAGCAGCGCCGACGACGCCCATGCTTTGCTTTTCTCCCTGAGGGATTATCCTCCGTTGCCTCATCACCATTGGTTTCCTTCGGGGTGTCTACCGTATATATATCATAGGAAGAGGTGGCTATCCACCGCCCAGTGAGCGGTGGTTCATGTTCTTCTCCTGCATCGTCATCCATACCGTCGATGTCTTCGGAGTCAAAGTCAAGCACGTCGGTTAGATCATTGATCGTGGCAATGAAGTGGGTGGTGGGTGGGCAACGAATTCCTTCGTCGCCTGCTTCCCTCTCGAGCCGGACATAGTTCGGCCGCGAGTCTCTTGATAGAGATAGAGACTTTAGCGAGTTCAGTACGTCACCAAAGGGCGAGCGCTGGAAGATGTCCGCAGCGGTAAACTCCATTACCGGAGCCGAACTAGGCTCGGCGGGCTCAGGAGCGCGCGGACCGGAACCTACAACCGGATACGAATCCGGGGGTCCGGAGCCACAGGCTTCCCCAGAAGTGAGGCCTGTGTTCGGCTCCACCGCCGATGAGTGTACGGCCTGCAGGGAAGGGTCCATCCCTCCGTCCTTAGGCAACGCAGCCTGCTCCGGATTTAAGTCCGGGGCTACTGCAGGGGTGATGCCCCGAGCATTGTCCGACAGCAGGTCTAAGCCATGCTCGTCGTGACAGTCCGGTGCTGCTGGCGTAGGCCCGAATCCGTCGAAGATCAAGTCTCCACGGATATCAGCCATGTAGTTCAGGTATCCAGACCCGATCTGGTGGCCAGGGGCGTAGCCGTCGGTCTGCTCCAGGTGGCCAAGCGAATTGGCCCGCAGTGCGAAGCCGCCGAAAACGAAGATCTGTCCGAGGAGAAAAGTCTCACCTTGGACCGTGTTGTTGACGATGATTGAAGGCGCCATCAAGCCTTGCAGCGATGACACAGAGGAACTCTCAATGAAAGCACCAATGTCGGTGTCAAAACAGGCGTATCTCGGGTAGGGGTCCCGATCTGTGCGTCTAGGCTGATGGTAACAGGAAGCAAGGGACAAAATGTTTACCCAGCCCTCTCAATGGAGGTAAAACCCTATTTCCTGCTTGATTAATATATAAGATATGGGTAGTACAAGAGTAGATCTACCACGAGATCGTAGAGGCTAAACCCTAGAAGCTAGCCTATGATGGTATGATTGTAGTTGTGATCGGCCTTCTAAGGACCAACCTCTCTAGTTTATATAGACACCGGAGAGGGCTAGGGTTTACATGGAGTCAGTTACAAGGAAGGAAATATAACATCCGGATTGCCAAGCTTGCCTTCCACGCCAAGGAGAGTCCTATCCGGACACAGGACGAAGTCTTGAGTCTTGTATCTTCACGCTTCAGTAGTCCGGACGATGTACATAGTCCGGCTGTCCGGATACCCCCTAATCCAGGACTCCCTCAGTGTCCCCACGGTCCCATGCCCTTAAACCAACTCTTTATCTGCTATTGATTTACTGTGTCTGGTAAACAAGCAATGCCACCATTAGAGTAATCCCATATTTGAGGAATCTCATTGTTGATCGTAATGCTTCTGGTAACATGAAGCATTGCCGACATTTTAAAATATCTACTATCCTTGCGTGATTGCCATGAACGTAATTAAGATGCTTCTTTTCATTTTGTATATGTTTCGTATATTCTTATTGACCAGCAACTGTTTACTTTCTATCTTTTTGTGCAGATAGGGATATCCATTTCACCTTGTTGCTAGTGTGACCTTTTGGTGAACTGCACAAAACACTTTTTTTGGAATGAGTGTCGTGTGCAGTTCAATTAAAATGTCACGTGGGCAACATCTCTCAATTTTGGTGGAACTGCACAAAATGATGATTGGAGTTTCCAAAATCTCCATCAAGTTCTGCTGGTAATCTCGTGCAACATTTTATTAGCCTTTGCAAGATGAGCCGTCATTGTCACCACAATGGAAGTTTATTTTAGTGGAACTACACAAAAGGATAAGAAAATTATAGTTGCACCTTACATGAGCCGGACAACCAACCTTAATGTTCCTCAATTTTAGTGCAACTACTAAAGAAGAACCTGCCAGCTCACGAGAGCAAGTACTTCTTGCTAGCTGAATGATGCAATCTTTGCTTCATTTCAGGTGAACTATAGAAAAAGGCACATGAATTGAATCATGGAGCTGGAGGTTGACCTCATCCTAGTGGAGCTGCAGGTTGAGTTCAAGGAGGCCACTATTAAAGTGAAATCATGGTCTTCTTGTTTATGATGTGTAAACAGGAATACTCAACTACAGATGTTGTGACGGTCAAGAGCATTCGCCAAGTTCTTCGATTGTATGACATGGCTAGCCAAGATGGATTTAATCCCGATATTCACTTTATCAAAAGGCTCTAATGGGTTGGTTCTGAATCTTGCAAGCTGGGAATCAATGAGATGTGTAGGCATCTTTGTTGTACTTATTATTTGAATCTTATTTGTTTGTTCTGAATCTTGCAAGCTGGTAATCAATGAGACGTGTAGGCATCTTTGTTGTACTTATTATTTGGATCTTATTTGTTGGTTCTGAATCTTGCAAGCTGGGAATCAATGAGATGTGTAGGCATCTTTGTTGTACTTATTATTTGGATCTTATTTGTTGGTTCTGAATCTTGCAAGCTGGGAAACACGGCATGATGATGCAGAGGAAAACAACCATAACAAACAGTTCAAACTTGGTAGTATTATCTTTGTGAAAGTGCGACAAATGTGCTCATCGTGTGCGTCCTGAGAATAATAATTCTAATTGTTGTGCATGTTGATCCTGTGCACTGATAGAAAGAGCCAATGCATTGCTTGTTTTAAGTATAAATTTCTATTAAAGCTAATTATATTTAAGTAAAGTGACCACTAACTCCTGTTATTACAGTACCAATACAGACCCGCTCGTGAACCGACGTGTGTCCGGAGTAGGTTTCTTAATGGAGGCGTTTGAATGCGCCGAGGGTGCATCTTCTGCCGGGCGTGCAGCGGACAGGGGAGGGGTAGAAACAGTTGTCGCCTGCACACACTCAGTTTACTGTTGAATCCAGTTCCCCAAGAGCTGAAAAATGAACTGCTGCCGCCGCCTACACGCTCGTTCACTTGAAGAGACTCTAATGGCGATCCGAGGGGTGAGCCTGCTGGATATGGACTTCAGCAAGGAGTTCCCTTTGAGTTCGCCGTTCAGTCCTATGGCTGCACCAAGTTGAATGTGATGTATACCAACGATCTGGACTTGGTGAAGCTCTGCCTTGCCGATTTCAAGCAGTACCTACTGGACGAGAAAGCACAAGGTTGCAGGACTAGACCTTGTGCCCATCCATTCGTCTCCTGACAGGGACCAGCGGATCACCGTCGCCCAGGTATGTGTGCGGGATGAGGTTCTCATCTACCACTTCTGTAGGGCCATCAGAGGTTCTGGAGCATTCGCCCGCTTCATCGGTAGCGTCAATTGCACCTTCGCTATGGTGGAGAGAAGGAAGAACGCGACGATTCAGCCATCTGGTGCAACAAGCTTGTCGACATCCAGAAGCAATACAAGATCATCAGCAATGGGCAGGAGAAGGACTCCATGGTTGACCTCGCCGAGACCATCATCGACCCCTGATACACCAACATGAAAGAAGACAACGATACCAAGGACCTGAACACGCGGGAGGTACCTCTGAATCTAGCCTACATAACCTACGCAGCCAAGGACGCATACGCATGCTATGACATGTACAGGCAGATCTTGGACATGTGGGCGTGTATGCTTCCCGTAACCAACGAGTACATGGACATGTGGGCGTGTGTGCTTCCCGCAGCGTCATGATCAAGCGTGCCAGGAAGGTCTAGATGTTGTACTTCATCTGTTTATAAGCACCTTTATCATCTCAGTGTTTTATGCATTAGCCTATGTGCCATAATTATTTGTTTTGTTCGAAATATTTCTTTTAAGAACCCATTAACCTGATTGCTTTTTTTAGTGGCTATTTGCTTATGTATGTAACTAGTTCACTTGTCCGTTAAAAAAAACTAGTTCACTCGGCTGCCGTGCTTTGAATCTCCTTCCTCCCAACATATTCCCCTCCTCAGGTGGACCCAGCAGGTCTCTGAATTTTCTCCCACTTTCTTTTTCGATGTAAACTGAGTTATCTCCCAGTACTTTTCCGTAGAACCAACTCAACTGTCCCACGTCTAGCCTAAAAAATAATAATACCCCACGTACTATTAACATCCCAAAATTCTAAATTTTGGAATGTAATAATAAATAGATAGATTTGATTGATTGTTTGACTGATTGAGTGAAATTCAAAACTTTTTGAAAGTTAAATGAGAGGGAATAAAAGGACTTTCCCAAACTTTCATTTTGCATGTTATGATCTCCGTGAATTCAAATTCTTTTCACCACAAAACCCTGGAGAGAAGATGACATGACTTCTTCCATTTATTTAAATGACAAGGGGTGTTGAAAATATTTGAATTTCATTTGAGAATATTTCCAATTCTGAAACTTTATGCAACTCAATGATTTTCACGAGCGAAGATAAAATGACTTCTTCAAAACATATGAAATATGAGTTGGGAGTTTCAAAGGATCAAATTCAAAGTCCTTTTGGAAATTATTATTTTTATCTGGAGTTATTTGGATTTTATTCAAATTATTTTTCTCCAAAAATAAAATATAGGGAAAATAGGGTAACATAATTCCCTACATCCGAAAATTGGAGAGAAATTAATTTGAAGTCATTTTGGTATTTTTAAAAATGATTTTACTGGATTTTATTAGAGCAGTAGTACTCTTTGATTTATTTAAAATTCTGTGGATTTTATTTGAAGCTAGAATAATGTTCATCTTGTAGGAAATCTTTTTTTGAAAATTTTGATATATAATATGCCTATGTGTCATTTTAGTTTATTCGCTTTTATTTATTTTTGCTGGCTGCAAAATGTTTTTAAAAAAAAATCTTCTCCTCCGCCGAACTGGGCTGGCCATTTTGCCAAGCTGCGGCCCGCCAGCCCAGCGCCCTCGTCCCCGAGCTCGGGAGGTTTCCCGCCGCTGCACGACGCCGGCCACCGCCGTGTCCGCCCTGGCCTCCCCTTGCCCCTCCTCCACGCCACCTCCTCGCCTCCCTATAAATCCGGAGCCCCCGGCCCCGTTTCCCTCTCTGCCAGCGCTGCCGCCTTCTCCCGCATCTCGCGCCGCCGGCGAGATCCGCCGAGCTCCGCCCGATGCCGCCTCTCTCGCCGCCGACGACCACCGCCGTCGCCACCACCGCACCCGCCGCCCAGCGCCGCCCCTCCCCGATGCCTTTGCCGCCTCCCGCGACGCCCGGAGCCACCGTCCCCGAGGTCGCCGGAGCCGCCCGCCGTCCTCCGTTCCCATCCCGTTTCGCTGGCGGTTTTCTCCGCCTAAAACGCCGAGCCGGTATAACCCGTAAACCCGCCCGGTTTTTCTAGTTTAGATCGGTTAACCTTTTTTTAGGTTAAGTTATTTTGCGAATGTTCACTGGTTAGGTATACTCAGTGAACGACTTTCGTTCATTAGCGTTCTGTAATGAACGTTCGCTTTTTAGTTTTTTTCTTTTTCTGTTATTTTTCAGTCAGGGACCTGTTAGTAGTTAGTTCTTTTACAGTTTAGTCCCTGTTCTTCAAACGGTCACAACTTTTTGTCCGTTTATCCAAATTAGATGAAACCAACGCCCACTTCTTCGTTACGATCTCCTCTATCCAGTAATCCAACTCAAACATGTTTTTTCAAAGTTTAAAATTTGAATTAGATCAGATTTGAATTTGAACTTTGTTTGATCATAACTTGAGTTTTATAACTCCGATTTAATTGATTGTTTTTACAAATCGAAGCTCTTGACCTAAACTTTCTGATAAGGCCAAATTCACATAATTTTGGTACTGTTAGAAATTGTTTTATGTTGCAAGAGTTATTTGCTTGGTTTTGATGTTTCCCGAATTGTTTTCTTCGTTCTTTCCGATCTTTTGAGTGATTGCTTATGTGTGGTTACTATTGCTTGCTTACGATAGATTGACCTGAGTGTGACGAGTAGAACTATCAAGAGTTTTGAGTGCGAATCATCTTCATCAACATTGCAGGCAAGTTCACACTTTGATCATACCCTTTTACTACCCAGTTTTTATGCATTAGATCAATCCTCAAACATTGCATGATTAGGATCTAACTAAATTGTGGGTCTGGGAAGTAGATGAGGTAGTACCTATTACCCTGTTTATTATCAAACCCCTCGGAGTTACTTCTACATTTGCTTATATTGCTATGCTATGCTAGTAGACGTGGATTGGGTTTGAGTGTTTCCATGACAGATGTGAGATTATTAATTAATGGTTTACTTAAGGTGGCTACTAAAACACACATCTGGGTGGATTGAGGTACCTGGGTATTCCAGGATTGCCTGTTTTTCTTTTTGGACCGCCACCCAGGCCCAAAGGGACCATGAGATTATTCATGCTAGAAACTTCCGTGTGCAGCCACAAGCTATTATGGGCTCTAGCATAGTTGAGTAGGTTGTGTGAGCTATTGAAGAGGTATACTAGCAGATGTAGGGGATGTAGGTGGTACTGTCTACTCGGAGTAGAGAGTTAACGCTTCTGAAAGACTGTGTCTCGGTCATCCGTTTCTCAAACAGCATGTAGTGCGAGAAATCCAACGGAGGAGATCGAGTCTTGTGGGGAAAAGTGCGCAAACCTCTACAAAGTGTACAAACTAATCATGGTTAGCCGTGTCCCCGGTTATGGACATCTTGAGTATCTAGTACTTGGATTTTCCTGTGAATCTCATCATGTTACTTTAAATAATTTTGTTGGGTTAATGATGATATTTTTAATTGGGATTGAGAATGCTGTCAACCATTCTCAATGTTTAACAACCACCATGATAGTTAAATAAAATTTATTCCTTTGCAGTAGGGAAAAATTGGCTTTACGCAAAACTGTAACCATAGAGCTTTTCACCAGCCAAATATGCGTGTAGTGATAGCCATATTTCAGCATTGCTCTAGAGTGTGAATTTGCCAGTACATTCAATGTACTGACCCTTTGTGGCTGCAACGTGTCATGTTGTAGGATTTCTTACGATGAGTAAGTGATACGTTAGGGTTACGATTTCTACACTCAACTTTGCCGTTGGTGTTGATGGGAATCCACAACCTTGTTACTTCCGCTATTTGGATTGAGGTAATAGTATTTACGTTACTTTATACATGTGATTTACCTCTGTTATAAATCCTCGAGTACTGTGTGTGTCTGCATACCAATCCAGGGATGACACTTAAGCACAGATACTTGATCCATTCGGGTCGGGTCGCTACATTTAAATGATATTTTATTTCGTAAGTCAAAAGTTCTTACAAAATAATAATACTAATAATTTTTTATATATAACTTGGCAAGTTAACTCCTAGTGATTGCGTACATAAGCTTGCAAAGATTTTACTGACCAATGCAGTAATAGATGTGCAATCATGTGTTTATGTTTTTATAACATTTCTCCGTCTAGCCCAACATGATATTTTCACCCAGCCCAGCAAGTCCGTGGATTTCGAGAAAAATGCAAATGGGATTTAAATTCTACCATATATATAAACGGGCTGCATAGATGCTACATCATTGTTTCACCCTGCCCACCAAATGGACTAAAAAACAAATGGACTGGCTGACATGTGGGCCAGTAGGTCGAAGCCTAAGAAGGCGTTGGATTTACATCCAATGGCCGACATTCTTCTTCAATCTCTTGTCTTCTTCCCCCAGCGCTGCTGGGACCGCCTGCTTCAGCCTTCGGCATCCAGTGGCGTTGTTTTGCGCTCCTTAGCAAAACGCTACCCCACCGACGGCCAGGCGATCCCTCCACTCCGCACCTCCTGTTATTCTCTGTCGATTGTAGGCCCACCCCGCACCCGAACTAGTCAAGTTTCCCACTCCTCTCCGTCTGCGACTCCATTGCCTCGTCTTCCCCATCTTCGGGTCATTCCAGTCTGGGGCCTTGCCGTCGTCCACCGCCTCAGTGTGCTCGGCGCGGTGTGGTCAACATACGAGAGTCATTAGAAGAGGACTGTACGTGGAGAGCCTGACGGCTGGGACCCACAAGGTCCATGGTCGCACGCAAGGAAAGTTCCTACTTATTACGCACTGTACGTGGACTGTACGTGGGAAGGGCTTCTGTATTTCATGAAAAAATGTTGCCCCCGCTGACAGGTCGGACCCACCAGCCTAATCTTCGCACGCAAGGAAGTGCCTCCTTATTACGCACAAAAAAATGAATACCCCCCTGATAGCTGGGACCCACCATAGTAGGTGGCTGACTTGTGGGCCTACTAAGTTGACGGGGACAGAGGACTTTGTCAACTTAGTCAATATGAATGATTCTAGCTCCAGTGACCGTATGATGTCTGACGTCTCCAACGTATCTTTAATTTATGAAGCATTCATGCTATTTTATTATATGTTTTGAATGTTTATGGGCTTTATTATACACTTTTATATTATTTTTGGGACTAACCTATTAACCGGAGGCCCAACCCATATTGGTGTTTTATTGCCTATTTCAGTGTTTTGAAGAAAAGGAATATCAAATGGAGTCCAAATGGAATGAAACCTTCAGGAGCGTGATTTTTGGAACGAACATGATCCGGGAGACGGAGTACAAGCCAGGGAAGCTTCGAGGAGGCCAGGAGATAGGAGGGTGCGCCCACCCCCTGGGCACGCCCCCCTGTCTCGTGGTCCCCTCGTGGCTCCCCCGACCGACTTCTTTTTCCTATATATTCCCATATACCCTAAAACCATCGAATACGAAGATAGATTAGGAGTTCCGCCGCTGCAAGCTTCTGTAGCCACCAAAAACCTCTCGGCAGCCCGTTCCGGCACCCTGCCGGAGGGGGATTCCCTCACTGGTGGCCATCTTCATCATCCTGGCGCTATCCATGACGAGGAGGGAGTAGTTCACCCTCGGGGCTGAGGGTATGTACCAGTGGCTATGTGTTTGATCTCTCTCTCTCTCTCTCATGTTCTTTCTATAGCACGATCTTGATGTATCGCGAGCTTTGCTATTATAGTTGGATCTTATGATGTTTCTCCCTCTCTATTCTCTTGTAATGGATTGAGTTTTCCCCTTGAAGTTGTTTTGTCGGACTGAGTCTTTAAGGATTTGAGAACACTTGATGTGTGTCTTTCCGTGCTTATCTGTGGTGACAATGGGATATCACGTGATCCACTTGATGTATGTTTTGGTGATCAACTTGCAGGTTCCACCCATGAACCTATGCATAGGGGTTGGCACACTTTTCGTCTTGACTCTCCGGTAGAAACTTTGGGGCACTCTTTGAAGTACTTTGTGTTGGTTGGATAGATGAATCTGAGATTGTGTGATGCATATCGTATAATCATGCCCACGGATACTTGAGGTGACAATGGAGTATCTAGGTGACATTAGGATTTTGGTTGATTTGTGTTTTAAGGTGTTATTGTAGTACGAACTCTTGAATAGATTAATCCGAAAGAATAACTTTGAGGTGGTTCCGTACCCTACCATAATCTCTTTGTTTGTTCTCCGTATTAGTGGATTTGGAGTGACTCTTTGTTGCATGTTGAGGGATAGTTTTATGATCCAAGTATGTTATTATTGTTGAGAGAACTTGCACTAGTGAAAGTATGAACCTTAGGCCTTGTTTCCTATCATTGCAATACCGTTTACGCTCACTTTTATCATTAGTTACCTTGCTGTTTTTATAATTTCAGATTACAAAAACCTATATCTACTATCCATATTGCACTTGTATCACCATCTCTTTGCCGAACTAGTGCACCTATACAATTTACCATTGTATTGGGTGTGTTGTGGACAAATGAGACTCTTTGTTATTTGGTTGCAGGGTTGTTTGAGAGAGACCATCTTCATCCTACGCCTCCCACGGATTGATAAACCTTAGGTCATCCACTTGAGGGAAATTTGCTACTGTCCTACAAACCTGTGCACTTGCAGGCCCAACAACGTCTACAAGAAGAAGGTTGTGTAGTAGACATCAAGCTCTTTTTTGGCGCCGTTGCCGAGGAGGTGAGTGCTTGAAGGTATATCTTTAGATCTTGCAATCGAATCTTTTTGTTTCTTGTTTTATCACTAGTTTAGTATATAAAAGAAAACTACAAAAAATGGAGTTGAGTTTGTCTCATATGCTTCATCTTTTTAATATCTTTTGTGAGAATGATGGTAAGGAAAATTGTGCTCAGTTGCTAGAAGAAGAATGCATTAAAATGTTTGATATTAGATCTTTGTATGATGAGCATGATTGCAATGTTGTTAGTATGAATTCCTTGAATATCCATGATGCTAATGATATGCAAAGCCACAAGCTTGGGGAAGCTATGTTTGGTGAGGATGACATATTTGACAATATATTTGCTGAAATTAATGTTTGTCCCAAGCTTGGGGATGCTATGTTTAATGAAGATGATATTTTTAGCATCCCAAGTTTTGATACGCAAAGTTGTTTTGATGATAGCATGCCTCTTACCTTTGATGATTATATTGATGAAAGTGGGTTTGGAAGAGTGTCAACTTTAGGAAGTAGTTATCACACTATTTTGGAGGATGTTGAATCTTATTGTGATGAATACGAAAGTGGATTTGGAAGAGTGTCAACTTTATTTAGTGATTCCACTATCTTGGGAGAGGTTTCAATCGATTATGATGAGAACGAAGTTGCTACTTATGATGATTATTGTGATGAAACTTATGCTATAAAAAGTAGTGATGATTATATTTATAAAACTTATCATGATTATGATTACCCTTTTTCTTAACATTACTCTTTTAATATGGAAATAATCTATAGTATTCAAGTCTCTTATGATACTCCCACTATTCCGAATGAGAAGGATTTTGCTTATGTGGAGAGTAGTAAATTTTCTATGCTTGTAGATCATGAAAAAAGTGTTTTAGGTGCTGGTTATATTGTTGAATTCATTCATGATGCTACTGAAAATTATTATGAGGGAGGAACATATGCTTGTAGGAATTGCAATAATATCAAGTTTCCTCTCTATGTGTTGAAAATCTCGAAGCTATGCTTGTTTTACCTTCCTATGCTAGTTGATTATTGTTCCCATAAGTTGTTTGCTCACAAAATACCTATGCATAGGAAGAGGGTTAGGCTTAAATGTGCTAGTCATATGCTTCATGATGCTCCCGTTATGTTTCAATTCTTATCTTTTATGTGAGCATCCTTGTCATAATCATGCCTAGCTAAAAGGCATTAAAGAAAAGCGCTTGTTGGGAGACAACCCAATATTTATCCTGACTGTTTTTCTGTGTTAACATGATTATTCTACTGTAGTAATCATGTTTTATAGCTTTTGTTTCAATAAAGTGCCAAGTAAGACCTTTAGGATAGCTTACGGTGATAGTTGTGTTGATCCTACTGAGAATCAGAAACTTTTGCACTCAGTAAATTAGTTTTGATAATTCACATAAACGTGCTTCCGATCTTATTCTCTTTTATATGGATTGGTACACAAATTTCTTAGGACTTCCTAATTTGGTAGGATTTTTGGAGTTCCAGAAGTATACGCTTGGTACAGATTACTACAGACTGTTCTGTTTTTGACAGATTCTGTTTTCTATGTGTTGTTTGCTTATTTTGATGAATCTATGAGTAGAATCGGAGGGTATGAACCATAGAGAAGTTGGAATACAGTATATATTACACCAATATGAATTTAGAATGAGTTCATTACAGTACCTAAGTGGTGGTTTTATTTTCTTATACTAACAAAGCTTACGAGTTTTTTGTTGAGTTTTGTGTTGTGAAGTTTTCAAGTTTTGGGTAAAGATTCGATGGAATATGGAATAAGGAGTGGCAAGATACTAAGATTGGGGATGCCCAAGGCACCCCAAGGTAATATTCAAGGACAACCAAGAGCCTAAGCTTGGGGATGCCCCGGATGGCATCCCCTCTTTCGTCTTCGTTCATCGGTAACTTTACTTGGTGCTATATTTTTATTCACCACATGATATGTGTTTTGCTTGGAGAGTCATTTTCCTTTGTTAGTATTTTCTTGCTGTTATTTATAATAATGTTTTGCATCTATATTTTCCATAAAAATGTCAAGGATAGCCTTTGCCATGCTTATTTTGCTAGTATACATGTTGCTGTTTGAAAACAGAAAGTTTACCGCTGTTGCAAAAATTCCCTAGAAAATTCAGAGAATGATATAATGTTGAAACTTTTTGCATTTTGAGCTCTGATGAATCTTCTACATCATAATGGTTTTATCATAATTTTTGGAGTTAGGGAAGTATTCATACTCTTGCATTCTTTACAGACTATACTGTTTTGGCAGATTGCTTTTATGGTTGCATTGTTTGCATATGTTTGCTTGTTTAATGATTCTATTTGATGATAGGAGTGTTAAATATGCAGAGGCATTTAGTATGAAATGTTGAATAATAATTTTAGTGATTTGTTACAGTAGAAAATGATAAGGTTTTGCATTGGTTTATACTAACCTATCTCACGAGTTCTTGTTGAGTTTGGTGTGGATGAAGCTTTTTGATAAAAAAGAGAAACCATGATATGAGAGGAATTAAGGAGACACAAAAGTTCAAGATTGGGTATGCCCAAGGCACCCCAAGATACTATTTCAAGAAGTCTCAAGCATCTAAGCTTGGGGATGCACCGCTAGGCATCCCACCTTTCTTCTTCAACAACTATCGGTTAGTATCGGTTGAACCTAAGTTTTTGCTTCTTCACCTGAGTTGTGCTATCCTTGAAATGTCATTTTATTTTTCTTTGCTTGCTGTTTGAATACAATACCAAGATCTGAAATTCTTAAATGAGAGAGAGTCTTCACATAGTTACATTATTATTTAGCTACTCATTGATCTTCACTTATATCTTTTTGGAGTAGTTTTTCATTTACTCGTGTGCTTCACTTATATCCTATGAGTAAATTCTTGAATGAGTTGATTGTCATAAATCTGAAATTATATATGTCTCATTTGCTTATCCCATGGGAAGTAATGACTTCACATCTAATAAGTAGAGGTTGTAAATTTATTGAAGGTTAGCAAGCATTGTATTGGTCATTTGAACAATTCATGAAAGAATATTGAAGGAAGAGAGATTTCACATATAAATATACTATCTTAGACATCTTTTATAGTTGTGAGCACTCATTAAGTATGACATGCTAAAGAGTTGATGTTGGACAGGGAAGACAACGTAATGGGTTATGTTTTCTCACATCTCAGTTAAAGTATATTGTCATGGATCATTCAAACATGTTGAGCTTGCCTTTCCCCCTCATGCTAGCCAAATTCCTTGCACCAAGTAGAGATACTACTTGTGCTTCCAAATATCCTTAAACCCAGTTTTGCCATGAGAGTCCACCATACCTACCTATGGATTGAGTAAGATCCTTCAAGTAAGTTGTCATCGGTGCAAGCAATAAAAAATTGCTCTCTAAATATGTATGATTTATTAGTGTGGAGAAAATAAGCTTTATACTATCTTGTTATGGAAGCAATAAAAGCGATGGACTGCATAATAAAGGTCCATATACAAGTGGCAATATAAAGTGACGTTCTTTCGCATTAAGATTTTGTGCATCCAACCCTAAAAGCGCATGACAACCTCTGCTTCCCTCTGCGAAGGGCCTATGTTTTACTTTATGTCTTTTACTTTATGCAAGAGTCAAGGTGATCTTCACCTTTCCCTTTTTCATTTTATCCTTTGGCAAGCACCTCATGTTGGAAAGATCCTGATATATATATCCAATTGGATGTAAGTTAGCATGAACTATTATTGTTGACATCACCCAAAGGTGAATACGTTGGGAGGAAACACAATAAGCCCCTATCTTTCTCAGTGTTCGATTAAAACTCCATAACCATTAGTATTGCGTGAGTGTTAGCAATTGTAGAAGACTATATGATAGTTGAGTATGTGGAGTTTGCTAAATCAAAGCTCTAACATAGACCCTTCCTAAAAATAAGACGAATTGCAATTGTTTGATGACTGAGAACATAGTTTGCTAGTTTTCAAGAAAGTTTATGGTCTATGCTTTAACATGTGAATTGCTTGTTACTTGTTCGTGAGAAGTTTTATGAGATGAACTACTGTTATGACATATAATCATGTTAGGAAAGGTGATTGAAATTACCATTGATCAAACTTGTCCACCTGCTAGCATTCACACTTTATAAATTCTTTCTTTTATCATTTACCTACTCGAGGACGAGCAGGAATTAAGCTTGGGGATGCTGATACGTCTCCAACGTATCTATAATTTATGAAGCATTCATGCTATTTTATTATCTGTTTTGAATGTTTATGGGCTTGATTATACACTTTTATATTATTTTTGGGACTAACCTATTAACCGAAGGCCCAACCCACATTGCTGTTTTATTGCCTATTTCAGTGTTTCGAAGAAAAGGAATATCAAACGGAGTCCAAACGGAATGAAACCTTCGGGAGCGTGATTTTTGGAACGAACATGATCCGGGAGACTTGGAGTACAAGCCAGGGAAGCTTCGAGGAGGCCAGGAGATAGGAGGGCACGCCCACCCCCCTGGGCGCGCCCCCTGTCTTGTGGGCCCCTCGTGGCTCCCCCGACTGACTTCTTTCGCCTATATATTCCCATATACCCTAAAACCATCGAATACGAAGACAGATCGGGAGTTCCGCCGCTGCAAGCTTCTGTAGCCACCAAAAACCTCTTGGGAGCCCGTTCCGGCACCCTGCCGGAGGGGGAATCCCTCACCGGTGGCCATCTTCATCATCCCGGCGCTATCCATGACGAGGAGGGAGTAGTTCACCCTCGGGGCTGAGGGTATGTACCAGTGGCTATGTGTTTGATCTCTCTCTCTCTCTCTCTCGTGTTCTCTCTATGGCACGATCTTGTTGTGTCATGAGCTTTGCTATTATAGTTGGATCTTATGATGTTTCTCCCCCTCTACTCTCTTGTAATGGACTGAGTTTTCCCCTTGAAGTTGTTTTGTCGGATTGAGTCTTTAAGGATTTGAGAACACTTGACGTATATCTTGCCGTGCTTATCTGTGGTGACAATGGGATATCCCGTGATCCACTTGATGTATGTTTTGGTGATCAACTTGCGGGTTCCACCCATGAACCTATGCATAGGGGTTGGCACACGTTTTCGTCTTGACTCTCCGGTAGAAAATTTGGGGCACTCTTTGAAGTAGTTTGTGTTGGTTGGATAGATGAGTCTGAGATTGTGTGATGCATATCGTATAATCATGCCCACGGATACTTGAGGTGACAATGGAGTATCTAGGTGACATTAGGGTTTTGGGTGATTTGTGTCTTAAGGTGTTATTCTAGTATGAACTCTTGAATAGGTTGATCCTAAAGAATAACTTTGAGGTGGTTTCGGACCCTACCATAATCTCTTCGTTTGTTCTCCGCTATTAGTGGCTTTGGAGTAACTCTTTGTTGCATGTTGAGGGATAGTTATATGATCCAAGTATGTTATTATTGTTGAGAGAACTTGCACTAGTGAAAGTATGAACCTTAGGCCTTGTTTCCTATCATTGCAATACCGTTTACGCTCAGTTTTATCATTAGTTACCTTGCTGTTTTTATAATTTCAGATTACAAAAACCTATATCTACTATCCATATTGCACTTGTATCACCATCTCTTCGCCGAACTAGTGCACCTATACAATTTACCATTGTATTGGCTGTGTTGTGGACAAATGAGACTCTTTGTTATTTGGTTGCAGGGTTGTTTGAGAGAGACCATCTTCATCCTACGCCTCCCACGGATTTATAAACCTTAGGTCATCCACTTGAGGGAAATTTGCTACTGTCCTACAAACTTGTGCACTTGCAGGCTCAACAACGTCTACAAGAAGAAGGTTGTGTAGTTGACATCAATGTCCATCCAACGGCCATAGTGCTTCTTCAACCTCTGGTCTTCTTTCTCCGGCCGCCCAAAGCAGCGCCAGTCGTGCCGCGTGCTCCTGCCTCTCCTGGTCGGCTGTGATGCCGTGGAGGCCTCACCGCCCCCTACTAATCCCACCGCTGGCCCAGGGCATCCCTCTACTCACCCACACCCCCTGTTATTCTGCGGCGACGGCAGCCTCATGCCGCAGCCGAACCAGTGAACCCTCGTACTCCTCTCCGCGTGGGTGTCTAGTGCCGCGTCCTCCCCGGCTCCGTGTCGTCCCCTTCCTAGGCCTCGCCGTCGTCCACCGCCTTGGTGCTCTCGGCGTGGCGTGGTCAATGTGGTCAACGACCTACTTCCATCGGAAGAGTACTGTACATGGAGAGGCTGACAGCTGGGTCCACGACTGCAGCTGGGTCCACGGCCACAGCCCAGTTTTTTTTTTGTGATTTGCCAAGTAAGTCGCTTTGTCAGGCCTATTGGGCTGCAAATCTTTCAAGACGAGGAGAGCTTCATTCGGCTGGCCGAGAAAATGGCCTATCAGTAATGAGAAATGGGCTGTATATTTTTAAAACACATCAAACCGACTATTAGTTTCAAATTTATTTATTTTCATTTCAAGATTTTAAATTGCATTTATTTTTATGCGTGCAAAATTTGTTGGATTTTATATTGATATACATTTATTTTTAAAATCATTTTGAATGTGACTCGAAATTTTGGGATTAAAAACAGTTCGGACCGTCTCGAAATATGCAAAATTTCGTATAATTTTTTAACCGTGGCCACAATATGGGCTGTAATGCTAACAAAAAGAATATGGGCTCCACAAAAAACCTTAAGACTTAGCAAATGGGCTGTAAATTATTAGAAATAATGGTAGATGGGTTGTAGGCTGTTTTCCACAGATTTGAGGCTTTCCTAAAAAAAGGTTGACGCTGATAACCCACAAGTGTAGGGGATCGCAACAGCTTTCGAGGGTAAAGTATTCAACCCAAATTTATTGATTCGACACAAGGGGAGACAAAGAATATTATGGAGTATTAGCAGTTGAGTTGTCAATTCAACCACACCTGGATAACTTAGTATCTGCAGCAAAGTATTTAGTAGCAAAGTAGTATGATAATAAAGGTAACAGTAACAAAAGTAATGTTTTTGGGTTTTGTAGTGATTGTAACAATAGCAACGGAAAAGTAAATAAGCGAAACACAAGATGTGAAAAGTTCGTAGGCATTGGATCAGTGATGGATAATTATGTCGGATGTGATTTCTCATGTAATAGCTATAACATAGATTGACACAGAACTAGCTCCAATTCATCAATGTAATGTAGGCATGTATTCCGTAAATAGTCATACGTGCTTATGGAAAAGAACTTGCATGACATCTTTTGTCCTACCCTCCCGTGGCAGCGGGGTCCTAGCGGAAACTAAGGGGTATTAAGACCTCCTTTTAATAGAGAAGCGGAACAAAGCATTATCACATAGTGAATACATGAACTCCTCAAACTATGGTCATCACCGAGAAGTATCCCGATTATTGTCACTTCGGGGTTGTCGGATCATAACACATAATAGGTGACTATAGACTTGCAAGATAGGATCAAGAACACACATATATTCATGAAAACATAATAGGTTCAGATCTGAAATCATGGCACTCGGGCCCTAGTGACAAGCATTAAGCATAGCAAGGTCATAGCAACATCAACCTCAGAACATAGTGGATACTAGGGATCAAATCCTAACAAAACTAACTTGATTACATGGTAAATCTCATCCAACCCATCACCGTCCAACAAGCCTACGATGGAATTACTCACGCACGGCGGTGAGCATCATGAAATTGGTGATGGAGGATGGCTGATCATGAGGACGGCGACGAATCCCCCTCTCCGGAGCCCCGAACGGACTCCAGATCAGCCCTCCCAAGAGAGATTAGGGCTTGGCGGCGGCTCCGTATCGTAAAACATGATGAAACTTTCTCTCTGACTTTTTTCTCTGAGAGATGGAATATATGGAGTTGGAGTTGAGTTCGGCGGAGCCTCAGGGGGCCCACGAGACAGGGGGCGCGCCCCTCACCCTAGTGGACAGGGTGTGGGCCCCCTGGTCTTGATTCTTTCGCCAGTATTTTTTATATTTTCCAAAAAGTGTCTCCGTGGATTTTCAGGACATTCTGAGAACTTTTGTTTTCTACACATAAAACAACATCATGGCATTCCTGCTGAAAACAGCGTCAGTCCGAGTTAGTTTCATTCAAATCATGCAAGTTAGAGTCCAAAACAAGGGCAAAAGTGTTTGGAAAAGTAGATACGTTGCAGACGTATCAACTCCCCCAAGCTTAAACCTTTGCTTGTCCTCAAGCAATTCAGTTGATAAACTGAAAGTGATAAAGAAAAACTTTTACAAACTCTATTTGCTCTTGTTGTTGTAAACATGCAAAGCCAGCATTCAGGTTTCAGCAAATATTATGAACTAACCATACTCACAATAACACCTGGGTCTCACAATTACTCATATCAATATCATAATTAGCTAGCGAGCCATAATAATAAAACTCGGATGACAACCCTTTCTCAAAACAATCATAACATGATATAACAAAATGGTATCTCGCTAGCCCTTTCTGAGACCGCAAAACATAAATGCAGAGCACCTTTAAAGATCAAGGACTGACTAAACATTTTAATTCATGGTAAAAGAGATCCAGTCAAGTCATACCCAATATAAACCAATAATAATGAATGCAAATGACAGTGTGGTCTCCAGCGAGTGCTTTTTAATAAGAAGGGTGATGACTCAACATAAATGTAAATAGATAGGCCCTTCGCAGAGGGAAGCAGGGATTTGTAGAGATGCCAGAGCTCGATTTTAAAATAGAGATTGAATAACATTTTGAGCGGCATACTTTCACTTTCAACACAACAACTATGAGATGGATGTATCTTCCATACTACATGCATTATAGGCAGTTCCCAAACAGAATGGTAAAGGTTTATACTCCCCAACCACCAAAAAGCATCAATCCATGGCTTGCTCGAAACAACGAGTGCCTCCAACTAACAACAGCCCTGGGGGAGTTTTGTTTAATTATTTTGATTTGCTTTGATCTTTTTGGATCATGGGACTGGGCATCCCGGTTACCGGCCCTTTTGTCGTGAATGAGGAGTGGAGTCCACTCCTCTTGAGAATAACCCATCTAGCATGGAAGATATAGGCAGCCCTAGTTGAAACATGAGCTGCTCGAGCATACAAAACAGAATTTCATTTGAAGGTTTGGAGTTTGGCACATACAAATTTACTTGGAACGGCAGGTAGTTACCGCATATAGGTAGGTATGGTGGACTCATATGGAACAACTTTGGGGTTTAAGGAGTTTGGATGCACAAGCAGTATTCCCGCTTAGTACAGGTGAAGGCTAGCAAAAGACTGGAAAGCTACCAACTGAGAGAGCGACAACAGTCATAAACATGCATTAAAATTAATTCACACTGAGTACAAGCATGAGTAGGATATAATCTACCATGAACATAAATATCATGAAGGCTATGTTGATTTGTTTCAACTACATGCATGAACATGTACCAAGTCGAGTCACTCAATTCATTCAAAGGAGGATACCATCCCATCATACCACATCATAATCATTCTAATAGCATGTTGGCACGCAAGGTAAACCATTATAACTCATAGCTAATCAAGCATGGCACAAGCAACTATAATCTCTAAATGTCATTGCAAATATGTTTACTTCATAATAAGCTGAATCAGGAACGATGAACTCATCATATTTACAAAAACTGGAGAGGTCGAGTTCATACCAGCTTCTCTCATCTCAATCAGTCCATCATATATCGTCATTATTGCCTTTGACTTGCACGGCCGAACGATGTGTATAATAATAATAGTGCACGTGCATTGGACTAAGCTAGAATCTGCAAGCATTCAACTCAAGAGAGAAGACAAAGTAATATGGGCTCTAAGTTAATAAACAATCATGCATATGAGAGCCACTAAACATTTTCAATATGGTCTTCTACTCTCGACCTCTAAAGGAAAGAAAAGAAAATAAAACTATTTACACGGGAAAGCTCCCAACAAGTAAGAAGAAGAACGAGAAATATATTTTTTTTCATTTTAATTTCTACTAGCATGCAAATTAAACTAACTATTTTTTTCTTAAGTTTTATCAAACACACAAGAAGGAAACTAGAAAAAAGAAAATTAAACTAGCATGGATAATACAGTGAAAGAGTATGAGCACCGACGACTAGAATAGTGTGTGAACATGAATGTAAAGTCGGTGAGAAATACGTACTCCCCCAAGCTTAGGCTTTTGGCCTAAGTTGGTCTAATGCCAAGGGTAGCCTGGCTGATATCCATAGTTGCAACTAGGGTCATACTGAGATGCAGCAACAAATGCCTCCTGAGCTGCGGCCTGTTGGTGAGCCGCCTCCGCTCTCCCCTCATGTTCAGCTGCTTCCTCCCTGGTAACAACATATCTTCCTTTTGCCTGGTAATCAAAAAGGAGAGGAGCAGGAAGATTAACATGGACAGCGTTGCGTCTGTCATAGATTAGTCGATACTGGAGGAATTGTTCATTCCTCTTAAGAAAATGATGTTGGACCATAGCGTCATAATCTAAATAAGCAGGAGGTAACATTATATCCCCCTCTCGTGGGGCTATACCAAGATAATTTGCCACACGGGTCGCATAAATTCCTCCAAATAAATCTCCAGCCCTACCATTATTATGCAACCTACGTGCAACTATTGCCCCCAAGTTATAATCTTTATAACCTAACACGGCACTCTTGAGGACACAAAGATCAGGGACACACATATGACATGCTTCATCTTTACCGTTAATGCATCTACCAATGAAGAGAGCAAAATAATGTACAGCAGGAAAATGAATGCTCCCTATGGTAGCTTGTGCAATATCCCTAGATTCTCCCACCGTAATACTAGCTAGGAAATCTCTAAATTCAGATTTGTGGGGATCATTAATATTACCCCACTGTGGGAGTTTGCAAGCAGTTGTAAAATCCTCTAAGTCCATGGTATAAGATGTATCATAGATATCAAATAGGACACTAGGAGAATTTCGTGTACAGTTATATTTAAACATTCGCACAAATGAATCAACCAATTGATAGTACTGAGGACACTTATCTTGTTACAAGTCCTCCAGATCAGCATTACGCACATATGCGTTAAACTCCTCCTTAAAGCCTGCTTCGACCATAAAATCGTCGGATGGCCACTCACAAGATCGTACATCTGCATCCCTCGGTAATTCAACGTCTTGCTCACGTATAGCAATCCTGGGTCCTTTCTTTACCGAGGAACCACCTTGGTACATTCTCCTAGACATAATTCTTTTTCTGAAAAATTTCTGAAATTTTAGTAACTTCAAAATAAAAGTGAATAAAACTAAACAAGATTGATAGGAGCTACTCCTACAAGTGCCTATAGCCTATATCATGCATTAGAATTACTTGGGACCTCATAAATTTAACATGCAAGCTCAAGAACATAGTCACCTATGCAGCAAAAATTTGCAATGAATAAAGCACTAGAACAAAAACTAATTGGACCAATGGAGGAGTCACATAACAAGCAACAATCTCCCAAAGCAGTTTTGTGAATGGAGCTTTGAGCAAGGAGATCGAAAATCGCAGGAAAATGAGCTAGAACTCGTGCTTGAGCTGGATGGGGATTTTTTTGGGAAGAAGATGGAGTGTGTGGGTGCTGGCATAAGTGGAGGGGGGGCACCAGGGGCCCACGAGACAGGGGGCGCGCCCAGGGGGGTGGGTGCGCCCTCCACTCTCGTGGACTGGTGCTTGCCCCTCCTGCAGTGATTTCAGTGCCTAAAATCCTCAAATATTCCATAAAAAATCATACTAAATTTGCAGGGCATTTGGAGCACTTTTATTTTCGGGATATTTTTTATTACACGGATAATTCAGAAAACAGATAGATAATATTATTTTTTCTTTAATTATTCTAAATAACAGAAAATAAAAAGAGGGTACAGAAGGTTGTGCCTTCTAGTTTCATCCATCTCATGATCATCAAAATGAATCCACTAACAAGGTTGATCAAGTCTTGTTTACAAACTCATTCCGAATAACACGGAACCGGAGAAATTTCGAATAACACTAAGTTACCTCAACGGGGATATGAACATCACCAATAATAAGGATATGATATTTTTTCTTTACAGTAGGTACAGGAAATTCAAAACCTCCAATAATGATAGTTGGGACTTTTCCAATAGAATTGATGCTATGAACTTGAGATTGTTTCCTCGGAAAGTGTACCATATGCTCATTACCATTAACATGAAAAGTGACATTGCCTTTGTTGCAATCAATAACAGCCCCTGCAGTATTCAAAAACGGTCTACCAAGGATAATCGACATACTATCATCCTCGGGAATATCAAGAATAGCAAAGTCTATTAAGATAGTGACATTTGCTAACGAGTTTAAGTTCACCTTTAACTCTGGCCATATAATCGCTCACGGGTCCTATCTCGAAAGCATTATTCTTTAATTCTCTACCCACATAAGCATTAAAACTTTCTTGTCTAGCCATAAAGTCATCAAATTCATCTAAGCATGGGCTATGAAATTTAGTAGAGGGGACTTCAACTTTATCATATCTATAGAGAGAATTTACCTTTACTACCTATGTTGGGTTATCAACACAATGTGGTTCTTCAACATGCGGTATATTAAGACCATGTATTTATTCAATAGGTGGTAATTCTTAACATCTTCAGCTTTAATACCTTTTTCTTTCATTGATTTCTTTGCCTCTTGCATATCTTCAGGACTGAGAAATAAAACGCCTCTCTTCTTCGGAGTAGGTTTAGGAATAGCCTCAGGAGTTGGCTCAATTGGTTCAGGAATTGCCTCAGGAATTGGCTCAGGAAGAGTCCAATTATTTTCATTAGTCAACATATTATTCAATAGTAATTCAGCTTCGTCGACTGTTCTTTCCCTGAAAACACAACCAACACAACTATCCAAGTAGTCCTTGGAAGCATCGGTTAGTCCATTATAAAAGATATCAAGTATTTCATTTTTCTTAAGAGGATGATCAGGAAAAGCATTAAGTAATCGGAGAAGCCTCCCCCAAGCTTGTGGGAGACTCTCTTCTTTTATTTGCACAAAATTATATATTTCCTGCAAGGCAGCTTGTTTCTTATGAGCAGGGAAATATTTAGCAGAGAAGATAAATCATATCCTGGGGACTACGCACACAACCAGGATCAAGAGAATTAAACCAAGTCTTAGCATCACCCTTTAATGAGAACGGAAATATCTTAAGGATATAATAATAGCAAGACTTCTCATCATTAGTAAACAGGGTGGCTATATCGTTCAACTTGGTAAGATGTGCCACAACAGTTTCAGATTCAAGGCCATAAAACGGATCAGATTCAACTAAAGTAATGATTTCAGGATCAACAGAGAATTCATAATCCTTATCAGTAACACAAATAGGTGAAGTAGCAAAAGCAGGGTCAGGTTTCATTCTAGCATTAAGAGATTGCTGCTTCCATTTAGCCAATAACTTTTAAGATCATATCCATCTTTACAAGCAAGGATAGCTCTAGCAGCTTCCTCTTCCATAACATAACCCTCAGGAACAACAGGCAATTCATAATCATTGGGAGAACTTTCATCATCACTATCATCAATAATAGCATCTTCAATAATCTCATTCTCTCTAACCCTAGCAAGTTGTTCATCAAGAAGTTCACCTAATGGAAAAGTACTATCACGCACAGAAGTAGTCTCATCATAAGTATCATGCATAGCAGAAGTGGCATCATCAATAACATGCGACATATCAGAATTCATAGTAGTAGCAGGTTTAGGTGTCACAGGCTTACTCAAAACAGAAGGAAAATCTAGTGCAGAGCTAGATAGCAATTCCTTACCTCCCCTCGTAGTTGAGGGAAAAATCTTAGCTCTTTCGTCTTTCAAGTTCCTCATAGTGATCAACAGATATAAATCCCAAGTGACTCAGAGAATAGAGCTATGCTCCCCGGCAACGGCGCCAGAAATTAGTCTTGATAACCCACAAGTGTAGGGGGTCACAACAGCTTTCGAGGGTAAAGTATTCAACCTAAATTTATTGATTCGACACATGGGGAGCCAAAGAATATTATTGAGTATTAGCAGTTGAGTTGTCAATTCAACCACACCTGGATAACTTAGTATCTGCAGCAAAGTATTTAGTAGCAAAGTAGTATGATAATAAAGGTAACAGTAACAAAAGTAATGTTTTGGGTTTTGTAGTGATTGTAACAATAGGAACGGAAAAGTAAATAAGCGAAAAACAAGATGTGAAAAGCTCGTAGGCATTGGATCAGTGATGGATAATTATGTCGGATGCAATTCCTCATGTAATAGCTATAACATAGGGTGACACAGAACTAGCTCCAATTCACCAATGTAATGTAGGCATGTATTCCGTATATAGTCATATGTGCTTATGGAAAAGAAATTGCATGGCATCTTTTGTCCTACCCTCCCATGGCAGCGGGGTCCTGGCGGAAACTAAGGGACATTAAGGCCTCCTTTTAATATAGAACCGGAACATAGCATTAGCACATAGTGAATACATGAACTCCTCAAACTATGGTCATCATTGAGAAGTATCCCGATTATTGTCACTTCGGCGTTGTCGGATCATAACACATAATAGGTGACTATAGACTTGCAAGATAGGATCAAGAACACACATATATTCATGAAAACATAATAGGTTCAGATCTGAAATCATGGCATTCAGGCCCTAGTGACAAGCATTAAGCATAGCAAGGTCATAGCAACATCAATCTCAGAACATAGTGGATACTAGGGATCAAACCCTAACAAAACTAACTTGATTACATGGTAAATCGCACCCAACCCATCACCGTCCAGCAAGCCTACGATGGAATTACTCACGCACGGCGGTGACCATCATGAAATTGGTGATGGAGGATGGTTGATGATGACGACGACGATGAATCCCCCTCTCCGGAGCCCCGAACGGACTCCAGATCAGCCCTCCCGAGAGAGATTAGGGCTTGGCGGAGGCTCCATATTGTAAAACGTGATGAAACTTTCTCTCTGATTTTTTCTCCGCGAGACGGAATATATGGAGTTGGAGTTGAGGTCGGCGGAGCCTCAGGGGGTCCACGAGCCAGGGGGGCGCGGCCAGGGGGGGGGGTGGGCGCGCCCCTCACCCTCGTGGACAGGGTGTGAGCCCCCTGGTCTTGATTCTTTCGCTAGTATTTTTTATATTTTCCAAAAAGTGCCTCCATGGATTTTCAGGACATTCCGAGAACTTTTGTTTTCTACACATAAAACTACATCATGGCATTTCTGCTGAAAACAACGTTAGTCCGGGTTAGTTTCTTCAAATCATGCAAGTTAGAGTCCAAAACAAGGGCAAAAGTGTTTGGAAAAGTAAATACGTTGGAGACGTATCAACTCCCCCAAGCTTAAACCTTTGCTTGTCCTCAAGCAATTCAGTTGATAAACTGAAAGTGATAAAGAAAAACTTTTACAAACTCTATTTGCTCTTGTTGTTGTAAACATGCAAAGCCAGCATTCAGGTTTCAGCAAATATTATGAACTAACCATACTCACAATAACACCTGGGTCTCACAATTACTCATATCAATATCATAATTAGCTAGCGAGCCATAATAATAAAACTCGGATGACAACCCTTTCTCAAAACAATCATAACATGATATAACAAAATGGTATCTCGCTAGCCCTTTCTGAGACCGCAAAACATAAATGCAGAGCACCTTTAAAGATCAAGGACTGACTAAACATTTTAATTCATGGTAAAAGAGATCCAGTCAAGTCATACCCAATATAAACCAATAATAATGAATGCAAATGACAGTGTGCTCTCCAGCGGGTGCTTTTTAATAAGAAGGGTGATGACTTAACATAAAAGTAAATAGATAGGCCCTTCACAGAGGGAAGAAGGGATTTGTAGAGGTGCCAGAGCTCGATTTTAAAATAGAGATTGAATAACATTTTGAGCGGCATACTTTCACTGTCAACGCAACAACTATGAGATGGCTGTATCTTCCATTCTACATGCATTATAGGCAGTTCCCAAACAGAATGGTAAAGGTTTATACTCCCCAACCACCAACAAGCATCAATCCATGGCTGGCTTGAAACAACGAGTGCCTCCAACTAACAATAGCCTTGGGGGAGTTTTGTTTAATTATTTTGATTTGCTTTGATCTTTTTGGATCATGGGACTGGGCATCCCGGTTACCGGCCCTTTCTCGTGAATGAGGAGCGGAGTCCACTCCTCTTGAGAATAACCCACCTAGCATGTAAGATATAGGCAGCCCTAGTTGAACCATGAGCTGCTCGAGCATACAAAACAGAATTTCATTTGAAGGTTTGGAGTTTGTCACATACAAATTTACTTGGAACGGGGGTAGATACCGCATATAGGTAGGTATGGTGGACTCATATGGTACAACTTTGGGGTTTAAGGAGTTTGGATGCACAAGTAGTATACTCGCTTAGTACAGGTGAAGGCTAGCAAAAGACTGGGAAGCGACCAACTGAGAGAGCGACAATAGTCATAAACATGCATTAAAATTAATTCACACCGAGTACAAGCATGAGTAGGATATAATCTACCATGAACATAAATATCATGAAGGCTATGTTGATTTGTTTCAACTACATGCATGAACATGTGCCAAGTCGAGTCACTCAATTCATTCGAAGGAGGATACCATCCCATCATACCACATCATAATCATTCTAATAGCATGTTGGCACGCAAGTTAAACCATTATAACTCATAGCTAATCAAGCATGGCACAAGCAACTATAATCTCTGAATGTCATTGCAAATATGTTTACTTCATAATAAGCTGAATCAGGAACGATGAACTCATCATATTTACAAAAACAGGAGAGGTCGAGTTCATACCAATTTCTCTCATCTAAATCAGTCCATCATATATCGTCATTATAGCCTTTCACTTGCATGACCGAACGATGTGTATAATAATAATAGTGCACGTGCATTGGACTAAGCTGGAATCTGCAAGCAGTCAGCTCAAGAGAGAAGACAAAGTAATATGGGCTCTAAGTTAATAAACAATCATGCATATGAGAGCCACTAAACATTTTCAATATGGTCTTCTACTCTCGACCCCCAAAGGAAAGAAAAGAAAATAAAACTATTTACACGGGAAAGCTCCCAACAAGTAAGAAGAAGAACGAGATTTTTTTTGTTTTTTTTTCATTTTAATTTCTCTAGCATGGAAATTAAACTAACTAATTTTTTTCTTAAGGTTTATCAAACACACAAGAAAAAAACTAGAAAAAAGAAAATTAAACTAGCATGGATAATACAGTGAAAGATGTTAGGGAATGTAGTAATTTCAAAAAATTTCCTACGCACACGCAAGATCATGGTGATGCATAGCAACGAGAGGGGAGAGTGTTGTCCACGTACCCTCGTAGACCGAAAGCGGAAGCGTTAGAACAAAGCGGTTGATGTAGTCGTACGTCTTCACGGCCCGACTGATCAAGCACCAAAACTACGGCACCTCCGAGTTCTAGCACACGTTCAGCTCGATGATGATCCCCGGACTCCGATCCAGCAGGGTGTAGGGGAAGAGTTCCATCAACATGACAGCGTGGTGACGATCTTGATGTTCTACCGTCGCAGGGCTTCGCCTAAGCACCGCTACAATATTATCGAGGACTATGGTGGAGGGGGGCACCACACACGCTAAGAGATCAAGAGATCAATTGTTGTGTCTAGAGGTGCCCCCTGCCCCCGTATATAAAGGAGCCAAGGGGGAGCGGGCGGCCGGCCAAGTAGGGAACGCCAAGGGGGAGTCCTACTCCCACTGGGAGTAGGACTCCCTTCTTTCCTAGTTG
>NC_041392.1:581276826-581315675 GCF_002162155.2 Triticum dicoccoides | reverse complement strand
GGGGGGGGGCGCCACCCCCCTCTCATTGTCCTATTCGGACTAGGGGGGAGGGGGCGCGGACAGCCCTTGCCTCCTCTCTTCCTCTCCACTAGGGCCCATGTAGGCCCATTAAGCCCCCCGGGGGGTTCCGGTAACCTCCCGGTACTCCGGTAAAATCCCGATTTCACCCGGAACAATTCCGATATCCAAATATAGGCTTCCAATATATCAATCTTCATGTCTCGACCATTTCGAGACTCCTCGTCATGTTCGTAATCTCATTCGGGACTCCGAACAAACTTCGGTACATCAAAACTCATAAACTCATAATATAACTGTCATCGAAACCTTAAGCGTGCGGACCCTATGGGTTCGAGAACTATGTATACATGACCTAGATCTGTTTCCGGTCAATAACCAATAGCGGAACCTGGATGCTCATATTGGCTCCTACATATTCTACGAAGATCTTTATCGGTCAAACCGCATACAACATATGTTGTTCCCTTTGTCATCGGTATGTTACTTGCCCGAGATTCGATCGTCGGTATCCAATACCTAGTTCAATCTCGTTACCGGCAAGTCTCTTTACTCGTTATGTAATGCATCACTCCGTAACTAGCTCATTAGTTACATTGCTTGCAAGGCTTATAGTGACGTGCATTACCGAGAGGGCCCAGAGATACCTCTCGACGATCGGAGTGACAAAACCTAATCTTGAAATACGCCAACTCAACATGAACCTTTGGAGACACCTGTAGAGCTCCTTTATAATCACCCAGTTATGTTGTGACATTTGGTAGCACACAAAGTGTTCCTCCGATAAACGGGAGTTGCATAATCTCATAGTTATAGGAACTTGTATAAGTCATGAAGAAAGCAATAGCAACATACTAAACGATCAAGTGCTAAGCTAACGGAATGGGTCAAGTCAATCACATCATTCTCCTAATGATGTGATCCAGTTAATAAAATGACAACACATGTCTATGGTTAGGAAACATAACCATCTTTGATTAATGAGCTAGTCAAGTAGAGGCATACTAGTGACATTAAGTTTGTCTATGTATTCACACGTGTATCGTGTTTCCGGTAAATACAAGTATAGCATGAATAATAAACATTTATCATGATATGAGGAAATAAATAATAACTTTATTATTGCCTCTAGGGCATATTTCCTTCAGTCTCCCACTTGCACTAGAGTCAATAATCTAGATTACACAGTAATGATTCTAACACCCATGGAGTCTTGGTGCTGATCATGTTTTGCTCGTGGAAGAGGCTTAGTCAACGGGTCTGCAACATTCAGATCCGTATGTATCTTCCAAATATCTATGTCTCCCACCTGGCCTTGGTCCTGGATGGAATTGAAGCGTCTCTTGATGTGCTTGGTCCTCTTGTGAAATCTGGATTCCTTTGCCAAGGCAATTGCACCAGTATTGTCACAGAAGATCTTCATTGGTCCTGATGCACTAGGTATGACACCTAGATCGGAAATGAACTCTTTCATCCAGACTCCTTCATTTACTGCTTCCGAAGCAGCTATGTACTTTGCTTCGCACGTAGATCCTGCCACGACGCTTTGTTTAGAACTGCACCAACTGACAGCTCCACCGTTCAATATAAACATGTATCTGGTTTGCGATTTAGAATCGTCCGGATAAGTGTCAAAGCTTGCATCGACGTAACCATTTACGACTAGCTCTTTGTCACCTCCATAAACGAGAAACAATCCTTAGTCCTTTTCAGGTATTTCAGGATATTCTTGACCGCTGTCCAGTGATCCACTCCAGGATTACTTTGGTACCTCCCTGCTAAACTTATTGCTAAGCATACATCAGGTCTGGTACACAACATTGCATACATGATAGAGCCTATGGATGAAGTATAGGGAACATCTTTTATTTTCTCTCTATCTTCTGCTGTGGTCGGGCATTGAGTCTGACTCAACTTCACACCTTGTAATACAGGCAAGAATCCTTTCTTTGCCTGATCCATTTTGAACTTTTTCAAAACTTTATCAAGGTATGTGCTTTGTGAAAGTCCAATCAAGCGTCTTGATCTATCTCTATAGATCTTGATGCCCAATATGTAAGCAGCTTCACCGAGGCATTTCATCGAAAAACTTTTATTCAAGTATCCTTTTATTCTATCCAGAAATTCTATATCATTTCCAATTAACAATATGTCATCTACATATAATATCAGAAATGCTACAGAGCTCCTACTCACCTTCTTGTAAATACAGGCTTCTCCAAAAGTCTGTATAAAACCATATGCTTTGATCACACTATCAAAGCGTTTATTCCAACTCCGAGAGGCTTGCACCAGTCCATAAATGGATCGCTGGAGATTGCACACTTTGTTAGCACCTTTTGGATCGACAAAACCTTTCGGTTGCATCATATACAACTCTTCTTCCAGAAATCCATTCAGGAATGCAGTTTTGACATCCATTTGCCAATTTTCATAATCATAAAATGCGGCAATTGCTAACATGATTCGGATAGACTTAAGCATCGCTACGGGTGAGAATGTCTCATCGTAGTCAACCCCTTGAACTTGTCGAAAACCTTTCGCAACAAGTCGAGCTTTGTAGACAGTTACATTACCATCAGCGTCAGTCTTCTTCTTGAAGATCCATTTATTCTCGATGGCTTGCCGATCATCGGGCAAGTCAACCAAAGTCCATACTTTTTTCTCATACATGAATCCCATCTCAGATTTCATGGCCTCAAGCCATTTTGCGGAATCTGGGCTCATCATCGCTTCCTCATAGTTTGTAGGTTCGCCATGGTCAAGTAACATGACTTCCAGAATAGGATTACCGTACCACTCTGGTGCGGATCTTACTCTGGTAGACCTACAGGTTCGGTAGTAACTTGATCTGAAGTTTCATGATGAATATCATTAGCTTCCTCACTGATTGGTGTTGTTGTCACAGGAACCGGTTCTTGTGATGAACTACTTTCCAACAAGGGAGCAGGTACAGTTACCTCATCAAGTCCTACTTTCCTCCCACTCACTTCTTTCGAGAGAAACTCCTTCTCTAGAAAGGATCCAAATTTAGCAACAAAAATCTTGCCCTCAGATCTATGATAGAAGGTGTACCCAATAGTCTCTTTTGGGTATCCTATGAAGACACATTTCTCCGATTTGGGTTCGAGCTTATCTGGTTGAAGTTTCTTCACATAAGCATCGCAGCCCCAAACTTTAAGAAACGACAACTTCGGTTTCTTGCCAAACCACAATTCATAAGGCATCATCTCAGCGGATTTTGATGGTGCCCTATTTAACGTGAATGTGGCCGTCTCTAAATCATAACCCCAAAACGATAGCGGTAAATCAGTAAGAGACATCATAGATTGCACCATATCTCGTAAAGTATGATTACAACGTTCGGACACACCATTTCGTTGTGGTGTTCCGAGTGGCGTGAGTTGCGAAACTATTCCGCATTGCTTCATATGTAAACCAAACTCGTAACTCAAATATTCTCCTCCATGATCAGATCGTAGAAATTTTATTTTCTTGTTACGATAATTTTCCACTTCACTCTGAAATTCTTTGAACTTTTCAAATGTTTCAGACTTGTGTTTCATCAAGCAGATATACCCATATCTTCTCAAATCATCTGTGAAGGTGAGAAAATAACGATACCCACCGCGAGCCTCAATATTCATTAGACCACATACATCAGTATGTATGATTTCCAACAAATCAGTTGCTCGCTCCATAGTTCCGGAGAACGGCATTTTAGTCATCTTGCCCATGAGGCATGGTTCGCAAGTACCAAGTGATTCATAATCAAGTGATTCCAGAAGTCCACCAGTATGGAGTTTCTTCATGCGCTTTACATCGATATGACCTAAACGGCAGTGCCACAAATAAGTTGCACTATCATTATCAACTCTGCATCTTTTGGCTTCAACATTATGAATATGTGTATCACTACTATCGAGATTCAATAAAAATAGACCACTCTTCAAGGGTGCATGACCATAAAAGATATTACTTATATAAATAGAACAACCATTATTCTCTGATTTAAATGAATAACCGTCTCGCGTCAAACAAGATCCAGATATAATGTTCATGCTCAACGCTGGCACCAAATAACAATTATTTAGGTCTAAAACTAATCCCGATGGTAGATGTAGAGGTAGCGTGCCGACTGCGATCACATCGACTTTGGAACCATTTCCCACGCGCATCGTCACCTCGTCCTTTAGCCAATCTTCGCTTAATCCGTAGTCCCTACTTCGAGTTGCAAATATTAGCAACAGAACCAGTATCAAATACCCAGGTGCTACTGCGAGCATTAGTAAGTTACACATCAATAACATGTATATCACATATACCTTTGTTCACTTTGCCATCCTTCTTATCCGCCAAATAGTTGGGGAAGTTCCGCTTCCAGTGTCCAGTCTGCTTGCAGTAGAAGCACTCAGTCTCAGGCTTAGGTCCAGACTTGGGTTTCTTCTCTTGAGCAGCAACTTGTTTGCTGTTCTTCTTGAAGTTCCCCTTCTTCTTCCCTTTGCCCTTTTTCTTGAAACTGGTGGTCTTATTGACCATCAACACTTGATGCTCCTTCTTGATTTCTACCTCCGCAGCTTTTAGCATTGCAAAGAGCTCGGGAATAGTCTTGTCCATCCCTTGCATATTATAGTTCATCACGAAGCTCTTGTAGCTTGGTGGCAGTGATTAAAGAATTCTATCAATGACACTATCATTAGGAAGATTAACTCCCAGTTGAATCAAGTGATTATTATACCCAAACATTTTGAGTATGTGTTCACTGATAGAACTATTCTCCTCCATCTTACAACTATAGAACTTATTGGAGACTACATATCTCTCAATCCGGGCATTTGCTTGAAATATTAACTTTAACTCCTGGAACATCTCATATGCTCCATGACGTTCAAAACATTGTTGAAGACCCGGTTCCAAGCCGTAAAGCATGGCACACTGAACTATCGAGTAGTCATCAACTTTGCTCTGCCAGGCGTTCTTAACATCGCCAGTTGCATCTGCAGCAGGCCTGGCACCCAGCGGTGCTTCCAGGACGTAATTCTTCTGTGCAGCAATGAGGATAATCCTCAAGTTACGGACCCAGTCCGTGTAGTTGCTACCATCATCTTTCAACTTAGCTTTCTCAAGGAACGCATTAAAATTCAATGGAACAACAGCACGAGCCATCTATCTACAACAAACATAGACAAGCAAAATACTATCAGGTACTAAGTTCATGATGAATTTAAGTTCAATTAATCATATTACTTAAGAACTCCCACTTAGACAGACATCTCTCTAGTCATCTAAGTGATCATGTGATCCAAATCAACTAAACCATGTCCGATCATCACGTGAGATGGAGTAGTTTCAATGGTGAACATCACTATGTTGATCATATCTACTATATGATTCACGTTCGACCTTTCGATCTCCATGTTCCGAGGCCATATCTGTATATGCTAGGCTCGTCAAGATTAACCTGAGTATTCCGCGTGTGCAACTGTTTTGCACCCGTTGTATTTGAACGTAGAGCCTATCACACCCGATCATCACGTGGTGTCTCAGCACGAAGAACTTTTGCCACGGTGCATACTCAGGGAGAACACTTCTTGATAATTTAGTGAGAGATCATCTTAAAATGCTACCGTCAATCAAAGCAATATAAGATGCATAAAGGATAAACATCACATGCAATCAATATAAGTGATATGATATGGCCATCATCATCTTGTGCTTGTGATCTCCATCTCCGAAGCACCGTCGTGATCACCATCGTCACCGGTGCGACACCTTGATCTCCATCGTAGCATCGTTGTCGTTACACCATCTATTGCTTCTACGACTATCGCTACCGCTTAGTGATAAAGTAAATCAATTACAGGGCGTTTGCATCTCATACAATAAAGCGACAACCATATGGCTCCTGCCAGTTGCCGATAACCTCGGTTACAAAACATCATCATCTCATACAATTAAATATAGCATCACGTCTTGACCATATCACATCACAACATGCCCTGCAAAAACAAGTTAGACGTCCTCTACTTTGTTGTTGCAAATTTTACGTGGCTGCTACGGGCTGAGCAAGAACCGTTCTTACCTACGCATCAAAACCACAACGATAGTTTGTCAAGTTAGTGCTGTTTTAACCTTCGCAAGGACCGGGCGTAGCCACACTCGGTTCAACTAAAGTGAGAGAGATAGGCACCCGCCGGTCACCTTTAAGCAACGAGTGCTCGTAATGGTGAAACTAGTCTCGCGTAAGCGTACACGTAATGTCGGTCCGGGCCGCTTCATCTCACAATGCCGCTAAACCAAAGTATGACATGCTGGTAAGCAGTATGACTTGTATCGCCCACAACTCACTTGTGTTCTACTCGTGCATATGACATCTATGCATAAAACCAGGCTCGGATGCCACTGTTAGGGAACGTAGTAATTTCAAAAAATTTCCTACACACACACAAGATCATGGGGATGCATAGCAACGAGAGGGGAGAGTGTTGTCCACGTACCCTCGTAGACCGAAAGCGGAAGCGTTAGAACAACGCGGTTGATGTAGTCGTACGTCTTCACGGCCCGACCGATCAAGCACCGAAACTACGACACCTCCGAGTTCTAGCACACGTTCAACTCGATGACGATCCCTGGACTTTGATCCAGCAGGGTGTCGGGGAAGAGTTCCGTCAGCACGACGGCGTGGTGACGATCTTGATGTTCTACCGTCGCAGGGCTTCGCCTAAGCACCGCTACAATATTATCGAGGACTACGGTGGAGGGGGGCACCGCACACGACTAAGAGATCAAGAGATCAATTGTTGTGTCTAGAGGTGCCTCCCTGCCCCCGTATATAAAGGAGCCAAGGGGGAGGGGGCAGCCGGCCAAGGAGGGAGCGCCAAGGGGGAGTCCTACTCCCACCGGGAGTAGGACTCCCTTCTTTCCTAGTTGGAGAAGGAGAAGGGGGGAAGGAGGAGGGAGAGGGGAAGGAAAGGGGGGGGGGGCTCTCCTTGTCCTATTCGGACTAGGGGGGAGGGTGCGCGGCCAGCCCTTGCCTCCTCTCTTCCTCTCCACTAGGGCCCATGTAGGCCCATTAATCCCCCTGGGGGGTTCCTGTAACCTCCCGGTACTCCGGTAAAATCCCGATTTCACCCGGAACAATTCCGATATCCAAATATAGGCTTCCAATATATCAATCTTCATGTCTCGATCATTTCGAGACTCCTCGTCATCTCCGTAATCTCATTCGGGACTCCGAACAAACTTCGGTACATCAAAACTCATAAACTCATAATATAACTGTCATCGAAACCTTAAGCGTGCGGACCCTAAGGGTTCGAGAACTATGTAGACATGACCTAGAACTATTTCCGGTCAATAACCAATAGAGGAACCTGGATGCTCATATTGGCTCCTACATATTCTATGAAGATCTTTATCGGTCAAACCGCATAACAACATAAGTTGTTCCCTTTGTCATCGGTATGTTACTTGCCCGAGATTCGATCGTCGGTATCCAATACCTAGTTCAATCTCGTTAGCGGCAAGTCTCTTTACTCGTTATGTAATGCATTACTCCGTAATTAACTCATTAGTTACATTGCTTGCAAGGCTTATAGTGATGTGCATTACCGAGAGGGCCCAGAGATACCTCTCCGACGATCGGAGTGACAAAACCTAATCTCGAAATACGCCAACTCAACATGTACCTTTGAAGACACCTGTAGAGCTCCTTTATAATCACCCAGTTACGTTGTGACGTTTGGTAGCACACAAGGTGTTCCTCCGATAAATGGGAGTTGCATAATCTCATAGTTATAGGAACTTGTATAAGTCATGAAGAAAGCAATAGCAACATACTAAACGATCAAGTGCTAAGCTAACGGAATGGGTCAAGTCAATCACATCATTCTCCTAATGATGTGATCCCGTTAATCAAATGACAACACATGTCTATGGTTAGGAAACATAACCATCTTTGATTAATGAGCTAGTCAAGTAGAGGCATACTAGTGACATTAAGTTTGTCTATGTATTCACACATGTATCATTTTTCTGGTAAATACAATTATAGCATGAAAAATAAACATTTATCATGATATGAGGAAATAAATAATAACTTTATTATTGCCTCTAGGGCATATTTCCTTTAAAAGAGTATGAGCACCGACCACTAGGATAGTGTGTGAACATGAATGTGAAGTCGGTGAGAAATATGTACTCCCCCAAGCTTAGGCTTTTGGCCTAAGTTGGTCTAATGCCAAGGGTAGCCTGGCTGATATCCGTAGTTGTAACTGGGGTCATACTGAGATGCAGCAGCAAATGCCTCCTGAGCTACGGCATGTTGGCGAGCCGCCTCCGCTCTCCCCTCGTGTTAAGCTGCTTCCTCCCTGGTAACAACATATCTTCCTTTTTCCTGGTAATCAAAAAGGAGAGGAGCAGGAAGAGTAACATGGACAGCGTTGCGTCTGTCATAGATTAGTCTATACTGGAGGAATTGTTCATTCCTCTTAAGAAAATGTTGTTGGATCATAGCGTCATAATCTAAATAAGCAGGAGGTAGCATTATATCCCCCTCTCGTGGGGCTATACCAAGATAATTTGCCACACGGGTCGCATAAATTCCTCCAAATAAATCTCTAGCCCTACCATTATTATGCAACCTACGTGCAACTATTGCCCCCAAGTTATAATCTTTATAACCTAACACAACACTCTTGAGGACACAAAGATCAGGGACACACATATGACATGCCTCATCTTTACCATTAATTAATCTACCAATGAAGAGAGCAAAATAATGTATAGCAGGAAAATGAATGCTCCCTATGGTAGCTTGTGCAATATCCCTAGATTCTCCCACCGTAATACTAGCTAGGAAATCTCTAAATTCAGATTTGTGGGGATCATTAATATTACCCCACTGCGGGAGTTTGCAAGCAGTTGTAAAATCCTCTAAGTCCATGGTATAAGATGTATCATAGATATCAAATAGGACACTAGGAGAATCTCGTGTATAGTTATATTTAAACCTTCGCACAAATGAATCAGTCAAATGATAGTACTGAGGACACTTATCTTGTAAGAAGTCCTCCAGATCAGCATTATGCACATACGCGTCAAACTCCTCCTTAAAGCCTGCTTCGACCATAAAATCGTCGGATGGCCACTCACAAGCTCGTATATCTGCGTCCCTCGGTAATTCAACGTCTTGCTCACGTATAGCAATCCTGGGTCCTTTCTTTACCGAGGAACCACCTTGGTACATTCTCCTAGACATAATTCTTTTTCTGAAAAATTTCTGAAATTTTAGTAACTTCAAAATAAAAGTGAATAAAACTAAACAAGATTGATAGCAACTACTCCTACAAGTGCCTAGAGCCTATATCATGCATTAGAATTGCTTGGGACCTCATAAATTTAACATGCAAGCTCAAGAACAATGTCACCTATGCAGCAAAAACTTGCAATGAATAAATCACTAGAACAAAAACTATTTGGACCAATGGAGGAGTCACATACCAAGCAACAATCTCCCAAAGCAGTTTTGTGAATGGAGCTTTGAGCAAGGAGATCGAAAATCGCAGCAAAATGAGCTAGAACTCGTGCTTGAGCTGGATGGGGATTTTTTTGGGAAGAAGATGGAGTGTGTGGGTGCTGGCATAAGTGGAGGGGGGCCACTAGGGGCCCACGAGACAGGGGGCGCGCCCAGGGGGTGGGCGTGCCCTCCACTCTCGTGGCCTGGTGCTTGCCCCTCCTGCAGTGATTTCAGTGCCTAAAATCCTCAAATATTCCATAAAAAATCATACTAAATTTGCAGGGCATTTGAGCACTTTTATTTTTAGGATATTTTTTATTGCACGGATAATTCATAAAACAGACAGATAATACTATTTTTGCTTTAATTATTCTAAATAACAAAAAATAAAAAGAGGGTACAGAAGGTTGTGCCTTATAGTTTCATCCATCTCATGATCATCAAAATGAATCCACTAACAAGGTTGATCAAGTCTTGTTAACAAACTCATTCCGAATAACACGGAACCGGAGAAATTTCGAATAACACTAAGTTACCTCAACGGGGATATGAACATCCCCAATAATAAGGATATCATATTTTTTCTTGACAGTAGTTAGAGGAAATTCAAAACCTACAATAATGATAGTTGGGACTTTTCCAATAGAATTGATGCTATGAACTTGAGATTGTTTCCTCGGAAAGTGTACCGTATGCTCATTACCATTAACATGAAAAGTGACATTGCCTTTGTTGCAATCAATAACAGCCCCCGCAGTATTCAAGAAGGGTCTACCAAGGATAATCGACATACTATCGTCCTCGGGAATATCCAGAATAATAAAGTCCGTTAAGATAGTGACATTTGCAACCACAACAGGCACATCCTCACAAATACGGACATGTATAGCAGTTGATTTATCAGCCATTTGCAAAGATATTTCAGCAGGTGTCAACTTATTCAATTCAAGTCTATGATATAAAGAGAGAGGCATAACACTAACACCGGCTCCAAGATCACATAAAGCAGTTGTCGTGGAATTAACACGTCAGATGTCCTAGCAAAAGGACTTAGTCGTGGAGCCATCGCAACGAGATTAGCTTAAAGGGGTTAAACCGGAACAAAGGACACGGGAAGTTTTATACTGGTTCGGCCCCTTACGGTGAAGGTAAAAGCCTACTCCAGTTGTTGTGGAATTGATTGATCTCGATGAGCAGGGAGCGAATCCGCTTTACCTATCTCTCGAGCTGTTGTTTCTTGTCCTTGAACCGCCGCCAGGTTGTCCCTTTATATACACAGGTTGACGCCCAGCCGGTTTACAGAACCCGAGGCCGGCTCATACAAGTGTCCGGCTCGGTCTCTTCCCTTCCCTAACTTACAATACAAGTTATGCAACTATGGTGGTTTACAACTATGGGCCCTAATCCGCCTTTGGGCTCTGGGCCTCCAAGCTTTAACAGTAGAACGCCATACTCCTTGTGTTCATGGGCTTCAATATAGATGAGCATAAACCGGTCCCTCCTGGGCGGTTTACACTCAGTAGTTATATCCCCAACATTAGGCCCCAAATTGATTTGAGCCTGTTCATGTCAATCTTCAATACTTAGAAAAATTCTGATCTGAAACATCTTCATGTTAAACTTAAACCGCCATGACATCATCTTCGGAAATCATCGTAAACAGCCATGATGTCATGTGCAAAAAAACTCATAAAGATTCCCTTTATTTACTGATCTTCGAAGATCGAGGCAACAACTGTGCCCCATTTACTGCTTCGGGCTCCTTGATTCCCGTGCTGCCTACTTATCCATTCGCCTTATAAATAGGCCCATGGGTCTTTCTCTTTTCCCCTTCCGCGCTTCTTCTTCTTCCTCTGGATGCTCAAGCCCGACAGCTCCGCCACCGCCGCCGACCTTCAAGTGATGCATCATCTCTGGCCGCTGCATCAACCTGAACGTACCAGAGATCCGCGGCTCTTCTCCGCCACTACTTTGAATCCGGTAAGCCTCCTTCTCTCAACCCTAGATCTGCATTAGGGTTTTGGTGCTCATCTGTGTTCATCAGTATTCGTTCGTGCTTATTGTTTCGCCTTTATTGTCTCATCGAATCTAGATCAACTTGACCTTTTTCTTCTGCGGCCGAAACTATAGTTTGCACCGCCTCACCATAGTATCCTTTAGACTACGAACAGACCCCATCTGGATTCTTTCTGTTCCGCTGTCGCCATTTTAGGGCTTTGATATTTTTTCCTTTTCCTGAACTATGCTAGATCCATAATAATAAACCTTAGCTTGTGAAACCTGTTTATGTAGCACTTAGCAATTTTCAGATCTGTTGTCCTTCATACCACCGTAGGCGGTTTAACCTGTAGAAAATGACAATCCGGCAGGTACCATTTGCCCTCACGTAAACCGCCATCTTTTCTTGAACATCCATATCCGGTTTAATGTACACACACTCTTAGTGGAAACACCAGCCTTTCGTCAACAGCGCGCCGCCGGTTCAAATCTTGACACACGCTTTGATTAAATTCTCCGGTTTGATACCAGTTTGTGCATATCAACCTTGAACCGTGAGCCGGCATTTGCACTTCCTTTACAGTTTGTCATCAAAAATGGCCAAGCAGTTCTCCTCTTGCAACTGGGTTCCCTCCCAGATCATGGAAGAACAACTCACTGGATATGTTGTAACTATCGCTTTAGCAAAGAAGGAAGTCATTCATTGGAGAGTCCCTGGTGCCGAAAACCCTCCTGAACCTCAAGATGGAGAAGTGGTTGTATTTATGCAGCATCGAGACCGAGGGTTTAGCCCTCCCAGATCAAAAATTTTCCATGATGTACTTGCCAACTTCCAACTCCATCCTCAAGACATTGGACCAAACTCTGTGTCCAACATCTGCAATTTCCAAGTGTTCTGTGAAGTTTATCTTCAAGAAGAACCGACTGTTGAACTCTTCAGAGACTTCTTCCACTTAAACCACCGAACTGAATTTTCTGACGGCCCCAATACTGAACTTGGCGGAGTATCAATTCAAAAAAGGAAAGAAGTTGATTTTCCTCATGCCAAACATCACAGCCACCGCAAGGATTGGAATCAAACATGGTTCTACTGCCGGAACACCGCTCCTGCTGATGAAAACCCTCTGCCGGGTTACCGTGCTTACCGACTTAGCAACGGACATCCACTGCCTCAGCGGCTTACTGCCAAAGAACGACAAACATATGCACCACAACTCGCTAAGCTCCGGGCTCTTCTAGCAAACGGCTTAACCAGCATTGACCTCGTCCGTTGCTGGGTTTCATGGGGTATCCTGCCCTTAAGCCGCCACACCAGGTTAATGCATGAGTATACCGGGGATGTCAAAGACCCTCAATGGCACACTGAAATATAGATGAATGATGATGAAGTCACTGAGTCTGTTAAAAGATGCTAGATGAACCGATTGTTGAGTGCAACAAGACTGGGTGGCGTCCCTTTTATGCCTCCAACAAACCGCCAGTGGTAAGAATTTATCCTTCTACTTTTTAATCCGTCTCCGCTTTAACGTTTTCCTGATAGCCTTTTGTTTATTCTTACAGGCCAAAGATCCTTTCTGGAAGAGGAAAACTCAAGACAAACTGGCAAAGACTCAAGACAAACCGGTGAGAGCTCCTCGTGGCAAGAGTAAGGCCACAAAGAGGCCAGCCAAGAAGAAAACCGACGAGTCCTCTGATCCGCCCGAAGATGTTGATGACTCGGAACAAGACGTAGAACTTGACTCCCTTGGTTCATTTTTCATACATCTTATTGACAATGACCATTACCAGGATGATGTGGAAGCTAGCTGTGCTGACCATGTAGATGTAATCTCCCTTTCCTCCAATTCCGATCTTGTGCCAGTAAGAAAACTCCGTCACGCAGTCCGTAAAGTGAAACGTTCTCATCCTTTCACTCATTTGGATCCACAGCATCCTGAAGCTCGTTGCACAACCCGGCATAGTGGCCAGCAAGTCACTTCCTCCGGTTTACCAGACACCCCAATCCGGAAGTGCCGTGCAGAGGTCTCTTGTAATTCTAACAAGTCTTATCCCTTGGCGGGTTACTTCCGATACCCTCTTAATCCGTCTGACTCAAATTATCAGGTAACTTCCAATTCATCCTCTGGCGATTCGTCAATCACACAAATGCCTCCCCTCAAGACTGTCCCTGGGTAAGCATAATAATTTTATCTTTGCCTTCTTGCACCGGTTTACCATATTAACCTCTGTTTGCCATTTTGCGGCGCCAAAGCCTGATTCAGCAAGAAAGCGAAAACAAATGCTCCCACTGATGAGATTGAACCAGAGAGGACCTCAGAAGGTGCTGGTGGAGATGCTGATATTGCTATGGATGATCCTGTGCCACAAGGTCTGGACAGTGATGTTGATCCGCCAAAAGTTAACCCGGCTAGTCCTCATGTCGATCCACCAAGCCCACATGCCAATCCTCCAAGTACAACTGCTGATCCGCCGAGCCCGACCAAGGCCTCAGATAAACCAGCAAGCCCAAATAAAACAACTGATGATGTTGTGATTACTGGGTTTGACCATTCTTCTCCTGGCAATCCTGTCATTTTGTCAAAGCACAGTGCCAAAGTGGAATCTGCTGCTGAAGAGAAAGGCAAATGGAAGACTGATCTGTCAAGCTATGCTCATCTCACCGCTCAAGAACTTCACTTTGGATACGTAAACCGCCTATATGCAAGCCATGACTATGAGGCCGGTTTAGTCAATCTGATGAAGGAGCACTATGAGGTAACTTCCATTGCGAACACTATAAATTTTCATTGTACTGTATATCAACTCCATTATAGCCCCCAAGGGTCGGTTTATTTCTTCAAGATGAACCGGGACTTTAGATAAAAGGGATAATTGATTTTATGCCCCTAGTTGGGTCACACTCGGCAGGTTTACCCCTAGTTTACGAAAACACTTGTTCTTGCCCAAACCACTTTGCTCCTCTTATGCTTTTGCCCTTTGACTGTTTGACCATCACTTTGAAAACTTCATAAAAAATTCATACTAACTCAAAAAAATTCAAATAAGATATCAAAATATTCAGAAAAGCATCACCTAGATGTGCATGTCATTTGCATTCATGAAAAAAGTGTTGGCCAGTCCGCATCTTAGTTTTAGCTCATATGATCTTAGCATGAATATTAAAATCTAAAAAAATTCTAAAAATTCTAAAAAAAATTGGTGGCAAACTTTGACCAATGTTTTGAGTGCTTGCCAAGTTTCATAAGGGAATGACATTCGTGGAAGTCGTGGCAAAAGACAAAAATAAATGCTCCAAAATTTCATTTTTACCACGACTTCCATGAATGTCATTCCCTTATGAAACTTGGCAAGCACTCAAAACATTGGTCATAGTTTGCGACCAAATTTTTTTAGAATTTTTTTAGATTTTAATATTCATGCTAAGATCATATGAGCTAAAACTGAGATGGGGACTAGCCAACACTTTTGTCATAAATGCAAATGACATGCACATATAGGTAATGCTTTTCTGAACATTTTGATACCTTATTTGATTTTTTTTGAGTTAGTATGAAGCTTTTATGAAGTTTTCAAAGTGATGGTCAAACGGGCAAAGGGCAAAAGCATAAGAGGAGCAAAGTGGTTTGGGCAAGAACAAGTGTTTTCGGAAACTAGGGGTAAACCTGCCGAGTGGGACACAACTAAGGGCACCAAATTAATTGTCCCTAGATAAAAAGACTTCAACTGTGTAGCCCCCAAGGGCCGGTTTACCTCTTCAAGATGAACCGAGACTTTCCGTTGCAAAAACTTGTCCTTGTTGAATTCCTTCACCTCTGAAGTTTCTGATCAAGTACACATTAGCCGCCAAGTGCCAAGATTAATACTTGTATTGAGGCTTGGGACTTCAAATAACAGTCAAAAAAGAAGCAATCCGCATTAGCCCCCAAGTGCCAAGTGTATAACTTGTTATGTGCTTGGGACTTTGAGAAAATCTTATCTTCATCATCTGTCTTTTGCAGGCTGACTTGAGCAACAACAATTCCCACATTGTGGATCTTCAAGAAAACATCAAGTCCCAGCAAGCAGAAACCTCCAAGGCCAAAGATGAAATGAAGGGCGCTTTAACTGCCATGGAGCAATTAAAAGATGGTTTTAAAAGCGAGCGGGTGGATTGGGAAACCGAGAAGGCTGCTCTATTAACGCGGGCTGAAGATGCTGAAGCAGCTCTTAAACTGGTGGCAGAAGAGCTAACTGGGCTAAAGCATCAAGTCAATGCTACAACTTCAGCAATATTTGGTAAGTACTCTTTGTAAGAACCCTATCTTAAACATCTTTGAAGTTGCCGATTTAACAACAAATTCTTAAACCGGTTCAGGTAGTCGTGTTTCTCATCTGGGCTCGTATACGCGGTTTCTTATCTGAGTCATCTGTGCGGCCTCCTTCAACAAACCAGCACCAACCTTTATCAAAGATACGTTGGCCAAATTATCTATGACCCCTGCCCAGATGGAAGAGGTAAAGCGATTTGCTGCAAGGGCTGGCGCTTTAACAGCACTGACTCGGGCCAAAGCTTGGATTGCTGATCTTGATATGGCAGATATCGCAAAGGGCTATCCTGGCCAACAAGAAGACGGATCAGACTTTGATAATGAAGCCCTCAAAGCCCTGACAAAAGAGATGCGCCCGCTGGCGAGCCAATTGGCCGAAGAGGTTGACTTATCTGTCTACCGGTCCAGCGATGACGCAGAAAACAAACGGGTTGACGCAGCTGTGAAAGAAGAACAAAATCTTATCCCTCCAATCCGTAAGCACACCTATGCCCCTGACGTTGAACCGTCCAATCTTATAAGCAACGAAGTTGTCTTCCAAGCCTTAACCAGGATTGATTGGACCACCCTTGACTTCCAGCCACTGGGTGAGGAGGAGGTTGAACCGACGCGAGATGATCCTTCAACTTCACGTCAGCCTGGTGACGAATCAGAATCCGGCAGCCGGTTTGATTTTCGCATGTAGCATTGTGGGCAACAAACAATTATTCTTTTGGGCATCAAAACGCCTTGTAATAGGCTAGTTGAAATACGTTGGTCTTCTGCCATCGTGCACTGCTACCGGATATTGTAATCCGGCATGATTGTTGCTATGCTTTCTTTATTTGCCTTAGTATTTATTATAAAATCCTGCCTTCTGTATTTGAAAATCTTAAACATGTCCTGGCGGTTTACCACCGGACGGGTTATGATACCCAATACAGAACCAGAATTCTCATAACCAAGGTTATAAAGTAATGAAATATGAAATATATCATACCTGTGATATTAAATCACCTTTGTTGGTTTACCAACTTGTGTAGTAAGGGTGATAACCTGTAACATCCCAAATTTTCAATTTGGAATGTTATACATAGGTCATCCATGCATATCATATTTTATTGCATCTTCATTCCGCAATCCTCGAAATCCTAAGCAGCTCAAGGACCCTCGGAGAGAGAGTTGGGGATTTTCCGGTTTTCATATTTGATTTTTATCAAATAGCGAAAACGAGGATTTTTGATTTTAATTATTTTTCTCTCCGAAAAATATTTGATAATAAAATAAATGAGGGGAGATAATATGACTTCTCCAAAAAATTGAAATATTGGAGGAAAAATGTTAAAATCATTTGTTGGATTTTATTTGATTTTATTCGGATTTTATTTGCATTAGAAAAATTGCACATTTTAAAAAATTGCATTTTTAGGGCCAAGAAAATGTTCATATCGTTCTAAATATTTCATTTAGACGGTGAAAACTTGTTTTGGAATTTTTAGATTTTTATTTTATTTTATAGGATTTTTTTTCCGTCGGCGGAACTATTTAAAAAAAAGAGATTTCCCCGCGCCCGACTGGGCCTAAGGCCCAGCCGAGCAGGCCGGCCCAGCCGCCGCCGCCGCCTCGGACCGGAGTCCGAGCCGGACTCCGCTTCGCCGCCGCCTTGCCCCCTCCTCCAAGCCGCCCCCTCTTATAATACCCCGCCACCCCGCCGCCACACCACCACCACCACCCGCCGCCGCCGCCCGAGCCCGCAGCCGCCGCCCGCGCCTTCCGCCGCCGGCAGGAGCCGCTGCTGCCGCCTCCCGTCGCCACCGCGTCGTTGTGCCGGAACCCGCTGGAGCCGAGCCGAGGTAGCCACCCCGCCGCCCCGGTTTCCTAAAGAAAACTGTTCGGTTTTTTTAGAAAACCCTAGTTTTCATTCTTTTAATAGATCGGTTTTTCTCCGGTTTATTTATTTAGCAAGCGTTCGCTCGTTCGTTTGTTTTAACGAACACGTTCTTCGTTTTGATCCAGATAACGAACGTTTGTTCGTTAGTCTATTCGTTAGTTTTTCTTTTCTCGGATTTATTCCGCGATTTTTCGGATCGCGATTTCTGATCGGATCTTAGTTTCTGTTTATATTTTCGCTCGTTAGTCGGAATCAAGCGATTCAAGCGCCTAGATCTTCGTCTCGAGACCCTCTTTCTGTCTAAACAACTTAAACAAGATTTTGATACTGTAAAAATTTGACCCTAGTTCAGATTAGTAAACGGATCTTGTTTCTTTCGCCATTTGAGTTTCGTTGCTCCGTTTGGTTTGATTCTTTTGCGAACCGGAGTTCTTAAGTTGAACTTTCTGGTCAACCTCTTGTAGTTGAAGTTTTGCTTGTGCATCTTTGCTTGTTGCTTATGTATGTTATTGTTTGCTTGCGATAGAATTACCGGAGTGCGAAGCGTGTTACTAAGAGTCTCTAGGATTCGCGGATCGTCAGTAAGGCAAGTAACACATTGATCATACTCTTTTCATACCCAATTTTTATGCATTAGTTACAATCCTCAAACATTGCATGGTTAGGATGTCATTAACTTGTGGGTTGGGAAGAAGTAGTTGAGGTAGAACCTATTGCCCTGTTACTATCAAACCCTTGGGAGTTACTTCTACGTGTTGCTTATATTGCTATGCTATGCTCGTAGACGTGGTTGGGTTTGAGTGAATCCATTACTGATGTGAGATTGTTAATTAATGGTTTAGTTTAAGGTGGTAACTTTTATACACATCTGGGTGGATTGAGGCACCTGGGGAACCCAGTGTTGTCTGTTTTACTTTTGGAAATCCCGGGGTACCCGTGTGATCTTCCTATGGACCGCCACCCAGGCTCAAAGGGAACTGAGATTATTCATGCTAGAAACTTCCGTGTGCAGCCACAAGCTACAATGGGCTCTAGCATAGTTGAGTAAGTTATGTGAAGCTCTTGAAGAGGTAGATCAACAGGTAGTGGGTTTTGTAGGTTTGGTATGGTCTACCCGGAGTAGAGAGTTAATGTTTCTGAAAGACTATGTCTCGGTCATCCATTTCTCAAACACCATGTAGTGCGAGAAAGCAACGGAGGCGATCGAGTCTTGTGGGGAAAAGTGCGCAAACCTCTGCAGAGTGTACAATCTAATCATGGTTAGCCGTGTCCCCGGTTATGGACAATTTTGACTATCTAGTACTTGAGTTATCACATGTATCTCGTCACTCTTAATTAATATTGTTGGGTTGTTAACTACTTTAATTGGGATTGAGTTGGGGTTATACCTTCTCAATGTTTCAACCACCATGATAGTTAAATTAAAATCTATTCCTTTGTTGTAGGGAAAAATTGGCTTTTCGCAAAACTATAACCATAGAGCTTTCCACCAGCCAAATATGCATGTAGTGATAGCATTATTCTGTTATGCTCTATTGTGTTATATTGCCAGCATATTCCATGCGCTAACCCGTTTTTGGGCTGCAACATATTATGTTGCAGACTTTTCAGACGAGGAGTAAGGTTCGTTAGGTCGTTGCCGTGCAGCTCAGCTATGCCGTTAGAGTTGATGGACTCACTTTATCTTCCAAGCCTTCCGCTGTTATCGCATTAGATTGCCTTAAGCCATATTATTGTAATAAGTTCTCTTTTGAGACATTCGATGTAATAAGTGTGTGATTGCTACTCTGTTATAAATCCTTCGAGTACTGTGTGTGTCAGCATTACTGATCTAGGGATGACACTGGAACACAGAGACTTGACCATCTGAGGTCGGGTCGCTACAAGATGGTATCAGAGCACACGCTGTGTGTAGGACACGACCACTAATATAAACCATAGGTCACTCTTCTCTACTCATTTCTAACTCCTATCTATTTTTCCACTCTTTAGGATGACGGAGATGAAGAACAAGTTTGCACAACCGGATGAAGACACACCATTTGGACGCCACTTGAAGGAAGTCACTAGGTATTTGAACATTGGAATACCAAGCTTCACCGGGACGTACAATGCCACCTTACAAGAAGAGGAGCGCTGGACGATTCAAGTACAAGTTCTAGGAAGGACGTTCTCGCCAACTTCTAAACCTATAGAATTTTCTTTCGAAGCACCCACCTGGAGTCTAGGCAAGAGCATGGCAGCCCACATTACCATGGGACGCATTGGAGAAGTCTACAACAGGGAGCTTAAGGACACCATCTATCAAATATGTGGGCGCCGAGACGAGCAATGGGAAGTAATCAGCACCAAGAAGGATAGATCCATTGCAGCTTTCATTCAGGAGCTAAACCAGCACATTCGACATTAGGAGAACCAGATGTGCGCAGACATGATGTAGTTGAAGAAGGCGAAGACTAGGGTCATACAGCTGGAGGAAGAACTCAACTTTACACGTGATGGATATGAGGAGGAAATCAAGACTTTACTAGAGAAGAACGACGACCTAGTTAAGAAGATCGGAGTATTCATGGTTGGACCAGCACCAGAAGAAGAAGACGATGACCCCACTTGCCTGGACAACTACATCATCATCGATGACACCGATTCCGATCCAAGTGATGATGACTATGAAGACGAAGCTGGAGCAGACATCATGGAGTCTTCCACCGATCAAAATTTCTAGATGGCCACCAAACATTAGTAGTATTTCGCCCATGTATCTAATAGTAGTGAGCACTTTTGCGATAGTCCTAGATTGTTTGTATGCCCTTGCTTGATTGATTGAGTGAAATGTTTGTGTTTGCCTCATGTGCATATGGGTAGTGTTTTCTCATTAGACCTTTTTCTATTCTAATCTCTTTCATCTAAACCCATCAGGTGCCTCCGAGACGTGACACCAGTTTTGTTTTTCCACCGGAGCTCACCCAGTTGATCCAGTAGCAAAATGCTTTGATGCAATTCCTAGTTTAGAACCAGGGCAACAACAACAACAATAACCCACCGCCAGTGGACAATTTAGCCCATTTCCTGAGGTTACAGGCGCCGGTGTTTTCCAGTAGCGCCGAGCCAATAGTTGCTGATGATTGGCTACACCGTATTGGAAGGGAGTTAACCACCGTAGGATGCACAGATGCTGAGAAGGTGCACTTTGCCGCACATCAATTGGATGGACCAGCAGCCGCATGGTGGGAGAATTACACGACTACTTTTCCTATAGCCAACGTCACGTGGGACCAGTTTCAGCAAGCTTTTCGCACAACCCATGTCTCAACTGGAGCCATGCAGATGAAGATGCACGAGTTTCGCAACTTACGCCAGGGGAACCGTACTGTAGCTTAGTACATGGATGATTTTAGCAAGTTATCACACTATGCCCCTGATGATGTGGCCACAGATGCCGCGAAGCAGGAGAAGTTTATGGAAGGGCTGAATGATGAGATGAGCATGCAGTTGATGGTGGCAACTTTCAACAACTACTAGGAGTTGGTAGACAAGTCCCTTATGATTGAAGGGAAGCAACAGCAGATTGAGAGCCGTAAGAGGAAGTATGGACAAGGGAAGTATAATTCAGGAGCTCAACAGAAGCCCCGCTTAACCCCGAACTCGGGAGGACTTGTTCATAATCATGGAGGTCACAACCACACTGGAGGAGGATCGCATAACCACAATGGTACTAAGAACGGAAATGGGAACGGAGTTAATAACAATTAGAACCGCTCCAACCCAGCTACACCAGCCAAAAGGGACCTAAGTCAAGTTCCTTGCTTTAAGTGCGGGAAGACATGGCACTATGCCAATGATTGCCCTGAAGGAAGGAATGGAAACAGAAATGGGAGCGCTGGGAAGAAGCCCAATCCATTCAACAAAGGACAAGTGAACCACGTTAACATGGAGGAAGTTGAAGAGCAGCCGGACGCGGTGATAGGTAAGTTTTTGGTTAAGTCATTTACCGCTCTTGTTCTTTTCGATACTGGTGCATCGCATTCATACATATCAAGGGGATTTGTGGATAAGTTTAAGCTACCAACCCAAACCCTTAGGACCCCACTTTTAGTGAGCTCGCCTGGAGCAGAGTACATGGCTAGCCGATGGTGCAACCAGATACCCCTAACCATTGGCACACATGTTTTTTTGTCTGACCTAATTATCTTGGAGTCGCAAGGATTGGATGTGATATTAGGTATGGACTGGATGTCAAAGTATGGAGGAAGCATTGACTGTGCTAGCAAATCAATTTATCTTACCACCCTGGAGGGAAAAAGGATTAAGTATGTATCTAGGCATGTGCCTAGGAGGAGCCAAGTGAATGCCCTCACGTGAGTTGTTCAGGAGGAAGTACCGGTAGTAAAGGATTCTCCGGATGTTTTCCCAGAGGAGTTACCAGGCATGCCACCGGATCGAGACATCGAGTTTTTGATAGAGCTATTTGCCAGGTACAGGGCCAATATCCAAGAGACCCTATCGGATTCCCGCAAATGATCTAGAGGAAATTAAGAAACAGATCAAGGAGTTGTTGGAGAAAGGTTACATTCAAAGGAGTTCATCACCTTGGGGAGCTCCAGTACTGTTGGTCGAGAAGAAGGATAAATCCCTAAGGATGGTTGTTGATTACCGAGCTTTGAATGAAGTAACGATAAAGAACAAGTATCCACTACCGATGATCAATGATCTGTTTGATCAGCTGCAAGGAGCTAAGGTGTTTTCGAAGATCGATTTACGTTCAGGATACCATCAGTTGAAGATCCGCGAGAAGGATATACCGAAGGCAGCATTTACCACGCGATATGGATTATACGAGTATACGGTCATGTCGTTTGGACTGACTAACTCCCCTGCTTATTTCATGAGTATGATGAACAAGGTGTTCATGGAGTATTTGGACAAGTTTGTTGTGGTGTTTATTGATGACATTATGGTATACTCGAAGAACGAAGAGGAGCACAAGGAGCACTTGCGTTTAGTTCTCGAGAAACTCAGGGAACACCAGTTATATGCCAAATTCAGCAAGTGCGAGTTTTGGTTGAAGGAAGTTGGATTTCTTGGGCATGTTATATCAGGAGAAGGTATAGCAGTGGACCCCAGCAAGGTTCAGTCGGTCACTGAATGGTTGGCACCCACTTCAGTTGGCGAGATCCGCAGTTTCCTTGGACTCGCAGGATATTATCGGAGATTAATTGAGAATTTTTCCAAGATTGCAAAGCCAATGACTGAATTACTGAAGAAAGATACTAAGTTTAAATGGACAGAAGATTGCGAGGCAAGTTTCCAGGAGTTGAAGAAACGTTTGACTACACCCCCAGTGCTAACATTGCAAGATATACATAAGGAGTTTCAAGTGTATTGTGATGCCTCACGCTTGGGACTTGGATGCGTGCTTATGTAGGACCGAAAGGTTATTTCGTATGCCTCATGACAACTGAAGCCCCATGAGTTGAATTATGCCACGCGTGATTTGGAGCTAGCAGCCGTAGTGCATGCATTGAAGACCTGGAGACATTATCTTATTGGGAACCGTTGTGATGTGTACACGGATCATAAGAGTTTGAAGTACATTTTCACACAGAAGGAGTTGAACCTTAGACAGAGGAGATGTTTGGAGCTTATAAAGGATTACGATATGAAGCTACACTATCATCCCGGAAAGGCCAATGTCGTAGCAGACGCTTTGAGCCGGAAGAGTTATGCCAATATCCTTGAAAGTAAAGGATTGCCGAAGGAGTTAGCTGAGGATATCATGGAACTTCATTTGGAGATTGTTCCAAGAGGTTTCATTGCAACAATGGAAGTTCAGTCAACATTGTTGGATAAGATTCGAGAAGCTCACAAGGAGGACAAAGAGATTGCCGAGATAAAGGAGAAGATGAGCAAAGGAAAGGCCAAAGGTTTTCATGAGGATGAACACGATACCTTATGGTTTGAGGACCGAGTTTATGTGCCTAATAACCCAAAGATCAGGAAGTTAATACTTCAGGAGGCTCATGACTCACCATACTCGATACACCCCAGAAACACCAAGATGTATTTGGATTTGAAAGAACGTTTCTGGTGGACCGGTATGAAGAAGGATATTGCCGAGTATGTAGCCGTATGTGATGTATGTCAGAGAGTGAAGGTAGAGCATCAGAAGCCAGCAGGACTGTTACAGCCTATGCCGATACCCGAATGGAAGTGGGATAAACTTGGCATGGACTTTATCACTGGACTACCTAGGACCAAAGCAGGATATGATTCAATATGGGTAGTAGTGGATCGCTTGACCAAAGTGGCTCACTTCGTCCCAGTGAAAACAACTTATACAAGTGCAAAGTTGGCCAAGATATATATGTCCAGGATCGTATGTTTGCATGGAGTTCCGAGGACCATCGTATCAGATAGAGGAACACAGTTTACTTCAAAGTTTTGGCAGTTACACCAGACCTTGGGTATGAGATTGGAGTTTAGTACAGCATTTCACTCGCAGACAGATGGGCAGACAGAGAGAGTCAACCAGATTCTGGAGGACATGTTGAGAGCCTGTGCGCTAGATTATGGATCTAGTTGGGATGACAATTTGCCTTATGCAGAGTTCTCATACAACAATAGCTACCAGGCCAGTTTGAAGATGGCACCGTTCGAAGCTCTGTATGGACCCAGATGCAGAACACCACTTATGTGGGATGAGGTAGGAGACCGACAGCTGTTTGGACCAGACTTGATCAAGGAGTCTGAAGAGAAAGTTAAGCTGATTCGAGATAGATTGAAGATTGCTCAGTCCAGGCAGAAGAGTTATGCAGACACAAAACGCAAGGAGGTAACCTATGAAATTGGAGATAGAGCATATCTACGAGTATCATCCTTGCGAGGAGTGAAACATTTTGGATTTAAGGGAAAATTAGCCCCGAGATTTGTAGGACCGTACCATGTTTTGGAACGGATGGGAGAAGTTGCCTACAAGCTGGAGTTACCGGAAGGATTGTCAGGAGTTCACGATGTGTTCCACGTCTCACATCTGAAGAAGTGTCATGCTGAGATGGCCGATATACCGTTAAGAGATACAGTGCCCTTGGAGGCGATTCAGCTGGACAGTAATTTGACTTATGAGGAGAAGCCAGTAAAGATTCTTGACTTTGCCAGCCGAGTCACCCGCAACAAGGTTATTAAGTTTTACAAAGTTCAGTGGAGCCACCATACCGAGGAGGAAGCCACCTGGGAACGAGAGGATGATCTTCGCAAGGACCACCCGCACCTATTTTCTAGCCAACCCGAATCTCGAGGACGAGATTCATCTTAAGGGGGGTAGGTTTGTAACATCCCAAAATTTCAATTTGGAATGTTAGACATAGGTCATCCATGCATATCATATTTTATTGCATCTTCGTTCCGCAATTCTCGAAATCCTAAGCAGCTCGAGGACCCTCGGAGAGAGAGTTGGGGATTTTCTGGTTTTCATATTTGATTTTTATCAAATAGCGAAAACAACGATTTTTGATTTTAATTATTTTTCTCTCTGAAAAATATTTCATAATAAAATAAATGAGGGGAGATAATATAACTTCTCCAAAACAATTGAAATATTGGAGGAAAAATGTTAAAATCATTTGTTGGATTTTATTTCATTTTATTCGGATTTTATTTGCGTTAGGAAAATTGCACGTTTTCAAAAATTGCATTTTTAGGGCCAAGAAAATGTTCATCTTGTTCTAAATATTTCATTTAGACGGTGAAAATTTGTTTTGACATTTTTAGATTTTTATTTTATTTTATAGGATTTTTTTCCGTCGGCGGAACTATTAAAAAAAGAGATTTCCCCGCGCCCGACTGGGCCTAAGGCCCAGCCACCGCCGCCTCCCGCGCGCGAGCGCTGCCACCGCCGCCGACTCGGACCGGAGTCCGAGCCGGACTCCGCCTCGCCGCCGCCTTGCCCCCTCCTCCAAGCCGCCCCCTCTCTTAAATACCCCGCCGCCACACCACCACCACCACCCGCCGCCGCTGCCCGAGCCCGCAGCCGCCGCCCGCGCCTTCCGCCGTCGCCGCCTCCCATCGCCGCCGCCGCCACCCCGCCACCCGACGCCACCCTGCCGTTGCACCGGAACCCGCCGGAGCCCCGCCAGAGCCGAGCCGAGGTAGCCGCCCCGCTGCCCCGGTTTTCTAAACAAAACCGTTCGGTTTTTCAGAAAACCCTAGTTTTCATTTTTTTAATAGATTAGTTTTTCTCTGGTTTATTTATTTAGCGAGCGTTCGCTCGTTCGTTCGTTTTAACGAACACGTTCTTCATTTAGATACAGGTAACGAATGCTCGTTCTTTAGTCTATTCGTCAGTTTTTCTTTTCTCGGATTTATTCCGCGATTTTTCGGATCGCGATTTTTGATCTGATCTTAGTCTCTGTTTATATTTTCGCTCGTTAGTCGGAATCAGGCGATTCAAGCGCCTAGATCTTCGTCTCGAGACCCTCTTTCTGTCTAAACAACTTAAACAAGATTTTGATACTGTAAAAATTTGACCCTAGTTCAGATTAGTAAATGGATCTTGTTTCTTTCGCCATTTGAGTTTCGTTGCTCCGTTTGGTTTGATTCTTTTGCGAACCGGAGTTCTTAAGTTGAACTTTCTGGTCAACCTCTTGTAGTTGAAGTTTTGCTTGTGCATCTTTGCTTGTTGCTTATGTATTTTATTGTTTGCTTGCGATAGAATTACCGGAGTGCGAAGCGTGTTACTAAGAGTCTCTAGGATTCGCGGATCGTCAGCAAGGCAAGTAACACATTGATCATACTCTTTTCATACCCAATTTTTATGCATTAGTTCCAATCCTCAAACATTGCATGGTTAGGATGTCATTAACTTGTGGGTTGGGAAGAAGTAGTTGAGGTAGAACCTATTGCCCTGTTACTATCAAACCCTTGGGAGTTACTTCTATGTGTTGCTTATATTGCTATGCTATGCTCGTAGACGTGGTTGGGTTTTAGTGAATCCATTACTGATGTGAGATTGTTAATTAATGGTTTAATTTAAGGTGGTAACTTTTATACACATCTGGGTGGATTGAGGCACCTGGGGAACCCAGTGTTGTCTGTTTTACTTTTGGAAATCCCGGGGTACCCGTGTGATCTTCCTATGGACCGCCACCCAGGATCAAAGGGAACTGAGATTATTCATGCTAGAAACTTCCGTGTGCAGCCACAAGCTACAATGGGCTCTAGCATAGTTGAGTAAGTTACGTGAAGCTCTTGAAGAGGTAGATCAGCAGGTAGTGGGTTTTGTAGGTTTGGTATGGTCTACCCGGAGTAGAGAGTTAATGTTTCTGAAAGACTATGTCTCGGTCATCCATTTCTCAAACACCATGTAGTGCGAGAAAGCAACGGAGGCGATCGAGTCTTGTGGGGAAAAGTGTGCAAACCTCTGCAGAGTGTACAATCTAATCATGGTTAGCCGTGTCCCCGGTTATGGACAATTTTGAGTATCTAGTACTTGAGTTATCACATGTATCTCGTCACTCTTAATTAATATTGTTGGGTTGTTAACTACTTTAATTGGGATTGAGTTGGGGTTATACCTTCTCAATGTTTCAACCACCATGATAGTTAAATTAAAATCTATTCCTTTGTTGTAGGGAAAAATTGGCTTTTCGCAAAACTATAACCATAGAGCTTTCCACCAGCCAAATATGCATGTAGTGATAGCATTATTCTGTTCTGCTCTATTGTGTTATATTGCCAGCATATTCCATGTGCAGACCCGTTTTCGGGCTGCAACGTATTATGTTGCAGACTTTTCAGATGAGGAGTAAGGTGCATTAGGTCGTTGCCGTGCAGCTCAGCTATGCCGTTGGAGTTGATGGACTCACTTTATCTTCCAAGCCTTCCGCTGTTATCACATTAGATGGCCTTAAGCCATATTATTGTAATAAGTTCTCTTTTGAGACATTCGATGTAATAAGTGTGTGATTGCTACTCTGTTATAAATCCTTCGAGTACTGTGTGTGTCAGCATTATTGATCCAGGGATGACACTGGAACACAGAGACTTGACCATCTGAGGTCGGGTTGCTACATAACCCAAATTTGAGTGTTTGAAAACTCCCACCATGCTGTGCTGGTGCATAATAAGCCATGTCGGGTTATGATAAACACTAGATGACTATCCTGGCGACTTATAGTCAATGCCAGACTGGATTAAGAGATGCTAGTTCATAATTGATTATGTGCTAACAGCTGATAACTGTAAGCCACGCCGGGTTAAGAAACACCGGGTTGGTGTAATGACATATAGTCAGGCCGGGTCAGTAGACGCTGATTTAACTTAGAACCTTATCAAAAGAGATAAAACTTTGCAAAAACAAAATCAAATAAAAAACTTGTAGTCGAGGCTTTTCAAGGGCTGCCAGGCCCAAATTCGAGGCTTTTCATGGGCTGCCAGGCCGCTGAGTTAAACCATTTGACAAAGCCTTTAAGATGGGCCTCCAACAAACCAATCGTCGGTTTAACTTTGAAAAGTTCAGGGTATGTATAAGATTGACTTGTCAAATGTTCGGCGGGTCATGCCAGGATTACCTAGATAGGAGTGGCTTACTTGATGAAGGCAGGTTAACCTGGGGTTTTAGGTGAATACACCAGGCTTCCAAGTCGTGGCTTGATAGCCAATTACAAGGGTCCTTTCAAACTCTTTGTTGCTTTGCACAAAGAGCCCCCAAGTAACTTTGTGAGCTATGCTCAATGGGTGCCTATGTTTGAGTTGTGCTTTTAGCAACAATACTCTCTTTGGCCCCTGATAACCCACAAGTGTAGGGGATCGCAACAGCTTTCGAGGGTAAAGTATTCAACCCAAATTTATTGATTCGACACAAGGGGAGCCAAAGAATATTCTTGACTATTAGCAGTTGAGTTGTCAATTCAACCACACCTGGATAATTTAGTATCTGCAGCAAAGTATTTAGTAGCAAAAGTGGTATGATAATAAAGGTAACAGTAGCAAAAGTAAAGATAATTGTTTTTGGGTTTCTGTAGTCATTGTAACAGTAGCAACAGAAAAGTAAATAAGTGAAGAACAATATGTGAAAAGCTCGTAGGCAATGGATAAGTGATGGATAATTATGCCGGATGCGATTCCTCGTGTAATAGATATAACATAGGGTGACATAGAACTAGCTCCAGTTCATCAATGTAATGTAGGCATGTATTCCATAAATAGTCATACGTGCTTATGGAAAAGAACTTGCATGACATCTTTTGTCCTACCCTCCTGTGGCAGCGGGGTCCTAGCGGAAACTAAGGGATATTAAAGCCTCCTTTTAATAGAGAACCACAACAAAGCATTAGCACATAGTGAATACATGAACTCCTCAAACTACGGTCATCACCGAGAAGTATCCCGATTATTATCACTTCGGGGTTGTCGGATCGTAACACATAATAGGTGATTATAGACTTGCAAGATAGGATCAAGAACACACATATATTCATGAAAACATAATAGGTTCAGATCTGAAATCATGGCACTCGGGCCCTAGTGACAAGCATTATGCATAGCAAGGTCATAGCAACATCAATCTCAGAACATAGTGGATACTAGGGATCAAACCCTAACAAAACTAACTTGTTACATGGTAAATCTCATCCAACCCATCACCGTCCAGAAAGCTACGATGGAATTACTCACGCACGACGGTGAGCATCATGAAATTGGTGATGGAGGATGGTTGATGATGATGATGGTGACGAATCCCCCTCTCGGGAGCCCCGAACGGACTCCAGATCAGCCCTCCCGAGAGAGATTAGGGCTTGGCGGCGGCTCCGTGTCGTAAAACGCGATGAAACTTTCTCTCTGATTTTTTTCTCCCCGAACGTGAATATATGGAGTTCGAGTTGAGGTCGGTGGAGGTCCAGGGTCTCGTGGACAGGCCCTAGGCCCCCTGGTGTATTTCTTTCGCCCAGAAATTCTTATTAATTCCAAAAAGTGCCTCCGTGGATTTTCAGGACATTCCGAGAACTTTTCTTTTCTACACATAAAACAACATCATGGTAGTTCTGCTGAAAGCAGCGTCAGTCCGGGTTAGTTTCATTCAAATCATGCAAGTTAGAGTCCAAAACAAGGGCAAAAGTGTTTGGAAAATTAGATACATTGGAGACATATCAGCCGCTTGGGTGTGAAGCTCCCAAGCTTTATTGTGGCATGATAGCCGATTTACTGGACAAATAGGACGTTGCTTTATAAGCAGAAGCCCCCTTGTAACCATGAAATATTGGAAGAATGGCAGAGGCCCTACTTGTTGCAAGGATGCCAGTTTATTATATTGATCATAATATATACATTGTCAAAATATGTACATAATGAGAGCCTATGGCTCAGGTGTAGTAAGGCCGTAGATGAGCGATATTCCACGGCCGACGGGTCTCCTCGTCCGATTTGCTTGAGTCTTTGTGCTCTCGAACATCGATGAGGTAGTATGATCCGTTGTGCAGATTCTTGCTGACCACAAAGGGCCCTTCCCAAGGTGGGGATAACTTGTGCATATCGGTCTGATCCTAGATGAGCCGAAGCACTAAGTCGCCTTCTTGAAAGGTTCTTGTTTTAACCCAGCGGCTGTGATAACGCCGCAGGTCTTGCTGATAAACCGCCGAACGAGCCAACGCCGTGTCCCGTTTTTCATCCAACAGGTCCAGTGCTTCCTGAATTGCTTGCTCGTTGTTTGCTTTAACATAGTTGGCAACTCGGGGCGAGTCATGACGAATATCACTTGGGAGTACCGCCTCTGCCCCGTAAACCATGAAGAAAGGTGTATAACCTGTAGATCGATTGAGGGTGGTGTTTATGCTCCATAACACAGATGGTAATTCTTCCACCCAACAACCCGGCGTCCTCTTCAAAGGAACCATAAGCCAAGGCTTGATACCCTTCAAAATTTCTTGATTAGCCCTCTCAGCTTGACCATTAGATTGGGGGTGAGCCACGGACGACACATCAAGCCAGATGTGTTCTCGTTGACAAAAGTCCTCCATCTCACCTTTGGAGAGGTTCGTGCCATTATCTGTGATAATGCTGTGTGGAAAACCAAAACGAAAGATCACCTTTTTGATGAATTAAACCGCCGTGGCTACGTCACACTTGCTTACTGGCTCCGCTTCAACCCATTTAGTAAACTTGTCAACCGCCACCAACAGGTGGGTCTTCTTATCTTTGGATCACTTGAAAGGCCCTACCATGTCAAGTCCCCAAGTAGCAAACGGCCAAGTGATTGGAATCATTCATAGCTCCTGAGCCGGAACATGAGCTCATCGTGAGAATTTCTGACAGTCATCGCACTGCCTCACCAAGTCCTCAGCATCAGCATGAGCCATCAGCCAATAGAAGCCATGCCGAAAAGCTTTAGCAACTAAGGATTTTGAACCGGCGTGATGACCACAGTCTCCTTTGTGGATCTATCGTAGAATCTCACGGCCTTCTTCAGGAGAAACACAGTGCTGGAACACACCAGAGACACTACAACGGTGTAACTCTCCATTGTGAATAACCATGGACTTGGATCGCCGGACTATCTGTCTGGCCAAAACTGCATCTTCTGGTAACTCGCCCCGGTTCATATACGCCAAGTATGGAACCGTCTAATCTGGAATAATGTGTAAAGCGGCAACCAACTGTGCCTCCAGATCAGGAATAGCGAGGTCCTCCTCTGTAGGCAACTGAACTGACGGGTTGTGCAAGACATCCAGAAAGGTATTGGGTGGCACCGGTTTACGCTGAGATCCCAGCCGGCTTAAAGCATCAACTACCTCATTTTTGCGCCGATCAATGTGCTCCACTTGATAACCCTTGAAGTGACCAGCGACAATATCCACCTCTCGTCAGTAAGCCGCCATGAGTGGATCCTTAGAATCCCAAGTACCTGAAACTTGCTGGGCCACTAGGTCCGAGCACTACTAGGGAAAACCCTATACACAGAATTTTAGCAGCAGTGCGACTCAAAAAGGAGCGCTGCTGCTAATTAGTAGTAGCGCGTGTGCGGGAAACTCGCTACAGATTAGTTTTTGGCAGTAGCGCGCTCGGCGTAAACCATGCTGCTACAAATATCGACCGGCGGTGTCCACCTAACTCCATTTAGCAGTAGCGCGGAGGCGCGAACGGCGCTACTACTACGGATGTAGGAGTAGCGCGCTTTTTCTGAGATCGCTGCTGCTAAATTTCAAATTGGCACACATTTTTGTCCCTGTTAGCAGTAGCGCCGTCGCCAAAAGCGCGCTGCTGCTAATTCCTTAGCAGCAGCGCATTTTAGCTCCCGCGGTACTGCTAACCCGCACCAACCCACCACCTTTTCCCCACCCATCCCTCCCCTCCCCCTCCTCTCTTCCCTTTCCCCTACCTCCCCCACATGCTCCCACTCTCACTCTTCTTCTTCCTCAATACTTCCCCCCCATTACTCTCTCTCTTCTATCCACCTTTCTCTCTCTTCATTACTCCTACCTAACTACACCACCTCCATTAATGCATCTCCTTTCTCTTTTTTCCTTTCCCCTCCACTAGTTGAAGTTGTCTCCTCCCAAATTAGGTAGCTAGGTAGATGTAGGATTTAGTTAAGTGACCTATTTGCCCCCTAACTAGATCTATCTTTGTCAAGAAGAGCTTTGTGCACTTTTGATCTCCCTACAACATCATCTCCACCGTGTGCTCGATCTCGAGATAGAGGTGATGAAAATTTCATGCTTTTGCAAAATGGAAATATGTTTATGTGTGGGTGATATGTTTGTGAAAATTGTGTGTGTGGCATGAGTTGACGCCAAATTGTGCTTTTGAGTAGCCTATGTTTTGCTGAAATGTTGATTTATTTCCGTTTCGACGGATTCCGGGCAAACTCTAGATCCATATATGTCCTATTTTTAGGGAAGGTCATGCCAAATTTTTGTATGACTTTGATGCATGCATGCATTTTTATAATCAATTTGTTTATTATTACCGTGCAGAGTTGACGATGGTCAGTGGAACGATGGTGGACAGGTGGTTGCGGTCGGCGGTGCAGGACATGAAAGAAAATAACCGGACAGAGGTTTTATGTCCGTGTCGAAAATGCAAAGGAATAGTTTGGCTCGACCCCCATCACGATGGTCGTGTCGAAGCGCACCTGCTCATGACTGGTTTCATGGATGGCTATACTCGGTGGATAATTGAAGATGAGGATGACGATGTTGAGGATGCCGACGGGGCAGGCAATGATGACACGGGGCAAGACGAAGAGATGATCGATAATGGCGGCGGGGAAGAGGCCGGACATGGCGGCGGAGAAGGGGACGGACATGGCGGAGGAGAAGGGGCCGGACATGGCGGCGGAGAGAACGACATGGAATCCATGCTGCAGAGTTCGTCGGTACTAAGTTCAATCGTGCGGGACCCTCATGTTCAAGCATTGCTTTGCAAGGAGACGAGTACTGAGAGAGCTGCTTCTTGAGAGGAGGCTAAGCTGGAGCAACTGGTGGTAGACTCGAACACTCCATTGTATGATGGTTGCAATCCTGTGGTGACCCGCTTAAGTTTCATGCTCCAACTCCTGAAGACGAAGGCTAAAAACAAATGGACCGACACTAGCCTCGATGAGCATCTCAAGTACCTAAAGGAAGTTCTTCCCGTGGGTAATCTATGTCCTACTAGTGTTGATGAGGCCAAGAAGATCATGTGCCCTCTTGATCTGCCACACGTTAGATACCATGCATGCATCAATGATTGCATAACTTATTGGAAGGAGCACGCGGAAAAAACAAGCTGTCCGGTGTGCAATGCTTCTCGATACAAGAAGGTCGGGAAGAAATGTCCCCAGAAAGTTGTATGGTACTTACCGATCACTCCCCGTCTCCAGAGGTATTTTGTAGATCCCAAGGAAGCAAAGCTAATGCGCTGGCACGCGGAGAGGAAGAAGCCCGATGATGGAGATGATCCGAAGCTGAGGCACGTGAAGGATGGATGCCAGTGGAGAGCGTTGAACAGCTTCTATCGATATTTTGAATGTGATGCAAGGAACATCGTGCTCGGCACGTGTACCGATGGCATGAATCCGTTTGGGAACCAGAACACCAACCATAGCACATGGCCCGTGTTTGTATGGACGTACAACCTCCCCCCTGGTTTTGCATGAAATCGAAGTACATTCACATGAGCATGCTTATTCAAGGGGCGAAACAACCAGGAAATAATATTAATTTGTATCTGGGGCTACTTCAAGAGGAGTTAGACATGTTATGGAGAACACCGGCCAAGACATGGGACGCCAGCAAAGGCGAGTATTTCAACATGAGAGCCACGCTGATCAAGACAGTGCAGGACTATCTCGGTTACAGATATATGGCAGGCCAGGTGTGCCATGGATATTGCGGATGCACGCAGTGCATGGATGATACGACGTCTCAACAGCTAACATCAAGGAAACATGGCGGGTCTGGGAAAATCGTGTACATGGGGCATCGAAGATGGCTTGAACAGGACGACCCGTGGAGAAACCGTGGAGATCTATTCAATGGTCACGCTGAGCATCGAGGACCTCCACGTAAGCGGAGCGGTGCCGAAATCGATGAGTTGTTGAAAAACTGGAAGGAGTGCCCCGCGCCGGGAAAGACGATGAGAAAGGCGCCGGAGCCGCTGCTGAAGGTATGGAAGATGAGGTCTGTGTTCTGGGACTTGGAGTACTGGCACAAACTCGATACACGTCATTTCCTTGATCAAATGCATATCTGTAAGAATGTCCTTGAGAGCTTGCTCGCAACACTGATGAACATGCCGGATAAGACCAAGGATGGGCCGAAGGCAAGAAAAGACTTGCAAGATTTGAAAATCAGGGAAGATCTGCACATGCCGCCCCGTAAAATGTCAGAAGAGATAGAGATGGAGACAGAGGCACGGGAGAAGAAGGGCAAGAAAATAAAGAAAGAGGATTATTGCCCCCCTTCTTGCTTCACCTTAAGTCAGGCTGAGATCAATCAATTCTTTAAGTGCCTTACCGGAGTCAAAGTTAGTTCCGGTTACTGTGGCAAGATAAGCAGATATCTAGACACGGACAAGAAAAGGTTCAGCGGGATGAAGTCTCATGACTGTCATATGATGATGACGCAGATACTACCTGTTGCCCTTAGAGGGATAATGGACAAGAATGTTCGTGACACGCTTATTGGTCTCTGCAACTTTTTCGACGTCATCTCTCGAAAGTCGATCAGTGTGAAGCAGCTCAGAAGGCTACAGGAAGAGATCGTTGTGATACTGAATGAGCTTGAGATGTACTTCCTGTCGTGGTAACGATTCCGACAATAAGAGAGGGGTAGGATAAAGGAGCATGATCTATCGAGATGCATATGGGTGACACGGTGATTTTAGCAAGTTCAGGCCTATCACGGTGGAGATAACAACCCTACGTCTCATGCTCCAAAGAGGTTTTGTTTTATCTTAGTATGTATCCGGTGATTACAATGAGAAGGAACGGATCCCCGTAGTCCTGAGACTAATGGTGAGAAAGAGAGAGGTAGAAGAATGAGGGCCTGCCCCCTAGTCTAGTGGTGGGGGTGGCTTATATAGAGTGCGCCACCCCCTCACCTCCTATGTTACAAAGTGGAGTATCAATGCCATAATACCTGGCCACTACAAAACCGTTATGCTGACTATTGGTCTTCGCATATCTGAGTGAGTTACCCGGCCGAGTGGAATGAGCTTGTTGAATGGAGTGCCGTGCTCCGAGTGGTTGTTGCCGTCCGAGTGACTTTCAATTGCAGTAGATCTGGAGGGCGATCTAGCCCAGGGGCCAAGTACAAAGTGTACGGTGTCCATGGGTAGGGTCTTTAGGTCAGACCTGTTACCCTACCCCCAATACATGTCCTCGTCATTAGCCCCCGAATCGGTCGAGGTTGAGCGGGTCGAGTCGAGGTGAATTCCCAGATGAGTCGAGTGCTACGGAGGCACTTATGAACTTCCTTTGGTCACCCGGCGGTCTTATCTTCGCTTGTTGCCTTGACGGATTCCAGTCTGCATGGTGCCCGAGTGAAATGAGCTCAAACGGGTCAGTGGAGGAGCGTTGAACTCACCTTATAGCAATTTTTTTGAGTTATTTGGAGCTGGTCCTGCATCGAGTAACTGATTACTCGGAATTTCTTCATGCCTGGAACGTGTATTTTTTTGTTGTTTGGCCGTCACTCGGACCGGGCGGACCGTTCCGAGTGGATACCATTCCAGTGGGGGCACGCTGAGTGCACCCACTAGGTGTAGTCCCCGAGACTGCCGTCGACTGCGGGTAGTCGGCGGGAGTCTTAGAGCCTGTCTTTTTTGTTGTTGTTTGGCCATCACTCGGACCGGTCGGACCGTTCCAAGTGGATACCAACAGTCGGCGGGAGTCTTAGAGCCTATCTTTTGTTATTGTTTATCACTTGGACTGGTTAGGCCGTACCGAGTGGAGATTACTCCAGTGGGGGCACGCTGAGTGCACCCACTGGGTGCAGTCCTCGAGACCACCATCGACTGCAAGCAGTCGGCGGGGGTCTGAGAGAACTAAAAATCTTGTTAGCTGGTACTGATCGAACTTGTTCTTCTCTGACTTGGAGGTCGAGTAATTCTGGAGCTGGTTTTGCATCGAGCAAAATGTTTCTTTTTGAGTTCTCTTCCACTGGGTGTATGCTGAGTGCACCCACTGGATGTAGTCCCCGAGCCTCTGTCGAACTAGATGAGCCTGGCAGAGGGTTTAAGTCTCCTGGTAAACCTCCACGCAATCGATACAGTAAATATCTTTTTAGTCTAAAATTGAGTCAATCCTGAAATTGAGTCAATCAGATGCATCTTCAGGCACTTGACGTGGTAAATAAGTTCAGCTTGGAGCTGAGTCAGTCGGACTGATCTTCGTGCACTCGGCACAGTACATAAATTCAGCCTGGAACTCGGTCAAGCAAGTGAATCTTTGTGCTCTCGGCACGGTGAATGAATTTGGCTTTGAAACTGCCGACTGTACAAAAAAGCCGGACACTCCAGGGAGTAATCGTTCCAGTAGTACTTCTTATATTGACCGTTAGATTTTGCATGAAAGGGGTATTTGCAAGAGTATATTGTATCCGTAGAGGAGCTTCGTTTTCACCCTTTGCATGAAAGGGGTATTTGTCCGAGTGGACGTGCTTCACTTATAGATCTTCGGCGAACCGAGCATGTATGGTCAGAAGAATATTCCTGATGTGATCAATAGGTTGACCAAATGGGCGTAACCCCTGAGGGTGACATAGCCAACTATCGTGCGTAGCCCTTGAGTGATGCTCGAAGGAGGTAAGCTTGCTATAGAGTGTGATATGAGGTTTGACCATATGAGTAACTTAGTCGTTCCCGTGCTGGGGGTGTAGAGGTAAAGCCATGTCCAACTAATGGTGACGCGCGAGGCGGCAGAGGGGCGATGATGTGTACAACCGAGTGACGATGTGCGGGGCGGTCGAGTGGTGAAGCCGCGTGCAACCGAGCGGTGACGCGTAGAGCGGTCGAGTGGTGAAGACGTGCCCAACCGAGTGGCGATGCGTGGGGCGGCTGAATGGTGATGATGTGTGAAGTGGTCAAATGTAGGACTACATATCTAGCCAAGTGAAGATGCACGGGGCAGCCGAGTGGTGAAGACGTGCACAACCGAGTGGCGGCGCGCGAGGCGGCTAAGGCGCAGTCGTGTGCCACCGGACGGTGAAAATGGCCCTCAGAGGACTTAGTCGAATGCTTTCGAAGCTTATGTAGTGACGAGGTCAGTGTAACGTGGTTGCGGCGCGAGAAGACCGGTGTGCCAACTGATTCTGAGTAGGAATGAAGATGGTGTGAAGAGCGTCTGGGTGACTACTAAACCTGTCGAAGTGGCGGATCGGATGCATTTGTTGTAGTGAATGATCTGCCAGGTGATGAAGTAGTCGACCACTCAGGAGAGTGTCATTCCAAATGAGATGCAGCCCCCGAGTGCGGCGTAGCCCCCGAGCGTACTACATGCTTTGACAACGGACATGTCGGAACACGAGAAATATAGTTTTTGAATGGATGATTTGCAATTCATCGAGTTAGACTCGGGTAAAGATGAGGAGAATCTTCCGAGTGATGCTCGAAAGAGGCAAACTCGCAAAAGAGTGAAGTGTGAAATTTGATTATAAAAGGGACTTATCTGTCTCATGCCTGACGAGGTCTATATCATTGATACGATGAAGAGGATTCCACAGAGGGGTTGGCCGGATGTGTTTGAAGTCAACAGAGCGACAAGGTAGGTGTTGTGGTGCACTAGGACTGGTACGGTGACCGAGTCCGAGCAGCGATGAAGTTGGCGCATAGGGCCATCGAGTGATCATGTAACTTGTGTAAAAAATGGCACAAGCCAACGAAATAATTTCTCAAGGAAATTTGGTGTGTGCTCCAATGATTTGTGTGAATAACACCCATAGACACCCGCTGGGAGTGCAAGGGGCTTGCTGGTTAACCAGTAAGAGTCTGAAAGAGCGAAGGATCAGTTCAAACTTGTCGAAGCGATGGATCTGACTGAACTCATTGGAATATTGCCTCAAATAAAATGGAAGTGTAGTGTTTCTACTAAGTTGCAGCCCCGGAGGACCGATGCAAACTTGAAATTAAGAACGACACATGGTGTTCATGAATGATGTATGCGAAAAAATGGAAGCTGGACTCAGGAGTCACATAACCAGTACTAAGCAGGTATGTGAAAATAAGCAGCCAAGCGTAGAGTTACACTCAGTGGTGCGGCCTTCGAGTGAAGGTGACGTGTGAATTACGTGATACTCGGAAATAACAGAATGTAAAATGACTTAGCTGTCTGAAGGCGTGCGAGTGGCCGAGTGGTGATGAGGCGACCAACTGAGCGGCGATGTGCAGGGCGGCCGTCTGATGTAGATGTGTCTCACCGAGTGAAGATGCGCGGGGCATCTGAGTGGTGATGAGGTGACCAACCATGTGGCGACGCGTCGAGCGGCCGAGTGGTGATAAGGTGACCAACCGAGCGGCGAAGTGCAGAGCGGCCGAATGGTGATGAGGTGACCAACCGAGTGGCGATGCGCGGAGCGGCCGAGTGGTGATGAGGTGACCAACAGAGTGGCGACGCGCGGAGCGGCCGAGTGGTGATGAGGTGACCAACCGAGTGGCGACGCGCGGAGCG
>NC_041392.1:581258632-581276552 GCF_002162155.2 Triticum dicoccoides | reverse complement strand
GTGATGAGGTGACCAACCGAGTGGCGACGCGCCGAGCGGCCTAGTGGTGACGAGGTGACCAACCGAGTGGCGACGCGCGGAGCGGCCGAGTGGTGATGAGGTGACCAACCGAGTGGCGATGCGCGGAGCGGCCGAGTGGTGATGAGGTGACCAACCGAGTGGCGACGCGCGGAGCGGCCGAGTGGTGATGAGGTGACCAACCGATGGCGACGCGCGGGGCAGCCGGGTGGTTGCTGGACCAAAACGTCTTTGTCCGACTACCATAGTGGTTTGTTAACCATCCGAGTAAATTCGTCTGAGCATGCGTGCGACTTGTTCGAGTGAATGGTCATTCAAGTGTGCTTTAGTCCCATCCGAGTGAACCTGGGTTCGAACAGAAAAGAGACTGTTAAGCAATTGTACAGTAATTTGAAAGCTAATTTGTAAAATGATCAAAGGGGATAAGGTCCTTAATCTTCTGCCGAGTGGTTGGATACTTGGTCTGCCGGGTTCATCGTTATCAAAGCGGATGCCGCCAGCCCCCGGAGGGAGGGGCCGTATGTGGGGGTTCGTCGATGACGTTGCAGATGAGGCTGGAAAATATGACAAGCCGGACAGCGTCGGTGGTCGTGCGTGGAGGTTCGACGATGGCCTCACAGACAACAATAAGGCGGATGGCGCTGGTGGTTGCATGCTGAAGCCAACCAACGGAGTAGCCTGCACGTTAATTGTCCAGAGTGCAAAAAATCATCTCTGGGCTAGTCGGCCGAGTGAACCTGTTCGTTAGCCGGCCGAGCGAAAAGGTGAATCAGCTGAGTGAACCATAACTGGGTTGTGATCTGGTCGCAACGCCATCCGCCGAGTGGAATAAATGGTGGGTCGGTCAGACAACTTTGTTCGTTTTAGCAAGCCTGCAAGTTAGCAAGTACAGATACATCCACGAATATTTTTTGTTGGACTAATAAAGTGTCCACGCATGAATGCTATTTTGCAGGGAGTGAAGACCACAGATGGCTATGCATGCATGCACAAATTAACCTGCACGTTATTCATCAATCGAGGGCAAAGAAAACTGGCGCATTTACTCCTTTGCATGCCCACCAGATCATTAAATGATTGGGAAACGACCGAAGGATTTGAGGTCGTGGGCGAGACGTTTTTGCATGGGCTAGCTTAACTATGACAATAAGTAATCTGGTAATTAACTGCTATAATTGACTTGCATACCTGGTAGGGGATGGACTTACGGGAACGGGGCCGTCGGCGGTGCCGGAGAGAAGTTCAGCATGTGTACCTCGTGGGCATGGAGCAGCATGTCAACCGACCCAGCGGCGCTGGCAGTGACGGCGAATCTGACCATGGCATCTTAGGTCGCGCTGCGACCGCCGGAGCGGTCGGCGGTGATGCGCTACGGCGAGCGCAGGTCACCGGACGGCGGGACAATGGCTTAGCCGCCGGAGCGGTCGGCGGTGACGCGCTACGGTGAGCGCGTGTCATCGGATAATGAGACGTCGGCGCAGCTGCCGGAGCGGTCAGCGGTGACGCGCTGTGGTGAGCACGGGTCGCTGGACAGTGAGATAATGGCGTAGCCTTCCATGGCTTGTGAGGTCGGGCGAGGAACCCATTCGTGTGATGAAATTTTGTCCGAGTGAAACTCGCCCGAGGTAGGCGCGATGCAGAGGAGACCTGCTTGCCATCACCGTCAGAGCCGAGGAGGATCTTGAGGAGGGCGACGGTGGCGGGCTGCAGCGCGGCGCCGACGGAGAGTCACTGGGGCTGAGCGTCTGCAAGGACCTCCATTGTCGTGGCTCTCTCCTCTTCCCTCATTCACAAGTGCGACATGCAAAAGAAACAAAAAGCAATTAGCAGATCATCGATTGGTTGTAAAGAGGACCGGATGGGATGAGCAACTCCCTGATCCTTTTGTATGATGGAGTATTTTGTGTGATGGCCGGGACTCCAATAGTCAAAGTTGGAAGGCGATTGTTTGATCTTGGGAGATCATCCCAAGAAAGCTTGGATTGCCCCTAGAAATTAGTCTGTTGCTGGCGATTGAAGAAAGAACCATATGCATCATGGCTCGATAGACGTCATGCCCCACGGTGGGCGCCAACTGTCGTGGTAACGATTCCGACAATAAGAGAGGGGTAGGATAAAGGAGCATGATCTATCGAGATGCATATGGGTGACACAGTGATTTTAGCGAGTTTGGGCCTCTCACGGTGGAGATAACAACCCTACGTCTCGTGCTCCAGAGAGGCTTTGTTTTATCTTAGTATGTATCTGGCGATTACAATGAGAAGGAACGGATCCTCGTAGTCCTGAGACTAATGGTGAGAAAGAGAGAGGTAGAAGAATGAGGGCCTACCCCCTAGTCTAGTGGTGGGGGGTGGCTTATATAGAGTGCGCCACCCCCTCACCTCCTATGTTACAAAGTGGAGTATCAATGCCATAATACCTGGCCACTACAAAACCGTTATGCTGACTATTGGTCTTCGCATATCCGAGTGAGTTACCCGGCCAAGTGGAATGAGCTTGTCGAATGGAGTGCCGTGCTCCGAGTGGTTGTTGTCGTCCGAGTGACTTTCAAGTTGCGGTACATCTAGACGGCGATCTGGCCCAGGGGCCCAGTACAAAGTGTACGGTGTCCATGGGTAGGGTCTTTAGGTCAGGCCTATTACCCTACCCCCAATACATGTCCTCGTCACTTCCCGCCCGCGTTCTTCGACGTGATGGTGCATCTGTGTGTCCATATTGTGGATGACATAATAGACCTGGGGCCGTCATTCCTGCATAACATGATGCCGTTTGAGAGGATGAATGCGATCATCAAAGGATTCATTCGTAACATGGCCCATCCAGATGGAAGCATCGTCTAGGGCTATTTGGCACAATAGTGCATCTCTTTCTGTGAGAATTTTCTATATGGCGCAGACCAGCCGCCTGGTGTTAGTGTTGGTTTGCCCGTTAACAAGCATGATGAGAGGCTCGAAGGAGATGGTCACTGCAACGGTCATAGGGAACTGCATGTGGCATACTCAGATCGATGCAACGACTTTGACAGAGCAAACTTGGTAGTGCTACAACACCTAGACAAGGTAGATCCTTTCATGGCACTGCACGAAGAAATTATCGCAAAGAAGTATCATGACCGGGGGGGTATGCAGGACGGACGCCGATGTTACTAGAGAGCACAACTCCACTTTCCTGCATTGGTTCAAAGAGCATAGTATTGCTAATCCCCCGGAGGAGGGCTCTAAGGACTGATTGCTCATATACGCCTTAGCACATGGCCCCTCGCCCAACCTCGTAACCTATTAGGCATATGATATCAATGGATACACGTTCTACACGGAGGCAAAAGATATGGACAGTGATGATCAGAACTCAGGAGTGACGATGGAATGCATGACCGGCAGCGACAACGGCGCAACTGAACGATTTTATGGAAGGGTCGAGGAGATCTGGGAGCTTGACTACTCTGGACTGCACAACACAACGATGTTCCATGTCAGATGGGCTAAGAATGTCGAAAGAGAAAGCTGGATTTTCACTACCATGACTATACCCGACGCCAAGAGCGCTACCGTGAACGCTATCGCAAAAAACGAGCCATGGGTACATGCTAAGCACGTGACACAATGCTTCTTCATAACTGACGCACGCAATCCTAGCCGTGTTGTCGTGAGGAGAGGCAAAAGGAACATCATTGGAATGGATGGAGTCGCCAACGAGGAAGACTATGATCAGTACGGCAACCCAATGAGGGAAGATGACGATGATGATGAAGTATACGTCAAAAGAAGAATCAATACTACATTACCTAAGAAAAATCGTACTCCATGGAAAAGGCAAAGTCACAATGAGGGGCTCAATTATTCTTTGACGAACAAGAAGGGAAAGAAGCTGACTCAAAAATGAAAACGTCAGCACTGAGGAAACATATGTTATCGGTCAAATGATGTAATATATATATATATATATATATATATATATATATATATATATGTTCCTATTTTGTATACACACTTAGCCATTATTATGCATGGGTCCAATGATGTGTAATATATATGTTCCTATTTTGCATACATATTTAACCGTCAAATGATGCAATATATATCGCCCTCCCTTCGTTCACTGCCCTCGGGAAATAAAAGTGGGATAAAATAAAGGAAAAGAAAAAGGAAAACTGGCAGCAGCGAAGGTAGTAGCAGCGCGTTTTGCCTAAACCGCTACAGCTACTGAAGTTAGTAGTAGTGCATTTCGTGTAAAGCGCTACAGCTACTGAAGGTAGTAGCAGCGCGTTTTGTCCAAATGCGCTACTGCTACGTCCACTTAACCCAAAATTATCACTCGCCCTGCTTCATCCCGCCTTTTCCCCCCAAATCCCCACTCTCTCTTCCCCCGTCGCACCGCCGCGCCCGACCCGGCCCTCGCCCCCGACCCCGACCCCGGCGCTCGCCCCCGACCCCGGCGCGCTCGCCCCCGACCCATCGTCCCTCTCCTCCCTCCTCTCCCCTCCCGGCCATCGTCGGGCCTGCCTCCTCGCCCCTGCACCCTCTGTAACCCCCCCTCTCTCTCTGCTAGGGTTCTTTGGTTAATTTACTTAGGTTTTAGTTAGGGCAGTATGTTAATTAGGTTATCTATTTAGTTATGAATTTAGCTAGGTTTCAAAATTAGCTGAATTTATATGCAAATTTGAACTGGACATGTGATATGTGCATATGTCATGTTTTGGACATGTCATGTTTGGAAAATGATCCGAGTTTCCTATGTTACGCCGGAATGTTGATTCATTTCCGTTCCGGTGAATTTCAGGCGCTCGATATGTCCATTTTTTAGCAAAGGTCATGCCGAAATTTCCCGTGAATAAAGGCATGATTTGTGCTACATAGTTGGCATATCGAGTGCTGGCACATAGATTTCTTTTTATGTCATTTCTCATTTATTCATACTTCTAGAAATAAATGAGGACACTTAATCATAGGAAACATGTCGAACAACGAAGAAACTGGGCCTTCTGACCAAGATGCAGACGAGATGGATTATGAGGGTGAACAAGAGTACCTCGACTATTTGACTGCTAAGCAAGGTTTGCAGGTCGGCCTCGATGATGGTACTGACGCCGACATCAACACCGACGGCGCCGGCACCGATGGCGGCACCAAGACCGGTGGGGAAGGTACCGAGGGGGAAGGTACCGGCGGGGAAGGTACCGGCCCCGATGCCACTACCAAAAAGAGGAAGCATAAGAAGCAGAGGATACGAAAACCTAACAAACTAGGGATTGGACGACTTGTGATCACAAAGATGGCACCTGGCAAGTTTGAGCCGTTAGAGCCGGAAGAACCTCGCAAGTGCTATGGGAACCAAGTAGGATGCATCCTACGGGAATGCGCGAGCATCAACGACGATGACATAAGGAGTAAAGAACATTTGACGCAGTTGCTCCTAACGAAGTTGCACAAGAGATTCAAGTTCCTCGACCGGGATGATAACATAGAACAACCGTGGGATGATCCGAAGATGAAAAAGATTAACAATCACGCCATGGGCATGTTTAGCAATGATTTTGCCTCCTGGAAAGGGAGGGTGAAATGAGCTATTGAGGCTGATGAACCCCTGTCCAAGATTCTGGAGGAAAATCCGACACTTACAGAAGAGGAGTTCGAAAAGTTCAAGGACACTTGCACTACCGAGGAAGCCAAGGCTAAGGCTGCGAAATTCAAGAGCCTTCAGCAAAGGAACACGGGGAAGCATCGCCTCGGAAGCCATGGCTACCTCGGTAAAAGGCCCATATGGGATAAGGAGGACGCGGAACATGAAGCCGCGGGTCTCCCAGACCCCTTCGCGAAGTTCACCAACCTCTTGGAGCGTGACTTCATCAGCGCCCGCTACAAGTGGGACAAGGAGAAAAAGGTTTTTTACACAGACAAGATCACGAGGAAATTGACTAGACTACTGGAGAAGCAACACCAGCTTGCAGCCGAAAGCCCTACTTCTTCGATGAGGCCCAAGTGGGACACCCCTCTCAACCGGGCCTTGAACGAACTTAAGGGACTCCCTTTGGACCAGCGGCCGCAATATGGTCATGTGCACGGCGCTGGAGACGGCGCCAGGTGTAAGGTGTTTTACAACGAGGGCCCGGAGGCCAAGAAGCAGAAAAAGAAGTTTAGTCAGGCGGACATCGACGCGAAGGTGAAGCTTGCGGTCGAGAAAAAAGCAGCCGAGGACGCGAAAAAAACAGCCGAGGACAAATATGAGTTGCTACAGCAGGCAGTCAATGCAGCAGTAACTGCCTGCAGATATGATTTCGCTAGTAACTTGGTTCCAGTTATCATCAACTGGGCGAAGGAAAATCCAGACAAGACGGTACATCATTTCCCGCTGCCCAGTTTCGCCGGGAGCAACTCCATGAGCAACAACACCATCGCACCATCACTTGCTCACGCAACCGGGCCTCCTCTCGCAGCCGCTCCTGCTCATAGCAGCCCGTCCTCAGTCTCAGGCGCGCTAGGTGGGCCTTCGTCTTTGGCTGAGCTCGACGCCGTCACGGTAATTACATGTTGCACCAACACATATATATATATATATATATAATATTCCATTTTTGTTGCCTTTCGGTTGTTTTACGCCACAAACATATGTGTTTGCCGGTGAAAGAAACCCCGTGCACCATACTCTACTTGATCAAAGGCCAGAAGGTGGACGTGGGAAAGGGGATGATAATGGACCCCTCTCAACGCACGTTCCACAACCAGCCGATCCCCGCTGGGCACTTCAGGGTTAGCTTGACCAGTGTGAAATCGAGGCACGAGGATTTGCCTCCTCCAGTATAGCATGTGGGAGCGGACGACGAGACCCCGCCGCGGATTGGAAGCTGCAAGAATAGGGTGCTGCTATGGCCGAAGAATCTTATTCGTCTGGAGCCGGCCGAGAGCACACCAATAACTACCACACATCAACAAGCATGTGCGGAGACCACCACCCCGCCTACGCAATTACCAGCTCCTGTAGTGCCGGGTGAGAGCGGCGGACGACATGATGAAGGGGGTGCAATAGTACTGGCTGATGTAATTTCTCCTGTAGAACAGAGAATGGATGATGAGACAGAGGTCGACCCTATGGATTTCCTCAATACAAACGTGTATGACTGTGACATAGATATGATGAGTCAACCATATGACGAATCGGACTATCAGCTTGCTAATGAGGATATGGATGATATGCCTGGGCAGGGTCGTAGAAGGGATTGCAAAAAGTCTCTCTTTATGAAATCCTCAAAGGACACGCCTAAAGATGCCGTCTCAACACAGGCTCAACTAGCCGGGCGCGAGGGTCGTACAGTACTTAGCCCGGGAACACTGGGGCAGGGGTTAAGGAAGGGTCTGGAAGGTGTGCCCAAGAAAAAGGAGAGGAAGAGATCGGGGAAGGTAACTGCCTCCAAACAAGCCAGAGCACATAGCATCCAGACGATGCATTCTGAAGAGCGTGTACCCGTGAAAGGTGCGGTCATGTTCCATCTCACGGGCGAGCCGATGCTACCGCCGAAACCGCTTGAGGCACTATCAGGGGATCTCAGGAGACTGCACGACCATGTGCTGTCAACTGAGAAAAGCCTACTAGTCTCAAAGGATCCAGGATATCCGACATACACGGCTCATGTTCCTGAGGGGAAGTGCTACGTCGATACACGGCCCGCGGAGGTGTTCTTCCTGCGGTTTGACCATATCTTTGAGATGTGTCTAACAAGGCGGCTCGATTTTACTATCGTCCGCCTTTTTGCGCTACATATGAGCTCCATCATGAAGAGTGAATAAGTCTCGCAAATCTATGTGGCGGATCCGTACTACATGCACGAGTCTTTCTTGAGTCTCGGTGACTTTGAGCGTGAAACTGCTAGGGAGTACCTCCAAAACTTCATGGTACAGAATAAGGACCGGGAAATTGTCCTCGTGCCTTATCATCCAAAGTATGTCAGTTCCGGACAACCCTTTCGTACATTTCAATCATTCCTTCTCTCTCATATGGGGAATAATTTGAGGTGTCTTTTCCCTGCAGCAACGGGTGCGCCGTCCTTATCGTTCTTTACCCGCAAGTCTCCCACACCGTGTATTTTGACCCTTCCAGGGACTACGAGAAAAAAGACTACACCCACATAATGAATATTCTAGATGATGCTCTCCAAGGATTCATCTTTAGAGGTGGCCACGTGCAGATCAAGAAACAAAGGAACAAGAAGATGGGTTTCGTGCATAAAACTAACTTCTCCTGCATCCATGTCCCAAAACCAAGCAAGAAGGATGGATTCTACATCATCCATCTCATGATTTAGTTCAACATGGATCACCAAAAGCTTCGCATGAACAGCAGAAATGATGATCATATCCACAAGTGGCTAGAATCTCATGGAGAAGCGGATTATAAACTTAGAGATGACTTCTTTCTCATCCAAAGCGACATTGCGACGATCATCATGAAAGAATTCGTCGATGAGAAGGGGATGTTCCACCACGGCCCTATATCGCGAGCTGACGTCCGAATTCGCATACGCATGCAACGTCTAGACCTCACGCCGTTCAAGAAGCTAGGGTTCATCCTCGATGATATGGAAGGATGGAACTTCTAGTGATTTATGATGCCGATGATGATGATATGTGTCGGTTGAACTTGTATACTTTTTGTAGCGATAAAACTTTGTGATGTCCACGGTCCCTGCCGAACTTGCGTAATGCTACTTTATTAGTTTGCGTACAATGACATGCGTACCTCTAGTTAATTAATTTGCATACTGTATGTTGTATCTAGTTGCTAACCCTTTCTTTTTTGGTGTTTCTCTAGTATATTTTATTGCATATATATGATTGTACATCCTCTTCGTGAACATGCATCTCTAACAGGTACCTAGTTTCTTGATGGCGAGATGGAATTCTATGTCGTGTACAAAGGGAAGGTTCCGGGGGTGTACAACGAGTGGCATGAGTGTCAGGCGCAAGTGAATGGGTTCACGGGCGCCAGCCATAAAGGCTTAAAAAGCAGACAAGAAGGAGAAGCTAGTTACTTGAGGTTCACGCTAGCGCGAGAGAGGAATCGTAACCGCCACCTCATGTACTGCATAGTTCCGCTCTCACTCATAGTGATAGCTCTTCTTGCATATACCTTTGTTTAGATGGATGACGTTGTTGTAGTTGCAAGTATTCGAGACTTGCATGCATCGCTATTTTCGAGATGATGACAAGATACCACTGTGTTGGATGATGATTATGATGAGACTATTTGTATGTACACGCTATGATTACATTTGTGGTCTCGTAGGCATTTGTATGTGTATCATGATGACATCTCTATGTGCTAAAGATTCTTCTATAAAGCCTATTCAATTACAAAACAAATATGCCAAAAAAACTACTTAAATTAGCAGTATTGAGTGTATAAAAGTTAGCAGCAGCGCCGCGATAGCAGTAGCGCGTCCATGCAAAGTGCGCTAGAGCTACTAGCAGTAGCGAGCTTCCGCTAACAACATTGCTGCTACACTTGTGTAGCAGTAGCGCCGGTGAGCACGCGCTACTGCTATGTGTTAGCTGTAGCGCATTATTAGTAGCGCCTATCCCCGCACTACTGATACATCTAAAACCCGCGCTGCTGCTAGCCTTTTCCCTAGTAGTGGAGTCTCCAAAGCATCGTACCCGGCTTAAGTTCATTTCCTTAGCCACTCGAAGACCATGGAGTAAGGCCTCGTACTTAGCTGCATTACTAGTACAAGGGAACATTAAGCGAAGAACATAATGAATTTTATCACCTCAAGGGGAAGTAAGGACAACTCCAGCCCCCGAGCCCTCCAATTGCCTGGACCCATCGAAGTGAATAGTCCAGTATGTGTTGTCCGGTTTATCTTCCGGTGTCTGCAACTCTGTCCAATCATTGATGAAATCCACAAGGGCCTGGGACTTGATAACTGTTCGAGGCATATACTTCGAACCGTGTGGTCCAAGCTCAATAGCCCACTTAGCAACCCGACCAGTTGCCTCCCTTTTCTGGATTATATCCCCCAAAGGAGCGGAACTGACCATTGTGATGGGATGACCTTGAAAATATTGTTTAAGCTTTCGACTTCCCATGAAAACCCTATACACCAGCTTCTGCCAATGCGAATATCTTTGCTTTGACTCAATGAGCACTTCGCTGATATAATAAACCGACCTTTGAACCGACCACAATAGTTACGCTGACAGCCCGAGCATTAGCAGCGACGTATAACAATAGTGGCTCCTTATCAACTGGAGCAGCAAGAACCGGCGGTTCAGCCAACTGCTTCTTTAAGTCCTCAAACGCCGCATCAGCAACATCGCTCCAGACAAAACTGTCTGTCTTCTTCAACATCTGATACAGAGGGATCGCCTTCTCTCCCAACCTGCTGATAAACCGGCTCAAAGCTGCGATATGACCCGCCAAACGTTGAACATCATTGATACATGCCGGTTTAGCCAGTGATGTGATAGCCTTGATCTTTTCCGGATTAGCCTCAATGCCCCGGTTGGACACCAGAAAACCCAAGAGTTTGCCAGCCGGTACACTAAAGACACACTTAGCCGGATTGAGCATCATTTTATAAACTCTCAGATTATCAAAAGTTTCTTGCAAATTAGTTATGAGTGTCTCTGCTTTCCTGGACTTCACCACAATATCATCCACATAAGCATGAACATTGCGCCCAATCTGAGTATGAAGACAATTCTGCACACAACGCTCATAAGTTGCCTGGGCACTCTTGAGCCCAAAAGGCATATACACATAACAGAAGGCTCCAAAGGGAGTGATGAAAGATGTCTTCTCCTGGTCCTTAACTGCCATCTTGATATGATGATAACCAGAATAAGCATCCAAGAAACTCAAACGCTCACAACCTGCCATAGCATCAATGATTTGATCAATACATGGGAGGGCAAAGGGATCAGCTGGGCAAGCTTTGTTCAAATCTGTGTAATCTACACACATCCGCCAAGTGCCGCTTTTCTTAAGTACCAACACTGGATTAGCCAACCACTCTGGGTGAAACACCTCCACAATAAACCCCGCCGCCAACAGTCGGGCTACCTCTTCACCAATGGCCTTGCGCCTCTCTTCATTAAAACGGCGAAGAAACTGTTTGACCGGTTTGAACTTCGGATCAATATTAAGAGTGTGCTCAGCGAGTTCCCTCGGTACACCTGGCATGTCAGAAGGTTTCCATGCAAAGATGTCCCGGTTCTCATGGATGAACTCGATGAGCGCGCTTTCCTAGTTCGGATCCAAGTTGACGCTGATGCTGAACTGCTTGGATGAATCGCCAGGAACAAAATCAACCAATTTAAACTTCAAAGCCGGATCATGCTCTGTAGTGGGCTTCTTTACAGAAGTCATATCTGCCAGATCAACATTGTCTTTATAAAACTTCAACTCCTTCGTTGCACAAACTGACTCAGCATAAACCACATCACCTTCCTCACACTCCAGAGCAATCTTGCGGCTACCATGAACCGTGATGGTCCCCTTATGACCTGGCATCTTGAGCTGCAGATAAACATAACATGGCCTTGCCATGAATTTAGCATAAATCGGCCGTCCAAACAGGGCATGGTACGGACTTCTAATTTTAACCACTTCAAAGGTCACCGTCTCTGATCTTGAATCATGATCATCACCAAAAACCACCTCCAGAGCTATCTTACCAACTGGGTAAGCTGATTTACCAGGCACATAACCATGAAGATCACGCATCCCGAACACCGGGAAGGGTCAGACAAGTGAAGAGAGAAGAAGTGGCGTAGAAGGGCAACAGAAGGAGGAATCCCCACCATGTCCTTGCAGACGAAGGCGAAGACAGCAAGCAGAGTAATGGATTGCTGTCCAAGATGCATCATGTGGATCTGGTAATGGGAAAGCACCGCATTGAAAAAGGCGTAAAAGGGGGGAACCAGGCCCGCCCACAAGGCGTCGGCAAAGAATCGGACCTCTGTGACGATCCTGTCAAAGGAGGCGTGGGACGTGGGCCAGACCGTCGTCTTCCCGCACTCATTGAAGCTGGAGGCAAGCGCGGAGCAGACCTTCTCCAGGGCTTCCTGACGAGGACATGTATTGGGGATAGGGTAACAGGCCTGACCTAAAGACCCAACCCATGGACACCATACACTTTGTACTGGGCCCCTGGGCCAGATCACCGTCCATATGTACCGCAACTTGAAGGTCACTCGGACGGCAACAACCACTCGGAGCACGGCACTCCACTCGACGAGCTCATTCCACTCGGCCGTGTGACTCACTCGGATATACGAAGACCAATAGACAGCAAGATGGTTTTGTAGTGGTCAAGCATTATGGCATTGATGCTCCACCGTGTAACATAAGGGGTGAGGGGGTGGTGCACTCTATATAAGCCACCCCCACCACTAGACTAGGGGGCAGGCCCTCATTCTTCTCCTCCTACCTCTCTCTCTCTAGTCTCCGGACTTAGCTCAGGCATGGGGATCCATTCCTCTCTCTCTAACACACACATTGTAATCCCCGGATACATACTAAGATAAAACAAAGCCTCTATGGAGCACGAGAAGTAGGGTTGTTATCTCCATCGTGAGAGGCCTGAACTCGCTAAAACCACCGTGTCACCCATATGCATCTCGATAGATCATGCTCCGTTACCCTATCCCTTATTATTGTCAGAATCGTTCCCACGGCAGTTGGCGCCCACCGTGGGGCCTGGTGTCTATCGAGCCATGATGCAAATGGTTTTTTCTTCAATCTTCAACAGCGAATCAACTACCATCGCCAAAGAAATTGGCCGCTAGGGCTTTGGTCATCGCGCCATTCGTACAAACAAAAGGATCAGGGAAGTATCCATTTGATCTAGTCTTTTTACAGTACATTATCTAACAATGAGTTTGTCTTTTCTTCCTATAGGATCAGAAACACCCATGCATAATTAAATCAAACAAGAGACGAGGAAGGGAAAAGGGCATCAACACGGTGAGCGAGTCGTGGCCATCCGTCCTCACGCACGGCCGCCAGCGCGCCGGACTGCACCTCCTGCTTCCTCTTCTCAATTGACTTCAACCCATCCGTCAGCCGGCTACAACGAGCACAGGCGCTCGATAGTCCATCTGGCAGCACGGGCGCTTGGCTGTGGTCACTCTGACGTGCGCGCACGCCTGGTACTGCAGCAGCCTCTCCGCGACGTCCTGACACGGCACGTTGCGGCGACGTCCCTCGTGAACCGCCACATGGCGACCACCGTGGTGGATGCACGGGAGGGACGCGGCACCAACACCGGGGCTGTCCACGTCTCCGATCACGACAAGACGGGAGCTGCCGGATCGAGTAAGCGCGCCTCAAGCTCCGCCCGCGCGCGGCCTCGCAGGAAGACGCCGCCCGGCACTCAGATTCGTCGCGGCCGCCTCTCGCGATGGATCCGTGCCAAAAACCGCCGCTGTCGTGGCCGTCCAGGGAGCTCTGCGCCCCGCCTTCCACTTTCCTTCTAACCTTAATTCCTTCTCATTTATTTTTCTGCATGCAGGGGATAAATGGCCGTAGGAAAGGAAAACTTCCTTGCATGCATGAACGGCCTTAACTCTCGCTTAACTGCTGCTAATTAAGAGGGTGCTTGGCTCCAAGGGACTTATTTTAGTCTGACTAAAAACAGTCTTTTTAAGAGGCTAAAGTTCCAAGCACCCCTGACTAAAGAGGGGCTAAAACTAGTCGTGAGACTAAATTTTTTTTAGTCAGGGGTACCCCTACTAAAATGTGGATTAATCCTCTCTCTCCTCATTTAAATCCTCTCCTTTAACACAGAAGAGTTCTGGATTGGAGGGTTTGGAGGATAATAAATGCTCATTAACTTGATTTTAGTCTCTTCAGTATTTGGATCCATGTATGGGTGAGGCTAGCAAGTTTTAGTCCCACTACTTTTAGTCATGGGACTAAAACGTATCCAAGCACCCTCTAAAGCCTCTTGCATGCACGTACATATTCTGGACGTGGGGCAATTCCAAAAATGCGTTGGACGTTTACAACTCCATCAGTGCGTTGGACATGGACGCCTCCTTCAATGCGTTTTGGACGCGGTCAAATCCATCAATGCATGGTAACGACATCTAAAGCGGCAGACGTTGGCGAAAGTCTCCGGCACGACGCCCCGGCGCTTCCTCCGCCTGACTCCAAGCACTCGCCGATAGCCTGCACGAAGGAGTCAACACCACACCGCCGCAACCGGAAGTTGACTCTGCCCTCGCACACGACTGCGTCTCCCGCGTTGGAGGCACAAACCCAACGCGGCGTGGCGACCAGGAGTTGGCCATGTTGCCATGCTCAGCAGTTTCTCCCTCCAGCATCATCCACTCGACAGACACAGCAACTCTCTTCAGTCGGCATGGTCACTCGGATGGGCTAGCTCACTCGGACCGAACGGGATCACTAGCGCTCAATCGCCCACGCGCCGCCACTCGACCGCCCTGCACGCGGTCACGAAGCTTCTCGTGTCATCATCAACTTCCCCAACTCAGACGCACTGCACGTCGCCACTCCGCGGGACGCGTCTACATCACTCGGATGCCCAGCGCATCGTCAGTCTGCGCCACGCATCTACATCACTCGGACGTCCGACGCATCGTCACTCCGAACCACACGTCTACATCACTCAGACGCCCCGCGCATCGATACTCCGTGGCACGCATCTATATCACCCTGACGCCCCACGTGTCGCCACTCTGCGAGACGTGTCTACTTCACTCGGACGCCCCGTACATCATCACTCCGCGCCACACGTCTACTTCACTCGGCCGCCCCGCGCGTCGCCGTTGGTTGGTTACCTCATCACCACTCGGTCGCCCCGCGTCTCGCCATTTGGTTGGTTACCTCATCACCACTCGTCCGCCCCGTGCGTCGCTCCACATGGTTGGTCACCTCATCACCACTCGGCCGCCCCGCGCGTCGCCATAGGTTGGTGACCTCATAACCACTCGGCCACCCCACGCGTCGCCATAGGTTGGTCACCTCATAACCACTCGGCCGCCCCGCGCGTCGCCACTCGGTTGGTCACCTCATCACCACTCGGCCGCCCTGTGTGTCGCCACTCAGTTGGACACATCTACATCAATCGGTCACTCCGCGCGTCGCCACTCGGTTGGTTGCCTCATCACCACTCGGCCACTCGCGTGCCTTCAGACAGCTAAGTCATTTTACATTCTGTTATTTCCATCTTCCCAAGTATGTTGTAATTCACACATCACATTCACTCGGAGGCCATGCCACCGAGTGTACCTCTACCTTCGGCTGCTTATTTTCACATACTTGCTTAGTACTGGTTATGTGACTCCCGAGTCCAACTTCCATTTTTTTGCATACAGCATTCACGAACACCATGTGTTCTTTATTTCAAGTTTGCATCGGTCCTCCGGAGCTGCAACTCAGTCGAAACACTACACTTCCGTTTAATTTGTGTGAGCACTTCGACAAGTTCAAACGGATCCTTCGCTCTTTAAGACTCTTGCTGGTTAACCAGCAAACCCCTTGCACTCCCAGCGAGTGTCTATGGGTGTTATTCACACAATTTATTTTAATTTCCTCGAGAAATTATTTCGTTGGCTTGTGCCACTTTTTACACAAGTTACGCGATCACTCGACGGCCCTATGTGACAACTTGATCGCTGCTCGGACTCGGTCACCATACTGGTCCCAGCGCACCATAACGTCAACCTTGTCGCTCTATTGACTTCAAACACATCCGGCCAACCCCTTTGTGGAATCCACTTCATCATATCAGTGATATAGACCTCGTCAGGCATGAGACAGATAAGTCCCTTTGATAATTAAACTTCACACACTTCACTCTTTTGCGAGTTTGCCTCTTTCGAGCATCACTCGGAAACTTCTCCTCATCTTTACCCCAGTCCGACTCGATGAACTGCAAATCATCCATTCAAAACTATATTTCTCGTATTCCGACATGTCTGTTGTCGAAGCCTGTAGTACGCTCGGGGGCTACGCCGCACTTGGGGGCTGCATCTCATTTGGAATGACACTCTCCTGAGTAGTCAAGTACTTCATCACCAGTCAGATCCTTCACTTCAACAAGTGCATTCGATCCGCCACTTTGACAAGTTTTATAATCACCCAAATGCTCTGCACGCCATCTTCATTCTTATTCAGACTCAGTTGTCACACCGGTCTTGTTGTGTCGCAACCAAACTACACCGACCTCATCGTTACATTAGCTTCGAAAGCATCTGGCTAACTCCTTCGAAGACCATTTGAGCCACTTAACTGGACACGCAATATGTCACTCGGCCACCTCGCACATCCTCACTCGGCCGTCCCGCACCACACCACTCGGTTGTGCACATCTTCACCACTCGGGCGCTCCATGCGTCGCCTCTCGGTTGTGCACATCTTCACCACTCGGGCGCTCCATGCGTTGCCTCTCGGTTGTGCACGTCTTCACCACTCGGGCGCTCCATGTGGCGCCTCTCAGTTGTGCACGTCTTCACCACTTGGCCGCCCCGCGTGTTGTCACTCGGTTGTACACATCATCGCCCCTCGGCCGCGTCGCGCGTCACCATCAGTTGGACATGTCTTTACCTCTACACCCCAACACGGGAACGACTAAGTTACTCGTATGAGCAAACCTCATATCACACTCTGTAGCAATCTTGCCTCTTTCGAGCATCACTCGGGGGCTATGCATAGCTGTTGGCCATGCCGCCCTCAGGGGTTACGCCCATTCAATCAGCCCATTGATCACATCAAGAATATCTTTCTGACCATACTTGCTCGGTCTGCCGAAAATCTATAAGGGTAGTACTGTCCACTCGGACGATCGCCCAAATCATTACCTAAAGTCATCTTCAGGACTGCAAAAGGGTGAAAACAACGCTCCTCTACGGATACACTTGGCCCTATCCTAGGCTCCAAGGCATCAGTTTCACAAACTTGGACTCAGAGATGGCATGTGCTGGTTTTCCCCCGGGATAATGAATGGCCTCTCTCTAGAGAGTCAGTCCACACACTAGCCTCGTCACTCGGGATTCATGGCACGTCCATGTCAGACCACTAGTCTATCTCCTTCGGGAGACATACAAGTGCCACCAAGTTTTTCCTTGCAGTCAACATACCCCGATCAGACGGGAAGCACGTCCACTTGGATAAATACCCCTTTCATGAAAAATGGTAAAAATCAAGCGCCATCTCCGAATCGTACAGGCGGCCTTACTCGTCGAACGTCGTTCGTACAACCACCTCGCTACGCATCCATCCCATTGATTCAATTCCAGACAAAGATATTTACCGTGCCAACTGCATGGAGGTTTACCGGGAGACTTAAACCCTCCGCCAGACTCATCTAGTCCGACAGAGGCTTGGGGACTACACCCAGTGGGTGCACTCAGCGTGTGCCCACTGGAAGAGATCTCAAAAAGAAACATTTTGCTCGATGCAAACCCAGCTCCACAATTACTTGAACTCAGAAAGAAGTACCCTTTAGTTTGATTATCAAAAGACATGATTTTACAGTCTTCCGGATGATTGTTGTTCATTTTTTACATGTTCTAAAATCCCCCAGCGGGTGCCTTAGTTGCGAATCCATTTCGCCCAAGTCGAAGAAAAAATCCTACCGAGTGGTGAGCCTGCCTCTCACTCGGGGGCTTAGCTGCAGTCCAGTACTCGCCTAAGTTTGAAAAATCCTACCGAGTGGTGAGCCTACCTCTCACTCGGGGGCTTAGCTGCAGTCCAGTACTCGCCTAAGTTTTAAAAGTCCTACCAAACGGTACGGGTCAGCCATGCCCCCCCCCGGGGTTGCACCGTCAAGAAGAAGGACGAGATTGTGAGGGCAATCTTCCCGCTCGAAGGCTTAGCTGCAGTCCAGTACTCGTCTAAGTTTGAAAAATCCTACCGAGTGGTGAGCAATCCTCCCACTCGG
>NC_041392.1:581223617-581258298 GCF_002162155.2 Triticum dicoccoides | reverse complement strand
AAATGCTACCGAGTGGTGAGCAATCCTCCCACTCGGGGGCTTAGCTACAGTCCAGTACTCGCCTAAGTTTGAAAAATCCTACCGAGTGGTGAGCAGTCCTCCCACTCGGGGGCTTAGCTGCAGGCTAGTACTCGCCTAAATTTGAAAAATCCTACCGAGTGGTGAGCGATCCTCCCACTCAGAGGCTTAGCTACAGTCTAGTACTCGCCTAAGTTTGAAAAATCCTACCGAGTGGTGAGCGATCCTCCCACTCGGAGGCTTAGCTGCAGTCCAGTACTCACCTAAGTTTGAAAAATCTTACCGAGTGGTGAGCAATCCTCCCACTTGGGGGCTTAGAAAAGTGCGGGTCGGCCACGACCACCACTTCACGGCTGCACCGTCAAGGAGAAGGACGAGATTGTGCGCACTATCAAAGGTTCATCCAACGGCTGGTGCCAAAGCAGATGGCTGACAGGAACGTCAAGACCATTGCTGAGTGCCTTGCTGGTAAGCTGAGACAGGAACGTCAAGACCATTGCTGAGTGCCTTGCTTGTGAGCTAAGACAGGAACGTCAAGACCATTGCTGAGGGTCTTGCTGATGAGCTGATCAATGCTGCTCAAGGATCGTCCAACTGGTCGACTGCTGATTTGTAGGCGTTCTGGAAATCGGGGTCCCCAGACTAGCCTGCCTGCGGCCTGCGGCGTGGCTCAAGTGGGGGCCCTGCGCAGCCCAGCTTCATCAGCTCAAACTCAAGACCCTCACGAGGGGCCAAGCCTCGCGGGGTGGACGAGAGGAAGCTTCCTCAGGAGCAGCCTCATCAGGCAGGCTCGCGAGGAGGCAGAGAGATCAAGGCAGGGCACCTCGCGAGGAGCCCATGATGCAAGCCATGACGATCGAGACCAGGCGGGCGCCAGCCTGCGCAGTGTCCTTGTTTCCCCTTTAGTGCAGAGGGGGCAAGCACAGGCCAAGGCATCAGGCAAAGGTTACCATTTCGGTTCAACAAGACCAAGACCAGCAGAACGGGAGGGTGGAAGTCATCGTGGAGCCCAGGACGGCGTCACCGCCAGAGTCTTTGGCAGTCAAAGACCAACTTTAGTCAGGATAAGTGTACTAGATGTTCCCCTTCAAAATGGCCAATTGTTGGCGCCCTTCCCGCTCAAAATTTGGGGAGAGGCCCAGGGCCTCCCTCTATAAATAGGACTAGCCACCACAGTAGTGAGGGGATCCAGATTGCGCATAGACTAGAGAGAGGCGACTGAACTCACCCAAGCAGTTCATCGCACCAGCTCAAGAACTGCCCCTCGCGAGGCTGTTTTCCCTTTGTATTGTTCATCATCAGCCCCTGAGGCAATCCACCACACCACACACTGGAGTAGGGTATTACACCACAATGGTGGCCTAAACCAGTATAAACCTCGCGTCCCTTGTGTGTTCTTCTTGCTAGCCTAGATTCCTTGCGAGTCATCGAGACGCGAGTTTGTAGGGGAAAGATCTTCGTGCGCACCCCAGAGTTCGAACCTCAAGGGTCTGCCGGAACCCTAAATCCGACATTTGGCGCGCCAGGTAGGGGTGCGCCGGAATATTTCTTCCGCTGTTCGCGTGTGATCTTCCGTCGTATCCATGGCTGACGCTCGTCGGGCTCGCGCCGAGTGTCGGGATGCTCTCGCCACCCGCGCCGCCCTGACGGCGCCCGTCGGCGGACGCCCCCGTCATTCCCCGTCGCCTGCCGCCAACGCCGCCACGGGCCCGGCGGGGAAAGAGCAGCATGCCTCGTCCATGCATCCTTCGGTGCGGCGGGAAGGCCGCACCGCCACCCCATCGCTGACTCCAGCCGGCTCGTCGTCCCACGCCCGTCGCGCCTCCACGGACACGCATGCCGCGCTTCTCCTGGCGCGTGAGCTCCTGCACTACCATCCCGTCGACGACCTCTACGAGGACTGGCTCGCCCGCATCACCGAGCTCGTCAGCGCCGCAGGGGGCTCTCCTATGCCATCTGTCTCGCTGCCTCACCCTCCATCCTGCACAGGAGGCGTGGATCAAGAGGTGCCTCTGCCACCTCCTCCCCAAGAAGGCACCTTGTCTCCAAGGCGCGCGGCCCCAGGACGAGACCCACCGCGTCTGGCGCCTGCACGACAAGAAAGGAGCTGCCAAGAAATCCCTCGCCCCCAAGAAGGTGCTCGCGTGCTCCCGGCACTGGTGCGCCATGACCGCATCCCTGCGCCACCACGTCAAGACCCCGCGCTGCTCCAAGCGGCTGTGCGTGGGAATTTCTAGAAGCAAGCCCAGCACCAGCAAAGGGCTCCGGTGGCCACCGCAGGCTGCCACGCCTTCACCCCCGAGCTACGCAATGTCGCATGGCCAAGCAAGTTCAAGCCTGACCTGCCCCCTCGCTACGACGGCACTGCAGACCCCGCAGAGTTCCTACATCTCTACGAGCTGGGCATCGAAGCCACCAACGGGGACGAAAAGGTCATCACGAATCGGTTTCCCATGGCGCTCAAGGACGGTGCCCGCACCTTGCTCCTGAACCTGGCCCCTGCCACGGTCTCCTCCTGCGACGAGATGTGCACCCGCTTCATCGCCAACTTCCAAGGCACGCGCGACCGGCCCCCGGCCATGAGTGACCTGCGCCGTGTCAAGCAACAGCCAGGAGAGACCCTGTAGAAGTACATCCAGCGCTTCAACAACGCTCGCCTCAAGATCCCCAGGGTGACAAAGGAAGCCATCATCTCAACCTTCTCCGATGGCGTGCGTGACATCAAGATGAAAGAGGAGCTAGCAATCCATGAAGACCTGTGCACATCCTTGGAGCTGTTCAACTTGGTGACCAAGTGTGCCAGGGGCATCTCAGCCTTCTCCGATGGCGTGCGTGACATCAAGATGAAAGAGGAGCTAGCAATGCATGAAGACCTGTGCACATCCTTGGAGCTGTTCAACATGGCGACCAAGTGCGCCAGGGCTGAGGAAGGGCGCCTCTCCCTCCTGGAGCTTTCGGCTGCCGATCCAGAAGAGAGGAAACCCAAGGTCAAGGACGTGAAGCGCAAGGGAGCTGCTGTGCTTCCAGCAGAGCCAGACACCAAGCGAGGCAGGGATTAGCCTGAGTCATCCAAGGGCAGCTGGTACTGCGTGTACCACGACCTCCACACCCACAACACCAACGAATGTCAAGAGCTCAGCGCCATATGAGATGGGCGTATCGGCCGGCGCCCCGAGTGCAATGATCGGGGCTATGGCCGAGGAGGAGGAAGAGGTGGAGGACGATGGGAAGACCGTGTCCCTCGCCAAGGGTGGCGTGACTGACCTCGCGAGGACCGTTGGCAGGACCAGCCTCGCGAGGGAGGTTGGAGGGATCAGCCTCGTGAGGATCACCCGCATGGCAACGCAGGCCTCCCTCCTCTGCCACGACCGCCAAGGAGGAATGAAGACCAGCATCAGGACAAGGGGGCTGGGGGCTTCCAGGAGCCGCGTCCAATCGCTTGCATCCTGGGCGGCGCTCAGGCTCCAGCCTCACAGTGCATCTTCAAGCAGTTTGCTCGCGAGGTGAATGCAGTCCTCCCCAAGCTTGAGGCCACACGCCCTCTCAAGTGGTCTGCGTGTGCTATCACGTTCAGCTCAGCGGATCGGCTCAAGTGTGCAGCAACGGCCGGAGCCCTCCCGATGCTTTGTTCCCCAGCCATCAGCAATGTGCAAGTCACCAGGACCCTCATTGATGGCGGAGCAGGACTCAACGTCCTGTCCGTCGGGACATTCAACAACCTCCAAGTGCTATATGATCAGCTTCAGCCGACCAAGCCTTTCTCAGGAGTCACTGATGGTTCCACTGTTCCGATAGGGCAAGTTCTCCTTCCAGTCACCTTTGGGCAGCGCAACAACTACCGCACCGAGCTCATTGACTTCGACGTCGCCCACATTCGCCTGCCATACAATTCCATCCTCGGATACCCATCCCTGGCCAAGTTCATGGCAGTGACTCACCATGGCTACAATGTCCTCAAGATGCCAGGAAGTGGTGGAGTCATCACAGTACCCTGTGAGGAAAGGGATGCCGTGTGTTCTCTTGAACGTGCCTTCCAAGCCGCGGCAATCGAAGACCCAGATCACAGGAGCGGGAGACTTCCCGAGGCGGTCCCTAAGAAGAAGAAGGCTTCGCCTGGCCCAAGCCATCAGGGGGCGGGTACCTCCGGAGGCATTGCGTCAGGATCTGCACCCGTTCAGGGGGCGCCACCCTTTGTCGCATAGGAAGGCGCGCCCGGCGCCCTCCTCGGGCAGGTCTCGGGGGCTCTTTCTTGGAGAGCCACCAACTTTGCCAAGGTCACGAGGGAGGCGCTCGGGCACCACTTGGAGGCGTGCTTCAAAGCACGTTTCCCTCAGGAAGGTATGAGCCAAGGAGGGCCAAACCCTCAAGAGTTCATCGCCAGGAACACTCAGGAGCTATAGGAGTCAAGAATCATGCGCCGCAGCCTCCGCCTACCCGCGCAGCCCCTCATCCAGGAGAGGATGGCGGGCTGCACGTTTGTATCGACGTGCCAGGGCTCAACCGAGCCGCGTCTCAGGAGCACCTCTGGCCTTCGCGCGTGGGGCGTTGTGAGGGTCCACCTCATAGCTACATTCGCATGCCACTCGGCCTGCCGAACGCGGTCGTCGCTCATCAGCGCCTGCTGAGGAGCATTCTGGAGGCTCGGGAGGTCAGGCATCACGCGGTCCTGGTGGAGATGGAGATGGCCCTCGAAGATCCACCTGTGCCCCCGGAGCCTCCCGAGGCTCCTGGTCCCAGGAGCTCGTGAGGATCGGCTTCCTCATCGTGCATCATCCGCTATTTTAGCATCCCTTCATCTTGAACGGTATCAGGTGACATCTTTCAAAGTTCCATTTTCAGCTGGGAGCACCCACAGGGCTGCATCATTCCCATGTCGCGTGGGTTCGTCCCTGCGGCATGTATCTGTTTTGCTCATGTTCTCTGCTTACCTTGTTGGGGGCGCCCCTCGGGCTGCATTATCCCCAAGCCACTCGGGCCTGACCCAGTGGCGGTTGGTTTTTCTGCATATATAAATGGATTTGCTCCTTCATGCTAAACATGCTTGACCTAATTGCCTGCTCGATTGACACCTACCTTTGGAGCCGCTCGCTCTGGCACGGCACTTGCGTACGAGTCCGTCCCTACAACACCGATAAATCTGAGTGGCCGAGCTCTGGCCGCGGCAGCCCCGCAAGGCGCCGCCTCACCAGGCCCTCAGTGCCCCAATCACTCCATCGGAGCGACCAATGGTTGGCTGGTAACCGTAACGATAGACCTTGTTTCCCCTCATGATTGGTATGCAGGACCCACTCCAGAAGTAACACTGGGGACGTTGCTCTCTCTCTCTCCCTCTCTCCGGCACGATCCGCTCGCGCGTTAAAAGGGGGGCCTGAGCATCGCGACTCATGGGCTCTTACTGGCTCTCCAGCCCTCACCCCCTGGCCTTGACCCACGGCATCGCGACCTATCATACCAGCGGCGGCTAAGCTCGCTCGAGGGCCAGGACCTGAGGATGTAGAGCATGAAGGAAAGTGCGGGGAAGAGGGAAGAAGCTCATGAGGACCTAACCCAGCAACACCTCAGCTGCCGCCACGCAAGCCCGGCACTTCGCCGAAAACAGCTCCAAACCTACAAGATAAGTCACGCAAGACTGAATGGACTCAGCGCTAAACCCTTGCCTACAGTGGCTCTGTCACGGCAATTTTGCCTGCCTTTCTTGCCCTACGGAGGCTGCTTGAGCGCCAAAGGGGACCGCCTGAGCATCGCGACTCAGGGGCTCTTACTGGACCTTGGGCCGCTCACCTCCTGGCCTTGACCACGGCATCACGACCTGGCATACCAGCGATGGTTAAAGCTTGCATGGGGACCAGGACCTGTCGGCGTAGAGCACCAAGTCGGCGGAAAGAAAGGGGGAACTGAGCCGGGGCAGAACACGCCTCCCGCATCGTTTCATGATAAGGATGTACAATTCACAAAAACATGGCAGGCGCCTTACATACCCCCATGGGGTGTCATTTCGGTTCCTCGCAGGGAACAAAAGGTGCTAAGGAGCGATAACTACGCGCGCCTCCGCAGGAGACGCCATCATCAACAGTGGGTCATCAGGCGCCGGCGCCAACCCCATCCAGATCAGCAGCGCCGACGGCCTGGTGCCGCCACCCTGCTTTGGGCGCGACGCGAGCTCGGAGGCTCGTAGCTATCGTCGCTTGTCTCTGGAGTCGCGTGGAGCCTGGCAAAGTCACTGACCCTCCGGCTCCTCCGCTGCTGCCTAAGGAGTTGCTGGGAAGCGGTTGGTAGGCCTGGTCCTTGCCACGATGATGCTCCGGCCGCCTCCCTTGGGGCAGCATTCCAGCCGGCGTCCTTCCGCGTCGAAGACCTTGACGAAATTCAAGGAGGCGCCATCGTATTCGAGATGCATTACGAGGGCGCCCCCCGTCCGGCAGACCCAGGCGATCTCGCCCCAGCCGCGGGTCAGGAAGACCTTGCCCGGGGCAACAACCTCGACCTCCGCCCCGGTCACGGGGGTGCTGCAGTCGGCGTGCTGCAGCCAGAGCTCCCGAGGCCCCCTCAGCGGAATCTAGAAGGCAAAGGAGGGAGGAAGGCAAATCCAAGATCGAGGAGGCATGGCGGCGTGAAGCACAAGCTCACGGGAGGAGCCCTCGGCATGGACTCCAGGGGGAACGACGCGCACTGCCGTAACTCGCCGGCATCGGCGGCAGCACCGTCGGTGTCGCTCGACATCTTCTTCTCCAGGGCCCTCGATTCGGGTGTACAAGGGCAGCGGAAACCCAGGCGGCGGCCGCTCGGACCTGGGCCGTGACGTCTCCTGCCATGCGACCACGTCGCAGCGGCCGGGGACAGGCCGCTTCTTCGGCGGAAGCGGATCGGGACCCTCTCGGGGGGCCTTCCCCTTCTCTTCCGCTGAAAACCGGTGGATAGGCGCCATTGGCATAAGGTGGAGCAAGGGCGAGGAAGAAGAAGAAAAGGAGTAGCGGGAAGGGATGGACTGGAAGGGCTCGCGTCGTTCCGTACTTATAGCCAGAGAAGGCCAACCGTCGGCCACCACGATCGCAGGTAATCATGACCCATTTTTGTATGCAGGGACTTGTCTAGTCGTGCGGTTGCCGAGGTGTCGTGGGGAACCGGGGACACCGACGTCCAATCAGTCGCCATGAGGCGCCCGAGGCCGCCGGCTGATGGGGCCCGCAGCGCTTTACACTTGCCCCTTCGCTTCTCTGTTAAGCCAAGTCTGGGCGCGCCTTGGGCCCGGGGGCGACTGTCGGCGTTCTGGCAACGGGGGTCCCCAGACTTGCCTGCCTGCGGCATGGCTCAAGTGGGGGCCCAGCGTAGCCCAGCTTCATCAGCTCAAACTCAAGACCCTCGTGAGGGGCCGAGCCTCGCAGGGCGGAAGACAGGAAGCTTCCTCAGGAGCAGCCTCATCAGGTAGGCTCGCGAGGAGGCGGAGAGATCAAGGAAGGGCACCTCGCGAGGAGCCCGTGACGCAATCCATGACGATCAAGACTAGGCGGGCGCCTGCGAGCATCGGCCTGCACAGTGTCCTTGTTTCCCCTCTGGTGCAGAGGGGGCAAGCACAGGCCAAAGCATCAGGCAAAGGTTACCGTTTCAGTGCAACAAGACCAAGACCAGTAGAACGGCATGACGGAAGTCATCGTGGAGCCCAGGACGGCGTCACCGCCAGAGTCTTTGGCAGTCGAAGACCAACTTTAGTCAGGATAAGTGTACTAGATGTTCCCCTTCAAAATGGCCAATTGTTGGCGCCCTTCCCGCTCAATATTTGGGAAGAGGCCCAGGGCGTCCCTCTATAAATAGGACTAGCCACAGTAGAGAGGGGATCCAGATTGCGCATAGACTAGAGAGAGGCGACTGAACTCACCCAAGCAGTTCATCGCACCAGCTCAAGAACTGCCCCTCGCGAGGCCGTTCTCCCTTTGTATTGTTCATCATCAGCCCCTGAGGCAATCCACCACACCACACACTGGAGTAGGGTATTACACCAAATGGTGGCCTGAACCAGTATAAACCTCATGTCCCTTGTGTGTTCTTCTTGCTAGCCTAGATTTCTTGCGAGTCGTCGAGACACGAGTTGGTAGGGGAAAGATCTTCGTGCGCACCCCAGAGTTCGAACCTCAAGGGTCTGCCGGAACCCTAAATCTGACATGATTCCTCTTCAGAAGCTGTATCAAGCAAACAAAAACCAATCTGAGAGAAGAAAAGTTCGATCAGTACCAGCTAAAAAGAGTTTTAGTTCTCTCAGACCCCCGCCGACTGCCCGCAGTCGATGGCGGTCTCGGGGACTACACCCAGTGGGTGCTCTAGGCGTGCCCCCACTGGCGTAATATCCACTCGGTATGGCCTGACCAGTCCGAGTGATGAACAACAACAAAAAAGACAGGCTCAAAGACTCACACCGACTGTTGGTATCCACTTGGAACGGTCCGCCCAGTCCGAGTGACGGCCAAACAACAACAAAAAGATGGGCTCTAAGACTCCTGCCGACTGCCCGCAGTCGAATGCAGTCTCGAGGACTGCACCCAGTGGGTGCACTCAGCGTGCCCCCACTGGAATGGTATCCACTCGGAACGGTCCGCCCGGTCCGAGTGACGGCCAAACAACAACAAAAAGATAGGCTCTAAGACTCCCGCCGACTGCCCGCAGTCGACGGCAGTCTCGGGGACTACACCCAGTGCGTGCACTCAGGGTGCCCCCCTGGAATGGTATCCACTCAGAACGGTCCGCTCAGTCCGAATGACGGCCAAACAACAAAAAGAAGACACGTTCCAGGCGTGAAGAAATTCCGAGTAATCAGTTACTCGATGCAGGACCAGCTCCAAATCACTCCCAAAAAAATAGCTATAAGGCGAGTTTGACGCTCCTCCACGGACCCGTCTGAGCTCATTTCACTCAGACACCATGCAGTCTGGAATCCATCAAGGGAACATGCGGAGATAAGACCGCCAGGTGACCAGAGGGTGTTCATAAGTGCCTCCGTAGCACTCGACTCATCTGGGAATTCACCTCGACTCGACCCGCTCAACCTCGACCGATTCGGGGGCTAATGACGAGGACATGTATTGGTGGTAGGGTAACAGGCCTGACCTAAAGACCCTACCCGTGGACATCATACACTTTGTACTGGGCCCGTGGGCCAGATCACCGTCTAGATGTACCGCAACTTGAAGGTCACTCGGACGGCAACAACCACTCGGAGCACGGCACTCCATTCGATGAGCTCATTCCACTCGGCCGTGTGACTCTCTCGGATATACGAAGACCAATAGAAAGCATGACGGTTTTGTAGTGGTCAAGCAATATGGCATTGATGCTCCACCGTGTAACATAAGGGGTGAGGGGGTGGCACACTCTATATAAGCCACCCCCACCACTAGACTAGGGGGTAGGCCCTCATTCTTCTCCTCCTACCTCTCTCTCTCTCTCTCTCTCTAGTCTCCGGACTTAGCTCAGGCATGGGGATCCATTCCTCCCTCTCACACACACACATTGTAATCCCCAGATACGTACTAAGATAAAACAAAGCCTCTCCGGAGCACGAGAAGTAGGGTTGTTATCTCCATCGTGAGAGGCCCGAACTTGCTAAAACCACCGTGTCACCCATATGCATCTCGATAGATCATGCTCCGTTACCCTATCCCTTATTATTGTCGGAATCGTTCCCACGTCACTTCCAGATTGAGTATAAGTGACTTGTCGACGGCGGGAGCAGCCGCCGGAGGCGCGCTGGGCGAAGGCATAGGTTTCTTCCCCATATCCTTTTTCGTTGGCGCCATGGCAATGGGAAGGGGGAAGACCTTGAGGTGGATTGGAGGCGGAAGCAGAGGCTCGAAGAGGAAAAGGGAACAAGAAGCATGCAGGCGGCAAAGGGAGGATAACTGTGTACAAGCCTCGTGGCCGCCTAGCCAGGCGCATAATGAGGGAGCATGGGGAAGCGGAGGCGCCCACGTCAAATCAACCGCCACGTGGCGTGCAAGGCCGCAGGCTGATGGGGCCCGTGGCGCTCCGCACTTGCCCCTTCGCTTCTCCGCTAAGCCAAGTTCGAGCGCACCTTGGGCCCGGGGGCTACTGTCGGCATTCTGGGAACGGGGTTCCCCAGACTTGCCTGCCTGCGGCCTGCGGCGTGGCTTGAGTGGTGCCCCAGTATGGCCCATCTCCATCAGCGCAAGACTCAAGAGCCTCGCGAGGGGCCAAGCCTCGTGGGGCAGACGACACACGACTTCCTCAGGAACGGCCTCGCCAGGCAGGCTCGCGAGGAGGTGGAGAGATCAAGGCATGGTACCTCACAAGGTGCTCGTGATGCAAGCCATGACGATCGAGACCAGGCGCGCGTCGGGCAGGCGTCGGCCCGCGTAGTGTGCTTGTTTCCTCTTTGGTGCAAAGGGGGCAAGCACAGGCGTGGAGTACCAAGGCATCAAGCAAAGGTTGCCATTTCAGTGCAACGAGACCAAGACCAGTAGAGCGGTAGGATGGAGGTCACCGTGGAGCCCAGGACAGCGTCATCGCCAGTACCTTTGGCATCCGAAGACCAACTTTAGTCAGGATAACTTGTACTAGATGTTCCCCCTCGAAATAGCCGTTGTTGGTGCCCTTGCCGCTCAATATTTGGGAAGAGGCCCAGGGCCTCTCTATATATAGGGATAGCCACCACAGTAGGGGGCATCTGATCGAGTTCTCATTAGACCGAGAGGCGATCGAACTCACCCAAGCAGTTCATCGCACTAGCTCAAGAACACCTCTCGCGATGTTGTTCATCCTTTGTACTGTTCATCACTAGCCCCCGAGGCAATCCACCACACCACACACTAGAGTAGGGTATTACACCACAACGGTGGCCCGGACCAGTATAAATCTCGTGTCCCTCATGTTGTTCATCGTCTTTAGCTTAGATTCTCACATGGCGCTCGGACGTGAATCGGTATGGGGAAGATCTCCGTGCGCACCCGAGAGTTCGAACCTTAAGGGTTTGCCGGAACCCAACATCCGACAATTGTTCCCGTGGGTCACCTGGTTATGTTGTCCTTTTGTACTGGCATTCTTCTTTCCCTTCTCCTGCTTTTCTTCATCAGAATCGGGGTCCTTGGTATTATCAGAATCAGCATACTTAACCAAAGCTGCCATGAGCGTTCCCATGTCATTACAGTGACGCTTGAGCCGTCCCAACTTCATCTTTAGTGACTTAAACCAGCAGTTACCCTCCAAGGTCACGATTGCTGTATCCGGATTAATGCGGCCTGGCGAATGCAGGATTTCTGAAACCCGGCGCACCCAATGAGTTGTTGATTCGTTATCTCCTTGGACAAAAGCAGCCAGATCCACAATGGACATGGGTTGCTTGCACGTATCCTTGAAGTTCGCTATAAACCGGGCTTTCAACTCGTCCCATGAATTGATCGAGTTAACGGGCAGGCTCTTCATCCAGTTACGAGTTGTTCCTTCCAGCATCACGGTGAAGTATTTTGCACACGCCGCTTCATCCACATCCAGCATCTCCATTGCCATCTCATAACTTTCAACCCATGCCTCGGGGGGGTTGATCGGCGGTATAATTAGGCACTTTATGCGGACCCTTGAAATACTTGGGCAGCCGCACATTACGCAGAGCCGGGGTGAGGCACGGTACTCACCAAGAGCTAAAGGCCAATCCACGTTCAACTGACGTCGCTGGCAGAACCGGAGCGGGTTGATTCGCATACTGTGCTGCCAATTGTGCTGCTAACTCTGCCTCTCGTCGTGCTCTGCCGTTGTTCACCACATCCTGCGCATTCATACCGCCGTGCGCCGGATTAGGCCCATGAGGGGCGTCACAGCGCCGCGCACTGCTTGACACAGCCGGTTCATCCATGTGCCTGCTATAACTCTTGCTCGGACGGGGGGTTGAATGTATTCTGTCTTGGCTGTAGGAATAAGCCTGCTGCTGCACAACAGCGGTTTGAAGAAGATCCCTGGCCCGTCGTGTCTCAACCGCCGCCAGTGAGTCACCCTCCATCGGAATAGCTGCCAAATGCGACACTATCGCAATCATGTTATCTAAATGTCTAAAGAAGTGACCTGGCGGTGTTGTTACGTATGGCAGCGGGTTGTTCGTCTGTCGAGGCGGGTCCATCACCCGTGGCTGATCTGGCGCCGCCCCAGGTGCCTCAGTCCGGTTTACTGCTGCCGGATTACTAGGCCCGACTCCTGGCGTATTGAAGAGATTCATTCCTTTGTAAACCGGCGACAGACGAGACCGGTACTTCCTCCTCATTACTTCGTTTGACATGTTCTGATCCAACATAACCCAGTAATTCTGCGCCTGGATTTGCTGTGATTTGGCATCTAAAGCGGCCCTCTCTTCAGTCATCCTGACTTCCTCAGCCGCCAAGTCCTCCTTGGCCTGAGTTATCTGATCCTTTAGCTTTGTAACATCCGCATTATGCTGATCTTGGGTTTCCGGGGTGACTGCCGTGGTCAACAATGTCGTCAAAGCGTCCAGCAAACCGACAAGAACTTGAGCCGGTAGGCGCGCATGGCCTCCTGCCGCGGCTGCCGATTAGGAGATCATTGCTGCTGTAGATGAATATTGCATGGTGGGCTGCGTACCGGCCATGAAGATTGCAACCCGGTTTGGCAGTTCAAAGGGGCCTGGAATACTGTCGCCATCGGAATATCCCCCAATCCGGCCATCTTGCAATTGGTACAGTGACTCGGTTTCGCTAGTGGATGATTCACCATCTGAGTAGATGGCCATCTCACGTCGGACACCGGTTCAGATTCCGCACCCTGGATGAACCCTACGAACGCACGCTTCATGGCAGGCTAAACCCGGGCAGGACTTGCAAGCTGAGCCGTTTCGACGAGGTCGGTGGAGATGTCCGGCTCAGGGCCTGGTTCGCCGATCTTGCCGATGAAAACGTGAATTCCGTCAAAGGGGACCCGGTACCGGTAATCGATTGAGCCGGCCTTGGGGCCCTAGCCTGCATCGTCGATGTAGAGCTTGCCGCGATGACTCTTGGTCATCCGGCCAACCGCGTACCCTTTGAGTCCTTTAAAGTTGGCCTTTAAGAACTCGAAACCATCGTGCGATAGCCCCACGGTGGGCTCCAACTGTCGTGGAATTAACACGTCAGATGTCCTAGCTGAAGCACTTAGTAGTGGAGCCATCGCAACGAGATTATCTTGATGGGGTTAAACCGGAACAAAGGACACGGGAAGTTTTATACTGGTTCGGCCCCTTACGGTGAAGGTAAAAGCCTACTCGAGTTGTTGTGGAATTGATTGATCTCGATGAGCAGGGAGCGAATCTGCTTTACCTATCTCTCGAGTTGTTGTTTCTTGTCCTTGAACCGCCACCGGGTCGTCCCTTTATATACACAGGTTGATGCCCGGCCGGTTTACAGAATCCCAAGGCCGGCATACAAGTGTCCGGCTCGGTCTCTTCCCTTCGCTAACTTACAATACAAGTTATACAACTATGGCGGTTTACAACTATGGGCCCTAATCCGGCTTTGGGCTCTGGGCCTCCAAGCTTTAACAGTAGAACGCCATACTCCTTGTCTTCATGGGCTTCAATATAGATGAGCGTAAACCGGCCCCTCTTGGGCGGTTTACACTCAGTAGTTATATCCCCAACAGCAGTTCTAACTTAATTTCTTTTCATGGAGCATGGTATAGTTGGTACCCCAGGGTCTCCAAGTTTCTTTGGTATTCCACCATTAAAAGTGTAATTAGAAAGCATGGTGGAAATTTCAGCTTCCGGTATCTTTCTTTTGTTTGTAATGATATCCTTCATATACTTAGCATAAGGATTTACTTTAAGCATATCAGTTAAGCGCATACGTAAAAAGATAGGTCTAATCATTTCAGCAAAGTGCTCAAAATCCTCATCATCCTTTGTCTTGGATGGTTTAGGAGGAAAGGGCATGGGTTTCTGAACCCATGGTTCTCTTTCTCTATCATGCTTCCTAGCAACAAAATTACTATTATCATAACGTTGATTCTTTGATTGTGGGTTATCAAGATCAACATCAGGTTCTATCTCTACATCATTGTTTTTGCTAGGTTGAGCATCCACATAAACATTATCTTTAACATTATCACTAGGTTCTTGTTCATCACCTGATTGTGTTTCAGCATCAGAGATAGAAATATCATTGGGATTCTCAGGTGTGTTTACAACAGGTTCACTAGAATCATGCAAAGTCCTATCGTTTTTCTTTTTCTTCTTTTTAGAAGAACTAGGTGCCTCTAAATTATTTCTCTAAGAATCTTGCTTGATCCTCTTAGGGTGGCCTTCAGGATACAAAGGTTCCTGAGTCACTCTACCAGTTCTAGTAGCCACTCTAACAGCAAAGTCATGTTTATTGTTTAATTCATCAAGCAAATCATTTTGAGGTTTAAGTACTTGCTCAGCTTGAGTAGCAACCATAGAAGCATATTTGCTAACGAGTTTAAGTTCACCTTTAAGTCTGGCCATATAATTGCTCACGGGTCCTATCTCGAAAGCATTATTCTTTAATTCTCTACCAACATAAGCATTAAAACTTTCTTGTCCAGCCATAAAGTCATCAAATTCATCTAAGCATGGGCTATGAAATTTAGTAGAGGGGACTTCAACTTTATCATATCTATAGAGAGAATTTAGCTTTACTACCTATGTCGGGTTATCAAGACAATGTGGTTCTTTAATAGGCGGTATATTAAGACCATGTATTTCTTCAATAGGTGGTAAATTCTTAACATCTTCAGCTTTAATACATTTTTCTTTCATTGATTTCTTTGCCTCTTGCATATCTTCAGGACTGAGAAATAAAACGCCTCTCTTCTTTGGAGTGGGTTTAGGAATAGCCTCAGGAGTTGGCTCAATTGGTTCAGGAATTGCCTCCGGAATTGGCTCAATTGGTTCAGGAATTGCCTCCGGAATTGGCTCAGGAAGAGTCCAATCATTTTCATTAGTCAACATATTATTCAATAGTAATTCAGCTTCGACTATTGTTCTTTCCCTGAAAACACAACCAGCACAACTATCCAAGTAGTCCTTGGAAGCATCGGTTAGTCCATTATAAAAGATATCAAGTATTTCATTTTTCTTAAGAGGATGATTAGTTAAAGCATTAAGTAATCGGAGAAGCCTCCCCCAAGCTTGTGGGAGACTCTCTTCTTTGATTTGCACAAAATTATATATTTCCCGCAAGGCAGCTTGTTTCTTATGAGCAGGGAAATATTTAGCAGAGAAGTAATAAATCATATCCTGGGGACTACGCACACAACCACAATCAAGAGAATTAAACCAAGTCTTAGCATCACCCTTTAATGAGAACGGAAATATCTTAAGGATATAATAATAGCAAGACTTCTCATCATTAGTAAACAGGGTGGCTATATCCTCCAACTTGGTAAGATGTGCCACAACAGTTTCAGATTCAAGGCCATAAAAAGGATTAGATTCAACTAAAGTAATGATTTCAGGATCAACAGAGAATTCATAATCCTTATCAGTAACACAGATAGGTGAAGTAGCAAAAGCAGGGTCAGGTTTCATTCTAGCATTAAGAGATTGCTTCTTCCATTTAGCTAATAACTTTTTAAGATCATATCTATCTTTACAAGCAAAGATAGCTCTAGCAGCTTCCTCTTCCATAACATAACCCTCAGGAACAACATGCAATTCATAATCATTGGGAGAACTTTCATCATCACTATCATCAATAATAGCATCTTCAATAATCTCATTCTCTCTAACCCCAGCAAGTTGTTCATCAAGAAGTTCACCTAATGGCAAAGTAGAATCATGCACAGAAGTAGTTTCATCATAAGTCTCATGCATAGCAGAAGGGGCATCATCAATGACATGCGACATATCAGAATTCATAGCAGTAGCAGGTTTAGGTGTCGCAAGATTACTCAAAACAGAAGGAGAATCTAGTGCAGAGCTAGATGGCAGTTCCTTACCTCCCCTCGTAGTTGAGGGGAAAATCTTAGTTCTTTCGTCTTTTAAGTTCCTCATCGTGATCAACAGATATAAATCCCAAGTGACTCAGAGAATAGAGCTATGCTCCCCGGCAATGGCGCCAGAAATTAGTCTTGATAACCAACAAGTGTAGGGGATCGCAAAAGCTTTCAAGGGTAAAGTATTCAACCCATATTTATTGATTCGACATAAGGGGAGCCAAAGAATATTATTGAGTATTAGCAGTTGAGTTGTCAATTCAACCACACATGGATAACTTAGTATCTGCAGCAAAGTATTTAGTAGCAAAGTAGTATGATAATAAAGGTAACAGTAACAAAAGTAATGTTTTTGGGTTTTGTAGTGATTGTAACAATAGCAACGGAAAAGTAAATAAGCGAAACACAAGATGTGAGAAGCTCGTAGGCATTGGATCAGTGATGGATAATTATGTCGGATGCGATTCCTCATGTAATAGCTATAACATAGGGTGACACAGAACTAGCTCCAATTCATCAATGTAATGTAGGCATGTATTCCGTAAATAGTCATACGTGCTTATGGAAAAGAACTTGCATGACATCTTTTGTCCTACCATCCCGTGGCAGCGGGGTCCTAGCGGAAACTAAGGGATATTAAGGCCTCCTTTTAATAGACAACCGGAACAAAGCATTAGCACATAGTGAATACATGAACTCCTCAAACTATGGTCATCACCGAGAAGTATCCCGATTATTCTCACTTCGGGGTTGTCGGATCATAACACATAATAGGTGACTATAGACTTGCAAGATAGGATCAAGAATACACATATATTCATGAAAACATAATAGGTTCAGATCTGAAATCATGGCACTCGGGACCTAGTGACAAGCATTAAGCATAGCAAGGTCATAGCAACATCAATCTCAGAACATAGTGGATACTAGGCATCAAACCCTAACAAAACTAACTTGATTACATGGTAAATCTCATCCAACCCATCACCGTCCAGCAAGCCTATGATGGAATTACTCACGCACGGCGGTGAGCATCATGAAATTGGTGATGGAGGATGGTTTATGATGACGACGGCGACGAATCCCCCTCTCCGGAGCCCCGAACGGACTCCAGATCAGCCCTCCCGAGAGAGATTAGGGCTTGGCGGCGGCTCCGTATCGTAAAACGTGATGAAACTTTCTCTCTGATTTTTTTCTCCGCGAGACAGAATATATGGAGTTGGATTTGAGGTCGGCGGAGACTCAGGGGGCCCACGAGACAGGGGGGCGCGCCCAGGGGGGTGGGCGCCCCCCCACCCTCGTGGATAGGGTGTGGGCCCCTGGTCTTGATTCTTTCGCCAGTATTTTTTATATTTTCCAAAAAGTGCCTCCGTGGATTTTCAGGACATTCTGAGAACTTTTGTTTTCTACACATAAAACAACATCATGGCATTTCTGTTGAAAACAACGTTAGTCCGGGTTAGTTAAATTCAAATCATGCAAGTTAGAGTCCAAAACAAGGGCAAAAGTGTTTGGAATAGTAGATACCCTGGAGACATATCAGACGCACAAGCAGTGACTCTTGGATTTCCATCCAATGGCCGTCGTGCTTCTGAAATCTCTGCTCTTCTTGCTCCAGCCGCTCAAACAAGCGCCGACGGGACTGCCTGCTCCCTCCTTCCCATGGCCGGCTATGCTGTCGTGCAGGCCTCACCGCCCCACCATACTCCCATCGCTGGCCTAGCCATCCCACTACTCACCCACACCTACTGTTATTCTCTGGCGACGGCAGACGAACCAGTAAACCCTCGTATAGTCGTACTCCCCTTCGCGTGGGAAAAAACTGCCTAGTCTTCCCTGCCTCCGTGTCGTTCACTTCCTAGGCCTCACTGTCATCCACCGCCCTGGTGCTCTCGGCGCTGCCTGGTCAACGTGGTCAACGACCGACATGCATCTGAAGTGGACTGTATGTTGAGAGGCTGATAGCTGGGTCCACGGCCGCACGCAAGGAAATGCCTCCTTATTACGCGCAAAATAATGATTCCTCCACCTGACATCTGGGACCCATCGAAAGGGCCTCTGTATTTCGTGAAAAAAACGTTACCGCCGCTGACAGCTTGGACCCACCAGCTATATCTTCGCACGCAAGGAAGTGCCTCCTTATTAAGCAGAAAAAAATGAATACTCCCCCTGCTAGCTGGGACCTAGTATAGTGGCAAGCTGACTTGTGGGCCTACTAAGTTGACGGGAACGGAGGGCTTTGTCAACTTAGTCAATATGCATGATTCTAGCTCCAGTGACCGTACGATGTCCATCCAACGGCCGTAGTGCTTCCTCAACCTCTGGTCTTCTTGCTCCAGCCGCCCAAACCAGCGCCGGTCGTGCCTCGTGCTCCTGCCTCCCATGGCCGGCTGCGATGCGGCGGAGGCCTCACCGCCCCCTACTACTCCCACCGCTGGCCAGGCCATCCCTCTACTCACCCACACCCCCTGTTATTTTGCGGCAACGGCAGCCTCACACTACAACGAACCAGTGAACCCTCATACTCCTCTACGCATGGGCATCCACTGCCGCGTCTTCCCCGGCTCCGCGTCGTCCCCTTCCTAGGCCTCGCTGTCGTCAACCACCCTGGTGCTCTCGGCATGGCGTGGTCAACATGGTCAAGGAACGGCTTCCATCGGACGTGGACTGTACATGGAGAGGCTGACAGCTAGGTCCACGGCCGTAGCAAGGAAGTGCCTCCTTACTACGCACAAAATAATTATTCCTCCACCTAACAGCGGGGACCCACCGGACGGGCCACCGTATTTCGCGAATAAAATGTTTCCCCCTGACTGCTAGGACCCACCAGCTACATCTTCGCACGCAAGGAAGTGCGTCCGGGCAAAAAAATGATTCGCCCCTTGACTGCTGGGACCCACCAGCTACATCTTCGCACGCAAGAAGTGCCTCACAGTCGGGACCCACCTGGTCGAAGCGTATGTAGCGTTGTCATTCTGGTCGCGAACGTGTACGTACATACTGGTCGATGTAGAGGCGTGCACGTGTCGTAGTAGAGGCGCGCACGTACGTACAGCGGTCAGGGTGCAAGAAAGTAAATATGGCTACGTACGTACATACGGGCGGGGTCTCCAACATCTACTCGCGCGTACGTACGGCCAGGGCTCCTGTACATGGCTGGGTCAGAACAGAGAAACTGTGTCTCCCTTGTGTTCATGGGGAGGCAACGGAATGCATCGTGTTCATCAGGAGGCAATGGAACGCGTGGGAGCCAACCGGCTTGGACGGAACAGGAGATGGAAACGAGGCCCGGCATACCGCAGAACGAAGGAAACGGCCTTGTGTTCGACCGGCCACGTTCGAAACGGGATCTTGTTCATCTGGAGGGGTCTGGTGTACCGCAAAACGGAGGAAACGGACTTGTGTTGGACCTCCTACGGTCGAAACAGGGTCATGTTGATCGGGAGGGGTGTGGCGTACCGCAAAACGGACGAAACGGACTTGTGTTGGAGTGCTATGGTCGAAACGGGGGTCCTGTTCATTGGGAGGGCTGTGGCGTACCGCAAAACGGGACTCCACGGGATACTGTTCATCTCCACCGTCGACCTGCTCCAGCCTCCACAGGCTACTGTTCATCCACCGTTGACCACCTCCAGCCTCCACGGGCTCTTGTTCATCCAGCCTCCATCACGCACTACTCCACCGGCTACTGTTCAACCACCCCTCTCCACGGGCTCCTATTCAAGCACCCCTCCACGGGCTCCTGTTCATCCAGCCCTCGACGGGGTAGTCCTGTTCATCCAGCCCTCCATGGGGTCGTCCTGTTCATCCAGCCCTCCATAGGGTCCTGTTCATCCAGCCCCAACCGGCTCGATCGATCGGGGTCCTGTTCATCCAGAGGCAACGTCCCAGGGTCCTGTTCATCCACCCCCACCGCTCACTGTTCATCCAACCCCGCTGCAACGCTCACTGTTCATCCAAAGGCAGCATCGATCGGCTTCAGTTAGCAGCAGTAGCGAAGGAATCGCTTGACTGGGTTCATTTAACAGCCATCAATCGATCGCTCGGGTTCAGTAATGCGTAGCCTGCAGTGCAATCGCTCGGGTTCAGTTAGAGCCCAAGCCTCGCTCGGGTTCAGTTAGAGCCAACGCCTCGCACACACGCGCTTACGTGTACGAGAGAAACGCACATCGCTCGGCCCCGAACCTCCCACCATAACCGGGAACTGGCCGAAATTTTCCTCGCCCTTGCTTCTACCATGTTTTTTTCCGTCATGGACGGCCCAAAGAATGTCATGCAGCTGCGTCTCTGGCCCTCCCAGGACAAAAAGCCCATTTTCTGTCATGATTTGTTGTCATAGAAGTAGGAGCCCACCACATCTATGATGATACCGGGTTTTGTCACAGTTATCGTCATAGAAGTGTCATAAGTATGACAGAAAAAAAATTTGTTCGGCCCAAAATGTCACGGATGTGTCTTTTTTTATAGTGCTCGTGGCGACGCCGACGCAGCGGACAGAGATGTGGTGGAGCTGCAGGGTGCGGTGACCGCGGATGTCTGCGGTGTCCAGGGCAGTGTGGGGAAACTCACAACCGTTGTGGATGTGGAGAAGAAGGTGGCGGGCTCCGCATCAATGCTGCAGAAGGTGACAGTGTCGAGCGGCGTAGTCCATCCTGATACCCCCGACGCGCAGCCTGTCAAGGAGCAGGAGGTATTTGCACTTGCTTTTGGATATTAGCTTGTAGAGTTAGTTGCATTGGTTAGATTGTGATTCATACAGTAGTTCAGATGGTTAGAGTAGTTGGTTTGACAAATGGGCCAAGGTTTTCTGTATTGGGGGATGGGGGTTTCTATACTAGGGTTTGTTGGATAAATTCTTTGTAAAAATCCTAGATAGATCTGTATGAGAGATAGGGATCTCTGTGCTTCAATGCTACATAGATGTATGCTTATTAGATTTGTTTTTAATGCTCACAGATTGGGGTTTTTAATGCTACCGGCATGTATGCTTATTAGATTGGGTCCCTATTAGATTTGTTTTTGAATGCTACTCAGATTGGGGTTTTGAATGTCATATGCCCAAATGGAATACATTTATTTGATTCACTAGTATATAAATTTGTCCATAATATGTAGTCATATAAGCTCTGTTGTTCAATGTGTGTGCATGACAATGGAAAATGCAAATAGGATCGTTGTATATTGGGAGTATATTAGCCCTATGACCAATGTGTCATGTGTGGATATCTAAATTTTCAATTGGCTTGTATATTTACTAGTGATGGATGTAATTGTATATTCAGGAGGAGGATGGTTGCGGGGGGAAGAGGAAGCTGGCCCAGTACGACCTGTATGATCAAGAGTTTAGTGACAACGAAGAATATGAGGTAAGCCTACTTGAAATTTAGACTATTCATTTAGTTCCTTTGACATGGTGTATATGAATCCATAATGTATTAATGTAACTCATACATGTGTGCAGTATGATTCTGGAGAAGATGTGTACAAGGGCAATGCCGCGTCCTTCACAGCGAAGGAGGTGGAGAAGATCAAGGCCAAGGGAGTTGCTTCCTTCTACAACCACAAGATCAAGAAGTGGCACTGCCCCTACTGCACCACCAAGGCAAGGCCAAAGGATGACCTCTTTGATCACCTTCTTTCTCATGCAGAGGATGTAGCGAGTCACGGGGAGGACTACATGATCAGGGGGTAGCATGCTGCCCTTGCAAAGGCCCTGACTCGGGCATGATGTGATGATGTGATGCTGTGACGAACTGAATCCTTATCTTTATCTTTTGGGTTACTTTTGGTAAAATGAATGTAGCTGTTTATGGTGCATTGAACTGAATCTATGGTGATGCTAGTAATGTATTATGCTATCTATATTTGTCTGTCCTTAAATTTGCATGTGGTGTATGGGTAGTTCTGTTTAGATTTTGTGAACTATGAGTTTAGGTGCTGCAATGATCACACATGTTTTTTCAGTGTTGCTTCACTGATCAGACATGCTGCTTTTTCTCGCCAGTTTAGGTGCTGCAATGATCACACATATTGTTTCAGTGTTGCTTCACTGATCAGACATGGTGATTTTTCACTGATCATAAAGGAGTATTATCCTAATAATTTGTCTCATGTTTATTAATCAAATCAAATGCATTCTTTTTCCCACCAGCATGTTTCGTTATCCGATGTTTTTAAATGACATTCGACAGGATAGTATAAATTCAAGAAAATGCAAAAAAATAAAACATTGGCTTACTATCTAGGTTTGTGTAGAAGATCATGTGTGCAAAATTTGAGGTGATTTAGAGGAGGTCAAAGAAATTTGAATTTGAGAAATGTGCTCCAAATGAGCTCCCAGGCTAGGGTAAACAACCCATTTGTAATCAAGTTTTTTGGACCTACTCTAAATGAGCCAGATGTTTTTTATTAACACCTATTCAATCTATATAGTGTAGATTCGAAGTCCCGCTATTTTTGGAATTAATATTCCTATACATTTTCTTTTGAAAAAATATGCTTTAATATAAAAACTATTAAAAAACATGTTTAAAATATGAAAATGGAAAACTAAGTACAGATCCTTCTTATTCACTTTGAAATAAAGCTTTGGTGATTTTTTTGATTTTTTTAAATTTTCCAAAAACAGAAGGTAACCCTGAAGGAAATATGCCCTAGCGGCAATAATAAAGTTATTATTTATTTCCTTAATTCATGATAATTGTTTATTATTCATGCTAGAATCGTATTAACCGGAAACTTAGTACATGTGTGAATGCATAGACAAAACCTATTGTCCCTAGTATGCCTCTACTAAACTAGCTCGTTAATCAAAGATGGTTAAGTTTCCTAACCATAGACATGTGTTGTCATTTGATGAACGGGATCACATCATTAGGAGAATGAGGTGATGGACATGACCCATCCGTTAGCTTAGCATTATGATCGTGTTAGTTTCATTGCTACTGCTTTCTTCATGACTTATACAAGTTCCTCTGACTATGAGATTATGCAACTCCCGAATACCGGAGGAACACTTTGTGTGCTACCAAACGTCACAACGTAAAAGGGTGATTATAAATTTGCTCTATAGGTGTCTCTGAAGGTGCTTGTTGGGTTGGCATAGATCGAGATTAGGATTTATCACTTCGTGTTTCGGAGAGATATCTCTGGGCCCTCTCGGTAATACTCATCACTATAAGCCTTGCAAGCATTATGACTAATAAGTTAGTTGCGGGATGAAGTATTACTGAACGAGTAAATAGACTTGCCGGTAACGAGATTGAAATAGGTATTGAGATACCGACGATCGAATCTCGGGCAGTAACATACCGATGACAAAGGGAACAACGTATGTTGTTATGCGGTTTGACCGATAAAGATCTTCATAGAATATGTGGGAGCCAATATGAGCATCCAGGTTCCGCTATTGGTTATTGACCAGAGACATGTCTTGGTCATGTCTACATAGTTCTCGAACCCGTAGGGTCCGCACGCTTAAAGTTCGATGACGGTTATATTATGAGTTTATGTGTTTTGATGTACCGAAGGTAGTTCGGAGTCCCGGATGTGATCATGGACATGACGAGGAGACCTAAAGATCGATATACTGGACGACTATATTTGGACACCAGAAGTGTTTCGGGTGATTTCGGAGAAAACCGGAGCGCCAGAGGGTTACTGGAACCCCCCGGGAGAACTAATGGGCAGCATGGGCCTTAGTGGAGAGAGAGAGGGGGCCGGCTAGGGCAGGCCGTGCGCCCCCTCCCCGTCTGGTCTAAATTGGACTAGTAAAGGGGTGCGGCGCCCCCCATTCCTTCTCCCTCTCCTCCTTCCTTTCCCCCTCCTAGTAGGAGTAGGAAAGGGGAGCCCTACTCCTACCAGGAGGAGGACTTCTCCTCTCCTGGCGCGCCACAAGGGCCGGCCGCCTCCCCCCTTGCTCCTTTATATACAGGGGCAGGGGGCACCCTAGGACACACAAGTTGACATTGTTTAGCTGTGTGTGGTGCCCCCTCCACAGTTACACACCTCGGTCATATCGTCGTAGTGCTTAGGCGAAGCCCTGCGCCGGTAACTTCATCATCATCGTCACCACGCCGTCGTGCTGAAGAAACTCTCCCTCGGCCTCAACTAGATCAGGAGTACGAGGGACGTCCCCGAGCTGAACGTGTGCTGATCGCGGAGGTGCCGTATGTTCGGTGCTAAGATCGGTCGAATCGTGAAGACGTACGACTACATCAACCACGTTGTCATAACGCTTCCGCTTTCGGTCTATGAGGGTACATGGACACACTCTCCCCTCGTTGCTATGCATCACCATGATCTTGCGTGTGCGTAGGAATTTTTTTGAAATTACTACATTCCCCAACAGTGCTATCAGAGCTAGGTTTATGCGTAGATGTTATATGCACGAGTAGAACACAAAGAGTTTTGGGCGATAATAGTCATACTGCTTACCATCATGTCATACTTTGATTCGAAAGTATTGTTGGATGAAGCGGCTTAGACCGGCATTGCGTGTACGCTTACGCAAGACTGGTTCTACCGATGTGCTTTGCACATAGGTGGCCGGTGAGTGCCTGTTTCTCCAACTTTAGTTGAATCGAGTGCGGCTACGCCCGGTCCTTGTTGAAGGTTATTACAGCACACTTGACGAAAAATCATTGTGGTTTTGATGCGTAGGTAAGAACGGTTCTTGCTAGAATCCCGTAGCAGCCACGTAAAACTTGCAACAACAAAGTAGAGGATGTCTAACTTGTTTTTGCAGGGCTTGCTGTGATGTGATATGGTCAAGCATGATGTGATATAAATTATTGTATGAGATGATCATGTTTTGTAACAAAGTTATCTGCAACTGGCAGGAGCCATATGGTTGTCTCTTTATTGTATGCAATGCAATCGCCATGTAATTGTTTTACTTTATCACTAAGAGGTAGTGATAGTCGTAGTAACAATAGTTGGCAATACGACAACGATGCTACGATGGAGATCAAGGTGTCGTGTCGATGATGTTGGAGATCATGACGATGCTTCGGTGATGGAGATCATGAGCACAAGATGATGATGGCCATATCATGTCACATATTTTGATTGCATGTGATGTTTATCCTTTATGCATCTTATTTTGATTAGAACGTCGGTAGCATTATAAGATGATCCCTTACTAAATTTCAAGGTACAAGTGTTCTCCCTGAGTATGCACCATTGCTACAGTTCGTCGTGCCGAGACACCACGTGATGATCGGGTGTGACAAGCTCTACATTCACATATAATGGGTGCAAGCCAGTTTTGCACATGCAGAATACTCGGGTTAAACTTGACGAGCCTAGCATATGCAGATATGGCCTTGGAACACTGAGACCGAAAGGTCGATCATGAATCATATAGTAGATATGATCAACATAGTGAGGTTCACCATTGAAAATTATTCCATCTCACGTGATGATTAGATATGGTTTAGTTGATTTGGATCACGTGATCACTTAGATGATTAGAGGGATGTCTATCTAAGTGGGAGTTCTTAAGTAATATGATTAATTGAACTTTAATTTATCATGAACTTAGTACCTGATAGTATTTTGCATGTCTATGTTGTTGTAGATCAAGGGACCGTGCTACCGTTCCTTTGAATTTTAATGCGTTCCTAGAGAAAGCTAAGTTGAAAGATGATGGCAGCAACTACACGGACTGGGTCCGTAACTTGAGGATTATCCTCATTGCTGCACAGAAGAATTATGTCCTGGAAGCACCGCTAGGTGCCAGGCCTACTGCTGATGCTATTGATGACATTAAGAACGTCTGGCAGAGCAAAGATGATGACTACTCGATAGTTCAGTGTGCCATGCTTTACAGCTTAGAATCAGGACTTCAATGACGTTTTGAACGCCATGGAGCATATGAGATGTTCCAAGAGTTGAAGTTAATATTTCAAGCAAATGCCCGAGTTGAGAGATATGAAGTCTCCAACAAGTTCTATATCTGCAAAATGGAGGAGAATAGTTCAGTCAGTGAACACATACTCAAAATGTCCGGGTATCATAATCACTTGACTCAGCTGGGAGTTGATCTTCTAGTTGATTGTGTCATTGACAGAGTTCTTCAACTATAAAGGCTTCGTGATGAACTATAATATGCAAGTGATGGACAAGACTATTCCTGAGCTCTTCGTGATGCTAAAGGCCGTGGAGATAGAAATCAAAAGGAGCATCAAGTGTTGATGGTTAATAAGACCACTAGTTTCAAGAAAAAAGGCAAAGGGAAGAAATGGAACTTCAAGAAGAACGGCAAAAAGGTTGCTACTCAAGAGAAGAAACCCAAGTCTGGACCTAAGCGTGAAACGGAATGCTTCTACTACAAAGGGACTGGTCACTGGAGGCGAAACTGCCCCAAGTATTTGGCGGACAAGAAGGATGGCAAAGTGAAAGGTATGTTTGATATACATGTTATTGATGTGTACTTAACTAATGCTCACAGTAGCGCCTGGGTATTTGATAGTGGTTTTGTTGCTCATATTTGCAACTCGAAACAGGGGCTACGGATTAAGCGAAGATTGGCTAAGGACGAGGTTACGATGCGCGTGGGAAATGGTTCCAAAGTCAATGTGATCGCGGTCGGCACACTACCTCTACATCTACCTTCGGGATTAGTTTTAGACCTGAATAATTGTTATTTGGTGCCAGTGTTGAGCATGACCATTATATCTGGATCTTGTTTAATGCGAGACAGTTATTCATTTAAATCAGAGAATAATGGTTATTCTATTTATATGAGTAATATCTTTTATGGTCATGCGCCCCTGCTGAGTGGTCTATTTTTTTTGAATCTCGATAGTAGTGATACACATATTCATAGTGTTGAAGCGAAAGATTGAATTTTAATAATATAGTGCAACTTACTTGTGGCACTGCCGTTTGGGTCATATCAGCATAAAGCGCATGAAGAAACTCCATGCTGATGGACTTTTGGAATCACTCGATTATGAATCACTTGGTGCTTGCGAACCGTGCCTTATGGGCAAGATGACTAAAACTCCATTCTCCAGAACAATGGAACGAGCTATTGACTTATTGGAAATAATACATACCAATGTATGCGGTCCAATGAGTATTGATGTTCATGGCGGGTATCGTTATTTTCTTACCTTCACAGATGATTTGAGCAGATATGGTTATCTCTACTTAATGAAGCATAAGTCTGAAACATTTGAAAAGTTAAAAGAATTTCAGAGTGAAGTGGAAAATCATTGTAACAAGAAAATAAAGTTTCTACGATCTGATCGTGGAGGAGAATATTTGAGTTATGAGTTTGGCCTTCATTTGAAACAACACGGGATAGTTTCACAATTAACGCCACCTCGAACACCACAGTGAAATGGTGTGCCCGAATGTTGTAACTGTACTTTATTAGATATGGTGCGATCTATGATGTCTCTTACTGACTTACTGCTATCGTTTTGGGGTTATGCTTTAGAGACGGCTGCATTCACTTTAAATAGGGCACCATCAAAATCCGTTGAGACGACGCCTTATGAACTGTGGTTTGGCAAGAAACCAAAGTTGTCGTTTCTTAAAGTTTGGGGCTGTGATGCTTATGTGAAAAAGATTCAACCTGATGAGCTCGAACCCAAATCGGAGAAGTGTGTCTTCATAGGATACCCAAAGGAAATTGTTGGGTACACCTTCTATCACAGATCCGAAGGCAAAACCTTTGTTGCTAAGAACGGATCCTTTCTAGAGAAGGAGTTTCTCTCGAAAGAAGTGAGTGGGAGGAAGGTAGAACTTGATGAGGTAACTATACCTGCTCCCTTATTGAAAAGTAGTTCATCACAGAAATCAGTTCCTGTTATTCCTACACCAATTAGTGAGGAAGCTAATGATGATGATCATGAAGCTTCAGATCAAGTTACTACCGAACCTCGTAGGTCTTCCAGAGAGTAAGATCCGCACCAGAGTGGTACGGTAATCCTATTCTGGAAGTCATGTTACTAGACCATGATGAACCTACGAAATATGAGGAAGATGATGAGCCCAGATTCCGCAAAATGGCGTGAGGCCATGAAATTTGAGATGGGATCCATGTATGAGAACAAAGTGTGGACTTTGGTGGACTTGCCCGATGATCGGCAATCCATAGAAAATAAATGGATCTTTAAGAAGAAGACCGACGCAGACGGTAATGTTGCCGTTTACAAAGCTCGACTTGTTGCGAAGGTTTTCGACAAGTTCAAGGAGTTGACTACGATGAGACTTTCTCACCCGTAGTGATGCTTAAGTCTGTTCGAATCATGTTAGCAATTGCTGCATTTTATGATTATGAAATTTGGAAAATGGATGTCAAAACTGCATTCCTGAATTGATTTCTGGAAGAAGAGTTGTATATGATGCAACCGGAAGGTTTTGTCGATCCAAAGGGTGTTAGCAAAGTGTGCAAGCTCTAGCGATCCATTTATGGACTGGTGCAAACCTCTCGGAGTTGGAATAAACGCTTTGATAGTGTGATCAAAGCATATGGTTTTATACAGACTTTTGGAGAAGCCTGTATTTAAAAGAAAGTGAGTGGGAGCTCTGTAGCATTTCTGATCTTATATGTAGATGACATATTGTTGATTGGAAATGATATAGAATTTCTGGATAGCATAAAGGGATCCTGAATAAGAGTTTTTCTATGAAAGACCTTGGAGAATCTACTTACATATTGGGCATCAAGATCTATAGAGATAGATCAAGACGCTTAATTGGACTTTCACAAAGCACATACATTGATAAAGTTTTGAAGAAGTTGAAAATGGATCAGTCAAAGAAAGGGTTCTTGCTTGTGTTACAAGGTGTGAAGTTGAGTCAGACTCAAAGCCCGACCACCGCAGAAGATAGAGAGAAAATGAAAGTCATTCCCTATGCTTCAGCCATAGGTTCTATCATGTATGCAATGTTGTGTACCAGACCTGATGTTTGTCTTGCTATAAGCATAGCAGGGAGGTACCAAAGTAATGCCGGAGTGGAGCACTGGACATCGGTCAAGAACATCCTAAAATACCTGAAAAGGACTAAGGATATGTTTCTCGTTTATGGAGGTGAAAAAGAGCTTGTCGTAAATGGTTATGTCGATGCAAGCTTTGACACTGATCCGGATGACTCCAAGTCACAAACCGGATACGTATTTTTATTGAATGGAGGAGCTGTCAGTTGGCGCAGTTCCAAGCAGAGCGTCATGGCGGGATCTACGTGTGAAGCGGAGTACATTGCTACTTCGGAAGCAGCAAACTAAGGAGTTTGGATGAAGGAGTTCATATCCGATCTAGGTGTCATACCTAGTGCATCGTGTCCAATGAAAATCTTTTGTGACAATACTGGTGCAATTGCCTTGGCAAAGGAATCCAGATTTCACAAGAGAACCAAGCACATCAAGATACGCTTCAATTCCATCCGTCATCAAGTGTCAGAAGGGGACATAGAGATTTGCAAGATACACACGGATCTGAATGTTGCAGACCCGTTAACTAAGCCTCTCTCACGAGCAAAACATGATAAGCACCAAAGCTCCATGGCTGTTAGAATCATTACTATGTAATCTAGATTATTGACTCTAGTGCAAGTCGGAGACTCAAGGAAATATACCCTAGAGGCAATAAAAAAGTTATTATTTATTTCCTTAATTCATGATAAATGTTTATTATTCATGCTAGAATTGTATTAACCGGAAACTTAGTACATGTGTGAATACATAGACAAAACCTATAGTCCCTAGTATGCCTCTACTAGACTAGCTCGTTAATCAAAGATGATTAAGTTTCCTAACCATAGACATGTGTTGTCATTTGATGAATGGGATCACATCATTAGGAGAATGATGTGATGGACATGACCCATCCATAGCTTAGCATATGATCGTGTTAGTTTCATTGCTACTGCTTTCTTCATGACTTATACAAGATTCTCAGACTATGAGATTATGCAACTCCCGAATACCAGAGGAACACTTTGTGTGCTACCAAACGTCACAACATAAAAGGGTGATTATAAAGGTGCTCTACAGGTGTCTCCGAAGGTGTTTTTTTTGTTGGCATAGATCAAGATTAGGATTTGTCACTCCGTGTTTCGGAGAGGTATCTCTTGGCCCGCTAGGTAATACTCATCACTATAAGCCTTGCAAGCATTGTGACTAATGAGTTACTTGCATGATGAAGTATTACGGAATGAGTAAATATACTTGCCAGTAACGAGATTGAACTAGGTATTGAGATACTGATGATCGAATCTCGGGCAAGGAACATACCGATGACAAAGGGAACAACGTATGTTGTTATGCGGTTGGACCGATAAAGATCTTCGTAGAATATGTAGGAACCAATATGAGTATCCAGGTTCCGCTATTGGGTATTGACTGGAGACGTGTCTCGGTCATGTCTACATAGTTCTCGAACCCGTAGGGTCCGCACGCTTAAAGTTCGGTGACGATCGGTATTATGAGTTTATGTTTTTGATGTACCGAAGATAGTTCGGAGTCCCGGATGTGATCACGAACATGAAGAGGAGTCTCGAAATGGTCGAGACATAAAGATTGATATATTGGACGGCTATATTCGGACACCCGGACGTGTTCCGGGCGATTTCGGAGAAAACCAGAGTGTTGGAGGGTTTCCGGACCGCCCCGGTAGAACTAATGGGCCACATGGACCTTAGTGGAGAGAGAGAGAGAGGGCCGGCTAGGGCAGGCCGTGTGCCCCCTCCCCCTCTTGTCCGAATTGGACTACGGAAGGGGGGGGCACCCCCTTTCCTTCTCCCTCCCCTCCTTCCTTTCCCCCTCCTAGTAGAAGTAGGAAGGGGAGTCCTACTCCTACTAGGAGGAGGACTTCTCCTCTCCTGGCGCACCACAAGGGCCGGCCGGTCTCCCCCTTGGTCCATTATATACGGGGTAGGGGGCACCCTAGGATACACAAGCTGACATTGTTTAGCCGTGTGCGGTGCCCCCCTCCACAGTTACACACCTCGATCATATCGTCGTAGTACTTAGGTGAAGCCCTGCACCGGTAACTTCATCATCACCGTCACCACGCCGTCGTTCTGACGAAACTCTCCCTCGGCCTCAACTGGATCAAGTGTACGAGGGACATCCCCGAACTGAATGTGTGCAGATCGCGGAGGTGCCGTACGTTCAGTGCTAAGATCGTTCGGATCATGAAGACGTACGACTACATCAACCGTGTTGTCATAACGCTTCTTCTTTCGGTCTACGAGGGTACGTGAACACACTCTCCCCTCTCGTTGCTATGCATCACCATGATCTTGCGTGTGCGTCGGAATTTTTTTGAAATTACTATGTTCCCCAACAAACCCTACCTCCTCTCCTTGAACTCTATGAAATCTTTTACGTGATAGCTCATATGTGTGAAGGTTTTCTCATGAAAATGACCATAGACCAAGTTTATGATTTTTGGTTGATAACTTGTCACTTAAGACAACATTGTGCGCATGTTCTATATATTTTTTATTTTTTTAAATTAATGGTGCTCATTTGGCCTCGGTCATGCGAGCTAGGGTTTTTTCATGAAAGTGACCATAGACAAAGGTTAGTATTTTTCCTTGTTACTGTATCTTATAAAATGATGAAGGGTGAAGGTTTCATATTTTTTCGATTTTTTTTAAATTAGTTATGTTCAGTCAAAGCCTTCGAAACCTCGTTGACCAGCTCAAAACCCCGCGTGGTTTTGCCTAACCCTAGCTCCGAACGTCAGCCGTCCGATTATACGCTAGCGCCAAACAACAACCCTCAGATGTGGACTTCTAGAATGAATTCGGTGGGCAGGCTGCGTGCAGGCTCCGCGCTGTTGGATCACAAGGACGGCTCTGCATCATTGGATCGTGTGGCGATCCACAAGAGGCGATCCTGTTGGTTGTGCTCTGCTCGCCCACCACTGACTCCGCAAAAAAATTATTGTTATTGGGCCCAAAAGGAAACCAAGCTCTGGTAGGGCCGTCGAATTGCGTCATCTTTTTTGCATCGTTTGCTCTGTTTTTTGTGAACGTGATGGCTCTGTTTCTTTGCATCATTTGAAATTACACAACAATTGACATTGCATAGAAAATTTACTTCTTTCCGTTCTATACAAATGCAAAATGGCAACAAACTATTCAAAAATTGTCTCCTTTTGTTCACATAATATATATGACCACGGATTCCCATGTGTGCAATTAGCTTCTATTTCTTCTTCTTTTCAAACCACCGTTTCCCACGGGTGTACACTCCCGATGTTGCGGTGGGTTTGAAAACGGGCTACTTCACATTTGACCCTGTTATTACCACGGCCAAATAACATGTAGCACTACGGCTATTTAAGCCACCCTCTGCCTCTGCCATCCCTCATCCATCTCCTATCCTCTGCCATCCGCCCTTCTTGCTCTTTGACCCCTTTTCCTTCTTCTGCACATCCCTCAGCCATGTAGTATACCGGACCAACCTACCGCTTCCCACCCACCGTGTCGGAGAGGCTCTACCCTACCGACGTGTACGTTGATCGCACACTACGTGTGTGGGCGATATCAAGGTTGAGGACCGCAAGGAACTTAGCCGAGTTCTTCCTTGCGTCCGGCTACCACCACCTCCCACAAGGATCTCCAATGATGTTCCGCGTCGAGGAGGTCATCCAAAACCGGGTGGTGGTTGTTCTCCTTGCTCACTTCACCAACACATTCGACGCCTTGTACCTCCTTGGCCGGGTGTTTTGGTGTGGCTCTGAGTTCATAGCTTTCACCACCCACAACAGGTTCATGGAGTATACCAACATATTCCCCATCGCGACGTGCATGCACACTTTTCTGTACCCCATCAACAACACCCTAGAGGAGCAGGGCGTCCGGAGGAGGAGCGAGGTGGAGAAGGCGGTGGCTAGGGTTCTAAACCCTCTATCTTTTTTAGTCTATGTTATGTTAAGTTGTAACTGAACTATGTTGGAGTTGCTATGGACTTGTTGGCCCTTTTCTTAAGTTCTATTATTAAATTTTCTATCTATTCTATTATTAAGTTCTTCCTAGTTTGAACTATGTGATCGTGTTATGGGCTTGTTGGCTCTATCTACATATTGGGACTACATATCTGTTGATTGTTTTCTTAGAGAGCTCACTTTGTTAGTAGGGTTCCCTTGTTAGTAACCACCTAGTGCATGTAGCCACAATGAACACTTCTCTTTTTTTTTACACAAGCCACAAATATGCAGCCACCTAGCTAGAAGAGAGGAACCAGCGGCAGTAACCGTCGCTGCATCCGTGGCGGCTGGCATGCAAGAAAGCTGCTGGTTAGGGCATCATGGCGGACGCATCGGCACATGCAGGCTCGGTCGGCGCATCGTGGCATCGGCACATGCAGGCTCGATCGACGCATGCAGGCAGGCTTTGCTGGGTGCATGCATAGCAGGCTTTTGTCCTGGAGGCGCACACATGTGTTTAAATGCAAGGGACGGCCCAACAAAACCATGGCCAAATGGTCGAACAGCGACACCACCCAACACGACCCCACTTGTCAGGTGCAAAGGACGACACAGTCGAGTGCGGCCCCATTCGTCAGAGTTAACGGTCAAGCCTTTGACCCGACGACAATGTCCGTTGTGACCAGTTCTGAGGGTTTCTGGCAAGGTAGTGGGGAAAATTGAGCAAAAGTTAAGAGCGCGGGGATGAATGAGTAGAGCTAAGGAACCAGGGGCACAAATGTAAAAAACCCAATAAAAATGGTCATTACCTTGACAATAGGCATGTTGTTCCTTATAATATGGCGATGCTCAAGAAATTTGAGGGACATATAAATGTAGAGTGGCGTAGTAAGACACAGGTGATGAAATATGTCTTTAAGTATGTCACCAAAGGTGTTGACTACTCTAAGGTCATGTTAGAAAGGCTAAAAAATTGACTAAATCTGGTTGTCGTACAATAGATGAGGTTCAGGAGTATCTGACATGTCCATATATATGTGAGTATGATGGATTGTGGCGCACATTTGGGTTTGAAATACACTTTAAAATGCCATAAGTTCAAAGTTGATCGTTCATATGTCTGGCATGAATACTGTCTACTATTGTGCTGGTGCTGACCTCACGAAAATTGTTGATTCCGACTTCTTGCGAAGGACTATGCTTTCCGAATGGTTTGTTGTGAATGAGATGTTTGAAGATGTTGGTTCATTAACTTATGGTGATTTTCCAACTGCTTGGACCTGTGATGCTAAAAGTAGGTCATGGTATCCAAGGGGTGGGGCACTACTAGAATCAGCTTCTTTGCCGTCCGCCATGGCGGACGGCAAAGGCACAGATCCCGAAAGGCAAACTCCTTTGTCGTCAGCCATCGGACGGCAAACTGTCTGGCTGAACACGTCCCAGCAAAGGCCTTCTTTGCTGTCCGCTTTGCAAAAACGGACGGCCAAGGATTATGTCGTCCGCCATCCAAGGCCAGCAGACGGCAAAGACGACGGACGATAGTGGTGTGGGGTGAGAACCATTAGGGGGTTAACAGCGCTCTTTGCCGTCCGTTGACAGACGGCAAAGAGCTTAGCTAGGGCAGCAATGGGAAGCTGCCACGTGGCCAGATAGACCGTCTGCCAGTAGACGGCATATATTTGGTCACTTTGTCGTCCGCTTGCAGACAGCAAAATGACCAAATAGGCAGCCAGTGTTCCTAGTTTGCATAGGTGACTGCCACGTGTCCTCTTTGCCGTCTGCAAGCGGACGACAAAGCTCTTTGTCGTCGTCTAGCAGATGACAAAGAG